>NC_086445.1:513282616-513607616 GCF_028390025.1 Pseudophryne corroboree
CAGTATAATATATATTGTGATTGTCTGCTTAGAAGTACTACTTGCAAGTTGCTGATAGTGTGACCAGTGACCTGACCACCAGTCACCACCAGTTTAATATATATATATATATATATATAATTGTATATAATATATATATAATATTGTATACCACCTACCCATGGTTTTTTTTTCTTTCTTCTTTATACATACTACTATAGTAGCTTACTGTAGCAGTCTGCGGTGCTGCTGAGCTGACTGTGTCCAGCAGGTCCATCATCAGTCATTACATAATAAATATATATACCTGTCCGGCTGCAGTACTAGTGATATTATATATATATATATTGATTTCATCTCATTATCATCCAGTCTATATTAGCAGCAGACACAGTACGGTAGTCCACGGCTGTAGCTACCTCTGTGTCTGCAGTCGCTCGTCCATCCATAATTGTATACCACCTACCCGTGTTTTTTTTTTTTTTTTCTTCTTTATACATACTACTATAGTAGCTTACTGTAGCAGTCTGCGGTGCTGCTGAGCTGACAGTGTCCAGCAGGTCCGTCATCAGTCATTACATAATAAATATATCTACCTGTCCGGCTGCAGTACTAGTGTGATATAATATATATTGATTTCATCTCATTATCATCCAGTCTATATTAGCAGCAGACACAGTACGGTAGTCCACGGCTGTAGCTACCTCTGTGTCGGCAGTCGCTCGTCCATCCATAATTGTATACCACCTACCCGTGGTTTTTTTTTTCTTTCTTCTTTATACATACTACTATAGTAGCTTACTGTAGCAGTCTGCGGTGCTGCTGAGCTGACAGTGTCCAGCAGGTCCGTCATCAGTCATTACATAATAAATATATCTACCTGTCCGGCTGCAGTACTAGTGTGATATAATATATATTGATTTCATCTCATTATCATCCAGTCTATATTAGCAGCAGACACAGTACGGTAGTCCACGGCTGTAGCTACCTCTGTGTCGGCAGTCGCTCGTCCATCCATAATTGTATACCACCTACCCGTGGTTTTTCTTTTTCTTTCTTCTTTATACATACTACTATAGTAGCTTACTGTAGCAGTCTGCGGTGCTGCTGAGCTGACAGTGTCCAGCAGGTCCGTCATCAGTCATTACATAATAAATATATCTACCTGTCCGGCTGCAGTACTAGTGTGATATAATATATATTGATTTCATCTCATTATCATCCAGTCTATATTAGCAGCAGACACAGTACGGTAGTCCACGGCTGTAGCTACCTCTGTGTCGGCAGTCGCTCGTCCATCCATAATTGTATACCACCTACCCGTGGTTTTTTTTTTCTTTCTTCTTTATACATACTACTATAGTAGCTTACTGTAGCAGTCTGCGGTGCTGCTGAGCTGACAGTGTCCAGCAGGTCCGTCATCAGTCATTACATAATAAATATATATACCTGTCCGGCTGCAGTACTAGTGATATTATATATATATATATATATATATATATATATATTAATTTCATCTCCTTATCATCCAGTCTATATTAGCAGCAGACACAGTACGGTAGTCCACGGCTGTAGCTACCTCTGTGTCGGCACTCGGCAGTCCATCCATAAGTATACTAGTATCCATCCATCTCCATTGTTTACCTGAGGTGCCTTTTAGTTGTGCCTATTAAAATATGGAGAACAAAAATGTTGAGGTTCCAAAATTAGGGAAAGATCAAGATCCACTTCCACCTCGTGCTGAAGCTGCTGCCACTAGTCATGGCCGAGACGATGAAATGCCAGCAACGTCGTCTGCCAAGGCCGATGCCCAATGTCATAGTACAGAGCATGTAAAATCCAAAACACCAAATATCAGTAAAAAAAGGACTCCAAAATCTAAAATAAAATTGTCGGAGGAGAAGCGTAAACTTGCCAATATGCCATTTACCACACGGAGTGGCAAGGAACGGCTGAGGCCCTGGCCTATGTTCATGGCTAGTGGTTCAGCTTCACATGAGGATGGAAGCACTCAGCCTCTCGCTAGAAAACTGAAAAGACTCAAGCTGGCAAAAGCACCGCAAAGAACTGTGCGTTCATCGAAATCCCAAATCCACAAGGAGAGTCCAATTGTGTCGGTTGCGATGCCTGACCTTCCCAACACTGGACGTGAAGAGCATGCGCCTTCCACCATTTGCACGCCCCCTGCAAGTGCTGGAAGGAGCACCCGCAGTCCAGTTCCTGATAGTCAGATTGAAGATGTCAGTGTTGAAGTACACCAGGATGAGGAGGATATGGGTGTTGCTGGCGCTGGGGAGGAAATTGACAAGGAGGATTCTGATGGTGAGGTGGTTTGTTTAAGTCAGGCACCCGGGGAGACACCTGTTGTCCATGGGAGGAATAGGGCCGTTGACATGCCTGGTGAAAATACCAAAAAAATCAGCTCTTCGGTGTGGAAGTATTTCACCAGAATGCGGACAACATTTGTCAAGCCGTGTGTTGCCTTTGTCAAGCTGTAATAAGTAGGGGTAAGGACATTAACCACCTCGGAACATCCTCCCTTATACGTCACCTGCAGCGCATTCATAATAAGTCAGTGACAAGTTCAAAAACTTTGGGCGACAGCGGAAGCAGTCCACTGACCAGTAAATCCCTTCCTCTTGTAACCAAGCTCACTCAAACCACCCCACCAACTCCCTCAGTGTCAATTTCCTCCTTCCCCAGGAATGCCAATAGTCCTGCATGCCATGTCACTGGCAATTCTGACGAGTCCTCTCCTGCCTGGGATTCCTCCGATGCATCCTTGCGTGTAACGCCTACTGCTGCTGGCGCTGCTGTTGTTGCTGCTGGGAGTCGATGGTCATCCCAGAGGGGAAGTCGTAAGCCCACTTTTACTACTTCCACCAAGCAATTGACTGTCCAACAGTCCTTTGCGAGGAAGATGAAATATCACAGCAGTCATCCTGTTGCAAAGCGGATAACTGAGGCCTTGACAACTATGTTGGTGTTAGACGTGCGTCCGGTATCCGCCGTTAGTTCACAGGGAACTAGACAATTTCTTGAGGCAGTGTGCCCCCGTTACCAAATACCATCTAGGTTCCATTTCTCTAGGCAGGCGATACCGAGAATGTACACGGACGTCAGAAAAAGACTCACCAGTGTCCTAAAAAATGCAGTTGTACCCAATGTCCACTTAACCACGGACATGTGGACAAGTGGAGCAGGGCAGGGTCAGGACTATATGACTGTGACAGCCCACTGGGTAGATGTATGGACTCCCGCCGCAAGAACAGCAGCGGCGGCACCAGTAGCAGCATCTCGCAAACGCCAACTCTTTCCTAGGCAGGCTACGCTTTGTATCACCGGTTTCCAGAATACGCACACAGCTGAAAACCTCTTACGGCAACTGAGGAAGATCATCGCGGAATGGCTTACCCCAATTGGACTCTCCTGTGGATTTGTGGCATCGGACAACGCCAGCAATATTGTGTGTGCATTAAATATGGGCAAATTCCAGCACGTCCCATGTTTTGCACATACCTTGAATTTGGTGGTGCAGAAGTTTTTAAAAAACGACAGGGGCGTGCAAGAGATGCTGTCGGTGGCCAGAAGAATTGCGGGACACTTTCGGCGTACAGGCACCACGTACAGAAGACTGGAGCACCACCAAAAACGCCTGAACCTGCCCTGCCATCATCTGAAGCAAGAAGTGGTAACGAGGTGGAATTCAACCCTCTATATGCTTCAGAGGTTGGAGGAGCAGCAAAAGGCCATTCAAGCCTATACAATTGAGCACGATATAGGAGGTGGAATGTACCTGTCTCAAGCGCAGTGGAGAATGATTTCAACGTTGTGCAAGGTTCTGCAACCTTTTGAACTTGCCACACGTGAAGTCAGTTCAGACACTGCCAGCCTGAGTCAGGTCATTCCCCTCATCAGGCTTTTGCAGAAGAAGCTGGAGGCATTGAAGGAGGAGCTAAAAGGGAGCGATTCCGCTAGGCATGTGGGACTTGTGGATGGAGCCCTTAATTCGCTTAACAAGGATTCACGGGTGGTCAATCTGTTGAAATCAGAGCACTACATTTTGGCCACCGTGCTCGATCCTAGATTTAAAAACTTCCTTGGATCTCTCTTTCCGGGAGACACAAGTCTGCTGGGGTTCAAAGACCTGCTGGTGACAAAATTGTCAAGTCAAGCGGAACGCGACCTGTCAACATCTCCTCCTTCACATTCTCCCGCAACTGGGGGTGCGAGGAAAAGGCTCAGAATTCCGAGCCCACCCGCTGGCGGTGATGCAGGGCAGTCTGGAGCGACTGCTGATGCTGACATCTGGTCCGGACTGAAGGACCTGACAACGATTACGGACATGTCGTCTACTGTCACTGCATATGATTCTCTCACCATTGAAAGAATGGTGGAGGATTATATGAGTGACCGCATCCAAGTAGGCACGTCAGACAGTCCATACTTATACTGGCAGGAAAAAGAGGCAATTTGGAGGCCCTTGCACAAACTGGCTTTATTCTACCTAAGTTGCCCTCCCACAAGTGTGTACTCCGAAAGAGTGTTTAGTGCCGCCGCTCACCTTGTCAGCAATCTGCGTACGAGGTTACTTCCAGAAAATGTGGAGAAGATGATGTTCATTAAAATGAATTATAATCAATTCCTCCGTGGAGACATTGACCAGCAGCAATTGCCTCCACAAAGTACACAGGGAGCTGAGATGGTGGATTCCAGTGGGGACGAATTGATAATCTGTGAGGAGCTGGATGTACACGGTGATATATCGGAGGATGATGATGAGGTGGACATCTTGCCTCTGTAGAGCCAGTTTGTGCAAGGAGAGATGAATTGCTTCTTTTTCGGTGGGGGTCCAAACCAACCCGTCATTTCAGTCACAGTCGTGTGGCAGACCCTGTCACTGAAATGATGGGTTGGTTAAAGTGTGCATGTCCTGTTTATACAACATAAGGGTGGGTGGGAGGGCCCAAGGACAATTCCATCTTGCACCTCTTTTTTCTTTCATTTTTATTTGCGTCATGTGCTGTTTGGGGAGTGTTTTTTGGAAGGGCCATCCTGCGTGACACTGCAGTGCCACTCCTAGATGGGCCAGGTGTTTGTGTCGGCCACTAGGGTCGCTTATCTTACTCACACAGCTACCTCATTGCGCCTCTTTTTTTCTTCTTTGCGTCATGTGCTGTTTGGGGAGTGTTTTTTGGAAGGGCCATCCTGCGTGACACTGCAGTGCCACTCCTAGATGGGCCAGGTGTTTGTGTCGGCCACTAGGGTCGCTTAGCTTAGTCATCCAGCGACCTCGGTGCAAATTTTAGGACTAAAAATAATATTGTGAGGTGTGAGGTATTCAGAATAGACTGAAAATGAGTGGAAATTATGGTTTTTGAGGTTAATAACTTAATAATACTTTGGGATCAAAATGACCCCCAAATTCTATGATTTAAGCTGTTTTTTAGTGTTTTTTGAAAAAAACACCCGAATCCAAAACAAACCCGAATCCGACAAAAAAAATTCGGTGAGGTTTTGCCAAAATGCGGTCGAACCCAAAACACGGCCGCGGAACCGAACACAAAACCAAAACACAAAACCCGAAAAATTTCAAGTGCACATCCCTAGTGTTTAGTGCAGCCGCTCACCTTGTCAGCAATCGGCGTACGAGGTTACTTCCAGAAAATGTGGAGAAGATGATGTTCATCTAAATGAATTATAATCAATTCCTCCGTGGAGACATTCACCAGCAGCAATTGCCTCCACAAAGTACACAGGGACCTGAGATGGTGGATTCCAGTGGGGACGAATTAATAATCTGTGAGGAGGGGGATGTACACCGTGAAAGGGGTGAGGAATCGGAGGATGATGATGAGGTGGACATCTTGCCTCTGTAGAGCCAGTTTGTGCAAGGAGAGATTGATTGCTTCTTTTTTTGGTGGGGGCCCAAACCAACCAGTCATTTCAGTCACAGTCGTGTGGCAGACCCTGTCGCTGAAATGATGGGTTCGTTAAAGTGTACATGTCCTGTTTATACAACATAAGGGTGGGTGGGAGGGCCCAAGGACAATTCCATCTTGCACCTCTTTTTTCTTTAATTTTTCTTTGCATCATGTGCTGTTTGGAGACAATTTTTTTGAAGTGCCATCCTGCCTGACACTGCAGTGCCACTCCTAGATGGGCCATGTGTTTGTGTCGGGCCACTTGTGTCGCTTAGCTTAGTCACACAGCGACCTTGGTGCGCCTCTTTTTTTCTTTGCATCATGTGCTGTTTGGGGACAATTTTTTTGAAGTGCCATCCTGCCTGACACTGCAGTGCCACTCCTAGATGGGCCAGGTGTTTGTGTCGGCCACTTGTGTCGCTTAGCTTAGCCATCCAGCGACCTCGGTGCAAATTTTAGGACTAAAAATAATATTGTGAGGTGTGAGGTGTTCAGAATAGACTGTAAATGAGTGGAAATTATGGTTATTGAGGTTAATAATACTATGGGATCAAAATGACCCCCAAATTCTATGATTTAAGCTGTTTTTTAGGTTTTTCTTTGTAAAAAACACCCGAATCCAAAACACACCCGAATCCGACAAAAAAATTTCGGTGAGGTTTTGCCAAAACGCGTCCGAATCCAAAACACGGCCGCAGAACCGAATCCAAAACCAAAACACAAAACCCGAAAAATGTCCGGTGCACATCACTACTTGTCATTGCTCTGCACTGCAGTACCTCCAAGCTGCCAGCGGCGCCTCTCTCCCCTGCTGCTCCTGCTGCTGCGTTGTAGCAGCCTCTTCCAGAGACCCCAGTGACAACGGCTGTGTTCAGCCGAGAAGGGGGCGGGGCTACGTGCCAATGAGGGGGCGGGGCTACACGGGACCTCAGGGGGCGGAGCTACACGGGACAAGAGCCAGACTGCTACAGATCCATCCTTCCTGCCACTGCCAGCCAGATCAGTAAGTTATTGGGAAAAGTGAAAGAAAGTGTGTGTGTGTGTGTGTGTGTGTGTGTGTGTGTGTGTGTGTGTGTGTGATAGTGTGCATATATTTGTGTGTGCGGGCAGTGGCGTCAGACTGTTTTTAGGTTTGGGGGAGAAATCTTTAGTTCTCGCTGTACCAACCCCTCCCGTGTTCTGTCACCATGTCACCCCCGTGTTCTGTCACTATGTCACCCCCCCCCGTGTTCTGTCACTGTCACACCCCCCCCCCGTGTTCTGTCACAGTCACCCCCCCGTGTTCTGTCACTATGTCACCCCCCCGTGTTCTGTCACTATGTCACCCCCCCGTGTTCTGTCACTGTGTCACACCCCCCGTGTTCTGTCACTGTGTCACACCCCCCGTGTTCTGTCACTGTGTCACCTCCCCGTGTTCTGTCACTGTGTCACACACCCCATATTCTGTCACTGTGTCACCTCCCCGTGTTCTGTCACTGTGTCACCTCCCCGTGTTCTGTCACTGTGTCACCCCCCCATGTTCTGTCACTGTGTCACCTCCCCGTGTTCTGTCACTGTGTCACCTCCCCGTGTTCTGTCACTGTGTCACCTCCCCGTGTTCTGTCACTGTGTCACACCCCCCCCGTGTTCTGTCACTGTGTCACCCCCCCGTGTTCTGTCACTGTGTCACACCCCCCGTGTTCTGTCACTGTGTCACACCCCCCGTGTTCTGTCACTGTGTCACCTCCCCGTGTTCTGTCACTGTGTCACACCCCCCATATCCTGTCACTGTGTCACCTCCCCGTGTTCTGTCACTGTGTCACCTCCCCGTGTTCTGTCACTGTGTCACCCCCCCATGTTCTATCACTGTGTCACCTCCCCGTGTTCTGTCACTGTGTCACCTCCCCGTGTTCTGTCACTGTGTCACCTCCCCGTGTTCTGTCACTGTGTCACCCCCCCCGTGTTCTGTCACTGTGTCACCTCCCCGTGTTCTGTCGCTGTCAACCCCACCATGTTCTGTCACCATGTCACACCCCCCGTGTTCTGTCACTGTCACCCCCACCGTGTTCTGTCACCCCCCCTCCCCGTGTTCTTTCACTGTGTCACACCCCCCGTGTTCTGTCACCGTGTCACACATCCGTGTTCTGTCACTGTCACCCCCACCGTGTTCTGTCACTGTGTCACACCCCCCGTGTTCTGTCACTGTCACCCCCCTCCCCGTGTTCTGTCACCGTGTCACCCCCACCATGTTCTGTCACTGTCACCCCCCCTCCCCGTATTCTTTCACTGTGTCACCCCCCCCCCGTGTTCTGTCACCGTGTCACACATCCATGTTCTGTCACTGTCACCCCCCCTCCCCGTGTTCTGTCACTGTGTCACCCCCACCGTTTTCTGTCACTGTGTCACACACCCGTGTTCTGTCACTGTCACCCCCCCTCCCCGTGTTCTGTCACCGTGTCACACCCCCCATATTCTGTCACCGTGTCACCCCCACCGTGTTCTGTCACTGTGTCACACCCCCCGTGTTCTGTCACCCCCACCGTGTTCTGTCACTGTGTCACCCCCACTGTGTTCTGTCACTGTGTCACCCCCACCGTGTTCTGTCACCGTGTCACCCCCACCGTGTTCTGTCACCGTGTCACACCTTTCCCCAGGGGCCATAAGACACTGGATAATTTGCTTGCTGCACAATAATTATCCTAAATAAAATGTTAATGTGTAAAAAGGCTCTCTACCTGCCGTAATGTGTGTAAAAGGGGCTCTACCTGGTGTAATGTGTGTAAGTGGCGCTGTGTGGCGCAATTTGAATAATGGAGACTATTGTGCAGCCTAATATGAATCTGTATTATTTTTTGCCCACACCCCTTCCACATGAAGCCACGTCCCTATATTTTTGGCAAGTGGGGCGAGCTGCTATTTTGTATGTGGCCCTCGGATACTGACAGGAAATGTCAAGTGGCCCCTCAGCTGAAATAATTGCCCACCCCTGCTTTAGATAGAACTAAACGGTCCCCTGATGCTCCTGTGGTGCGCAGGAGGGACTTTGCGCTGCTGGTGGACAGTCTGGGCTTGGTCGATGCGTGGAGGGTCCGTCATCCTGGCATACGACAGTATACATGCTTTTCTCCTACCTACTTATCCTTCTCTAGGATAGATTTGGCCCTCACCTCTAGAGGCTTGCTGCCAAGGTTGGTTGATGTTCAGTATGCTACTAGGGGCATATCAGATCATTCCCCGGTAATTCTCTGTTTAGACATGGGAGATATTAGGGGGGCACGGTTTTGGAGGTTTAATTCCTTTTGGCTGACTCAGATGGGCACTGGTGCAGAGTTGGTGGAGATGTGGGAGGCCTTTTTGCTGGAAAATCAGGGCTCGTGTCTGACACAGTTTTATGGGATGCCTTTAAGGCATATGTCCGTGGCACCCTGATCAAAACAGTGGCTGTCTTGAAATCTGGTTATGCCCAGGGTGAGCGTGACCTTGGGGCAGGATGTAGGAGGCTGGAGCTGCAGTATATGGCCGATGGTCTTGACACTACGAGGGAGAAGTGGTTGCTTGCGCAGGCTGAATGGCGTGATTGCTTGGCTGATAAGGCTAAGTACCGTCTACTTTATGCTCAACACATGTACTATGCAACGGGTGATAGGCCTGGTAGCTTTATGGCAACATTGGCGGGTGCGGACAGGGCATCTAATACGGTGCCTGCAATTTGTACCAATGATACTGTGACTCATTTTAATACTCCCGATATTGTGGGGGACTTTGTAGATTACTATAGACGGCTGTATAGTTCTAGGCTTACTCACACTGAGACGGAAATAGAGATGTACTTAGCTGATATTCCATTACCCACGCTGTCCCAGGACGCTATGACATTTTTGGACTCCCCCTTAACACTGACTGAGGTGGAATCCGCTGTTAACTCTTTTCCTGGAGGGAAGACCCCGGGTCTTGATGGACTGCCCCTGGAACTTTATAAAAAGCGCTTACCTTTTTATGGCCCTAAACTCCTTGATATATATAATAATTTATTTGCGCAGGGTAGGTTGCCTGACTCTATGGCTGAGGCCCTAATTATAGTCCTCCTTAATCCGGATAAAGACCCAACACGGGTCGAATCTTATCGTCCGATTTCCTTGTTAACAACTGACGTTAAGATTTTAGCTAAAATACTAGCGACAAGGCTTAGCGATGTGATTCTACAATTGATACATGAGGACCAATCAGGGTTCATGCCGGGCCGGTCCACTTTACCTAATCTACGTAGACTCTATACGCATCTCCAGGCCCCTCACGAGGGGTCCTGCTCCTCAGCTATAGTTTCCCTGGATGCTGCTAAGGCGTTTGATTCTGTGGAGTGGGGCTTCTTGTGGGGAACATTAGACCGATTTGGTATTGGACCTATTTTTAAAAAGGGGGTCCAGCTGCTTTATTCTGCACCCCAGGCTAGGGTTTCTGTTAACGGCCATATATCCTCCACTTTCTCACTACAGGGAGGGATGAGACAGGGTTGTCCGTTGTCCCCGATCCTATTTGTTCTGGCCATAGAGCCTTTGGCCTGTATTGTTAGATCCTCCTCGCGGGTGGCGGGCTTCCGGTTGGGTGGCAGGACAGACAAAATTGCTCTTTATGCAGACGATATTCTGTTGTTTGTATCTGATTACTTTACCACTATGCCTCATATCTTGGAAGTAATTGACACTTTTGGGGGATTCTCTGGTTTGTCCATTAACTGGGACAAGTCCTGTGTCCTTCCGCTTAGAGGCCTCTGTCCTGTCTGCCCTCCCGGGGACCTGCTGCTTCGCTGGGTAGACTCTTTTAAATAACTGGGGGTATGGGTTACCAACCGGTCCTCGCAATTTATTGATCTGAATATACGTCCACAAATGGACTATCTACGGTCTCGTGTCAGGGTGTGGAGTAAACTGCCACTTACTGTTACGGGTAGGATAAACCTAATTAAAATGGTTGTATTACCTAAAATGCTGTATGTCCTCCAACATTCCCCTGTCTATATCCCCCAGAGATTATTTGGTATTATAGATGGTCTCTTGTCCTCACTGGTTTGGTCCAACCGTAGAGCTCGGATTAAACTAGATACTCTAACTAGACCTCGGGACTCGGGTGGTCTAGCTCTCCCTAAACTTAGATTCTATTACTTAGCGGCTCAGTTATTCCATCTAATTCCTTTGGTCTCCGACTCGTCTGGGGATTTATTAATCTCTACTGTATTACTAGCATCTAAAATCAATTTGTCACCCCTCCAGCTCCTACTTAGTGATAATGTTGCACTCCTTAAGATGCCGTTGATTAAACAAGCGATTATGGTTTGGAGGCAGATACATTCTATGTTGGGGAGGGGGGAGGGATGGGATCCTGACACCCCATTGATGCACACTCGTGCTCTCACTCATTTCATGTCTCTACAAATGGGATCGGTGTGGGGACGCTGGGGTGTTTGTTCCCTCAATCAATTGTACTCCTCGGGCACGTTTATTTCTTTTGGACAAATGCAGACTCAGTTTAATATACCCGCATCCTATTATTATAGATATATTCAGCTTCGCCACGCATGCGCGTCTTAGTTTAGTGCTGCTCCACCTCTCCTTCGGAAGTCACCGGTTCACCTGCTCCTGACTGATACTCTAGGCTCCGGGACTGTTTCTGCTCTCTACTCCGCTCTGCTCAGTTCCCATCATTCTGACAGTCTCTCACACCTTAAATCTAAATGGGAGGCTGATTTGGGACCGGTTTCCCTAGATGTATGGGAGGAGGCCTTGGGGACTTCACGTACCGCTACCACCTCGGCTCGTTTTCAACAGATACACTTGTTTATATTACACCGAGTCTACATCACTCCCACCCGTCTTTTCAACATAGGGGGACGGATTGATTCTAGGTGCCCGAAGTGTGCCTCTCTGGACGGTACCTTCTGGCATCTATTGTGGGCCTGTCCGGTGGTGCAGGACTTTTGGCAGGCAGTGATACGGATAATAGCCTCTACGGGAATCCCCTTTGATGTGTTTACCCCCCTTGTGTGTATCCTTGGGATCATAGATGAGGAGATATTGGATGCTCATTCTAGAAGATATATTCTTAATTTATGCGCTTTGGCCAAGGTACTGATAGCACGCTCATGGATGGCGACTGCCGGCCCTGATATTAATAAATGGATCCCGTTAGTGAACTCGGTTGTGTCCCATGAAAAGTTTGTTTATATTTCTAGGAAAACCCTGGATAAATTTTACAAGATATGGGATAGGTGGTTATCGTCTCCACTATACCAGTGTACCCGTGCTTCTGCCTCGCATTGATATTTGGTCACTTCATGTACCAGCATTGTATGAACAAATGAAAAGAAATCACGACACTCGTTATGTATAACTTGTAGCTGTTTGCAACTTTATTTATGTTGTTCTATTGATGCATACAACATTTGTTTGTATCTCTCTGTGTACACAGTGCATACTTTTTTATTCAATGTTATGTTTTGTCTGTTTGTCTGGAAAAATCAATAAAAACTTATTGAATTTAAAAAATAATAAAAAAATAATGGGCGCCTTAGATTAGATGAGGGCTGAATAAGCACAAGACCATATAAGAGCCCCATTTTTGTGATTGGTTGTTTATTACAAAGCAGTTGCTAGGTAGTTTTTCCAAGGGGTCTTGGGAATTTTCTATAGGTTGTTTTCCTTGTCCATCAGTATTTGTGGGTGTTGGCTTCAGTGCATATAAAAGCTTGGGTCATGTGCTTCATACTTCCTCTTGCCATTTGGACAGCCCCTCCCGCCCTCCCTCATGTTTTTCTCTGATATAAATTTTTGTGTTCTGTTTTTCTCTTTTGTCGGCTATTAAAAGCCAGATAGGCGGGAAAGTCGCTACCAACCAGCGGTCATATAGGCCTAAATGGTCATTGTGGGGCACCCTCTTTCGGAATGGACAGCGAGTGTGTCCTTACCCTGCGGTTGGACAATCGGACGCTCCCCTAGGGGAGCATCCATATTTGCCAGAGGAAAGAGTGGTGGGTCCTGCACAATGCGGGTTAGGCATGTAGGAGGTGGTCGTGTGGTAGTCCCCTCCTCAGTTTCAGTGATATAATCAGATGACTGGAGCTGGCGTTTGGTAGCGCCTTTATCTTTGCCATCCTCCAACATAAAATCTAGTTTAAAATTCCGGTCAGTCATCAATAAATACCGTCTGACCTTTTAAATCTAGCTATTGGTGTCTGTGTCTTTATTTGTAGTGCTAAGCTAGCTTAAAGTTAAAGTGTAAGTGATCACAATAAAATGATGGGCGCCTTATAACAATAGTCAATAATACCAATATTTAGATTCTAATATTTGTATAGAGGGATCGTTTTTACCAATTCAAATATTATTTATTCTTGTATGGGCTATTTCTCTCTCTGGGTACTGACCTGGTTATTGTGTTTCCTGACTTTGGGAGCTATACAACTCGGTACGCAATGTACCGAAAATCGCAATCCAGCAATTTTTGGAACATTGCGCATGTCATTCTGCATGGTGGGCGGCCTTGCCCTGCGATGGGCGGCCCCCAGCATGCGGCAGAAATGATTGCAGATTCTGCTTTTTAGAAGAATCTGCAATCCTTACTCAATTACCCCCTTAATTCACTGTCTATTGCCGTTATCATTATCGCTTTGCCCACAAATGTACCAGACCTTTGAATTCCATGAAAACCACACTCTTGCTTAAATCCTTGTACTACTTTTTGCCCACAAGTGTACCAAATCTTTGCACTGTGCAAAGCCACACGTCTGCTTAAACGCATTTTTCTGCTTTTCCTGCAAGTACACCAGACTCTTGGACAGCATAATGGTGGTCATTCCGAGTTGTTCGCTCGTTGCCGTTTTTTGCAATGGAGCGATTAGGTAGAAAATGCACATGCGCATGGTACGCAGCGCGCATGCGCTTAGTTAATTAACACAAAACTTAGTAGATATACACAAGCTCGAGCAACGTTTTTTCATCTCTTGAGTGATCGTAGTGTGATTGACAGGAAGTGGGTGTTTCTGGGCGGCAACATGGCGTTTTCAGGGAGTGTGCTAAAAAACGCAGGCGTGCCAGATAAAAACGCAGGAGTAGCTGGAGAAACGGGGGACTGGCTGGCCGAACGCAGGGCGTGATTGTGATGTCAAACCAGGAACTAAACGGGCTGATCTGATCGCAATCTAGGAGTAGGTCTGGAGCTACTCAGAAACTGCAAGGAATTATTTATTAGCAGTTCTGCTAATCTTTCGTTCGCTATTCTGCTAAGCTAAGATACACTCCCAGAGGGCGGCGGCCTAGCGTTTGCAATGCTGCTAAAAGCAGCTAGCGAGCGAACAACACGGAATGACCACCAATATCAGGCTTTTGCTAGACCCCTTGTAAATAATAATAATAATCATCATAATCAGCATAATAATAATAATAATAATAGTAATTATATTTTATATAGTGCTCTTTCTCCAAATGGACTCATGGCACTTAACAAACTGCAAGAACAAAGGGGGTAATTCAGACCTGATTGTAGTCGCAAATTTGTTAGCAATTGGGCAATAAATTTAGCACATCTACGATCATCTTCCCTGACATGCGGGGGGACGCCCAGCACAGGGCTAGTCCGCCCTGCATGTCAGGCCCTACCCCGCCGCACGAGTACAAAAGCATCGCACAGTGGCGATGCTTTTGTACTTGAAGAGTAGCTCCCTACCAGCACAGCTACTGCACGCTAGCAGGGAGCTACTCATCGCTGTCCGGGTCGCAGCAGCTGCGCGTGGCGTCATGCAGCTGCCGCGGCCCGCCCCCCACATGGTCTGGACACACCTGCTTTGCCCAGAATGCGCCCCTAAAACGGCGGCTAAACACCGCCGGCCCGCCCACTCCCGCCCAGCGACCGACTCTGTCTGTCTATCAGCCGTCGGTCTGAATTACCCCCAAAGTACAACACAGAGCAAATAAACACAATAAAGGTTAGCTTTGTATAAAATACCAAGACCATGGAATTAATAGAAAGTGTGTGGCAGCCATTTTGAGTCATCAGTTGAAGGGATTACATATCCTACCAACAAAAAGATCCAGGTGCAGGGCCAGCTACAGAAATCTTAGGGGATGGGACACTCATGTTTTTGGGGCTCTCATCCCTCCCCAGTAGGTATAGGTTGGTCGGCTATTGACTCATCCCCCATCTCGCTCCAGCCTCACCTCCATCTCTTCACCCTCACTCCTCACATGTATCGCTCCAGCTTCATTCTCACCTGTGTCTCTCCAGCACCATCCGTGCTTCATCTCCCACCATGTCTCTTCATCTCAACCGTGCACTCATCTCACCTATGTCTCTCAGCCTCTCCCTCCCCATTATGTCTATCAGCACCCCCCCTTGTGTCTCTCAGACTCCCCATCCCTCCATCCCTTTCTCAGCACTTCTCCCATTTCTCTTTCATCCACTAGGGGACACTGGAGTCCTATACAGTAGGGGTGTGAAGCTTGCAACCGGAGGTGTGGCACAATCTAAAATTAGCATTGTCTGCACAGCCGGTTCCTCCCCCTTCACATCCCACCTCCCTCAGTTTGGAAAATTGTGCCAAGGAGGTACAAGCACAAGAAGGGAGCTCCTGCTCCTTGAAGATAGATCTATTTCTTTATTTATTTATTTATTTTTTAATTTCATTTATACTGGCCCAATCCCTCCTAACTAAAGGGAGGGTGCAGGTTTTCAAAGACAAAATGCCCGATCCCACCTAATGAAAGGGGGTGCAGGCTTTACAAAAGAAAAAGGCTGCGTCCCCCTAATAAAAGGGGGACTAAGTTAAACATTGAGAGACAAGGATTCCTGCTAAAGGAGTCTGCATCTCTCTGAAGACGCCAACTGTGAGTACAGGTTGTTGTCACAACAAGAGCATAAAAATATTAAGACTTTCCCAGCAAAGAGGCCAGCGGTCACATAGTGTGGGGCGTCCCTTGTCAGCAGGCGCCACTACGGGGCTTAGAGAAGATCAGTCCGGGGAGCGCGCTGACCTGCGGTCACGCTGTGTGGAGCGGCCCGGTATCCCTTAGTCAGCAGGCGCTGCTACGGGACTGAAGCGAGCGGGCCAGCGGTAACGCAGTGTGGGGCGTCCCCTGTCAGCAGGCGCCACTACGGGACTTGGAGGAGATCAGTTCCGAAGCACGCTGACCTGCGGTCACGCTGTGTGGAGCGTGCCAGTGTCCGTTAGTCAGGCGCCGCTACGGGACGTGCGCCGGCCAGTGGTAATGCAGTGTGAGGGCCTAGTATCCCCTGTCAGCAGGCGCCGCTACGGGACCTGGAGGAGAGCGGTCCCGGAGCGCGGCGGCCAGAGTGAGTGCCGCGCGGCGGGGGTGATTCCTTCGGTCGTGTGCGGGGGCGGACAGCGGGGATCGAGAGGCACAGTGCGCTCTGTCACACTTTCTTTTGGACAGCGGCGCAGAGTTAGTGTTTAAAAACTGTCTCAGGGAATGAGGTGTATAGAATTTTTTAAAGGCGGCCATCTTTTTATTTCCAGTCAGGCGCCAAATATATGGGGCATGGATGAGCCCTCCCCCTCCTTAAAAGAAAGGGAAAAACGAGGGGGATTTTTGTGTAGTTACAACTCCCTCTGCTGGCGAGACTAGATATCAACTCCCTCTGCTGGTGAAACTAGATATGGTGAAACTAGATATCAACTCCCTCTGCTGGTGAAACTAGATATGGTGAAACTAGATATCAACTCCCTCTGCTGGTGGAACTAGATATGGTGAAACTAGATATCAACTCCCTCTGCTGGTGAAATTTATATAAATCCTATGAGGATCTAACCTGAAAAATGAGTCTTATTATCTATATTTTCAAAGGATTTCTATTGCAAAGATCCTGACGAAAATACGAGGAAGCAAGTGGATACCAACTCTACCATCGTAACTGACCTACAGTTGGGTGTTTGAGGGTTGCAAGTCGGCTGGTTTTAAAAATGTATTTATTTATTGTTTGTTTGTTTCTTTCTTGTTCTCTTCCATTTTAGAGAAGCAAAAGTTACCAGCCGGACAATCCGATACCCTTTCTTCCGTCTTCTATCACAGTCTTTCTCTTCCTAGTTTAAAGGGTGAAAGCGCTGCGAGCCTGCGACACAGTCTGGTACGGGGTTTAGTCAACACACCAAAGACGGGTTGACAGCTCTGGGGTGTGCGATTCCTGCTTAAACAGGGACGCTCCTCCTGGAAGCAGTGCTCCGTCTAGGTCATGAGAAGACAACCTTGCAGATAGAATCTTCAAGGTGATGACAGAATCACGCAAGCAGCAATCGGAATGGGCTGCGGGATTCTCAAAAAAGATGGAAGAATTTCTCATCAAGTTGACACCGCCCGCGCAAAAAGAAACACATGTGCGCAAGGCAGTTAAAAGACCTCTTCCTATTATGCAGAAATAGGAGGAGGGTCTTCTCATTGATACAGTAGGTGAGTTAATTAAATCTCACCTGGACGCCGATTTTCCGAAAGAGGACACGGCAATCTCTGGTTTGGATTCCTTAATTGACGCAGTGAAAGAGATCCTAAACTTTCAGGTAGAAGACGTTACGGATCCAGAGGATTTCCAGTTATTCAACTCTCAAAGACCGCTTTCAGCAGGATTTCCCATTCCTAAATCTCTCCAATCTCAAATGGAGGAGGTTTAAGGAAGAACCCTGATTAACGTTTTCAATTTCCGAAGCGGTTTAAGTAACTTACCCCTTACCTAAGGGTGTAATGAATACGTGGGAGACTCCATCAGTAGTGGATGATTACCTAGGAAGGTGTCAAAGAAGACAATCTTACTAATTCCTAATGTAACGACTTTAAAGGATGCTTCAGATCATAAGGTTGACACAGCTTTAAAGTCGAATTTTATAACAGCGAGTGCAACACAGAGACCTACGATCGTCTGTGTTTGGGTAAACAAGGCTATGGGAGCATGGTCTGGAACATAGCTTAGAAGTGATTCCCGACTGGCGGATGACATTCGGGAATCGGCTTCATACTTGGTCAAGTCTCTAAGGATATTAGCACAAGGAGCCTCTGACGCCAAGAAGGCGGTAGAATCCATCCCCTTTTGGGGGTGAGATACCTTTCGGTCCACAGTTGGACAAGTGGATTTCACATGCTACAAGGGAAGTCCACATTTCTGCCTACTCCTTATACGAGAACCATTCCACAGGTTGAGAATGGTTATTCGGGACCAGCGTTAATAAATTTAGATCGCAGTCCTTTCTAGCGGGGGCAGAGGTAGAGACCACTCATAGGCAGCAAACAGAAAACAGGCTACACCTGCTGACAGGACAGTGGCATGACGACCCACCAACTCACCTGGGGTCCCCCCTGGGTGAGCGCACGTCTGAAAGGTTTTCGGGACATCTAGGCCAAAACCTCACCTGAACTTTGGATAACCAACCTTATCTCCCAGGGGTACAAACGGGATTTTCAATAGAGGCCTGACTATCAGTTTTTGTTTTTTTTACAACGGGGCTGCCTCGGGCCCTCAGAAAACTTTACGGACAGCAATTCCAGATTTGCTACGGTCAGGGGTCATGACTCCAGTTCCCGTCTCTGAGAGGAACGGGTTTTCTATTCCGATCTTTTTGTCGTGCCGAAAGCCAGAACGGTCAGACCGATACTCAATTTAATGGTTTTAAACCAGTTTCTAAGGGTCTACGACTTCAGGATGGAATCATTCCAGTCGGTCATTGCAGGCTTAGAACAAGGCCAGTTTATGGTATCCATGGACATAAAGGAGGCATCTCTGCATATCCCACTCTGGACACCAGGCTCACTTAGGGTTCACACTGGTGACGGATCACTACCAATTCAGGGTGTTGCCGTTCGGTCTATCAACCCCAAGAATCTTTACGAAAATCAGGGCAGTCATGATTATACCTTATCTAGACGATCTAAGGATTAAGGCATCATCTCAGGAACTGCTCATCAGAGAGGTTCAGACGTTACATCATTTTCTCATTCAACATGGGTGGATTGTGATGTTACAGAAATCCGACCTCATGCCAACTCCGTGGATTCAATTCTTCGGTTTCATCTTGGCCACGGTACCATGGAGAGTATTCTTACCAGAGCATAAGGTCCAGGTCCTACAAAGCTTAGTTGCTCAGGTACTTAGACACAAACGGTTTTCTCTACACCTCTCTGTGCAACTTCTCGGGAAGAGGGCGTTGATCGAAGCTATCCAATACGACAGACTTCATTCCCGACCTTTCCAGATGAACCACATTGCTCAGGGAGCAGGTTCAAACTGGCAGTTACATCAGAGAATCCGACTCCCACTGCGCATACGAACCTCCTTAATTTGGTGATAGTTGCAAGAGCTTCAGCATTAGGGATTGGAGGATCCTGACAACGGATACCAGTCTCTGAGCTTGGGGTGCTGTCTTAGACGAACACCAGTTTCAGGGCAGATGGACGTTACTGGAGAGAGACCTACCAGAAAACATTCTCGAGTTTAGAGCGGTTTATAATACGCTTCTCTTAGCCGAAGACATAGTCATGGGTCAACCCCTGCAGATACAGTCGGACATTGTCACAACGACGGCTTCCATAGACCGTCAAGGAGGAACAAGGAGCAGGATGGCGTTGCAGGAAGTCTCAAGGATTTTGTTGTGGCCAGAAAGGCGAAACGTCATCCTTTCGCCAGTGTTCTTTACAGATGTGGAAGACTGGGGAGCAGATTATCTCAGTCGCCAGGACATGCATCCGAGAGAATGGTACCTACATCCACGTTTTTTTTTTTTACATGGTGGGGAGGAGATGGGGTCTTCCTCAAGTCGACCTAATGGCGTCTTGGCAAGACCGTCAGCTGACCAGATATAGGTCCAGGACAAGAGATCCAGCAGCAGAAAGAGTGGACGCATTAGCTCTCCCTTGCTGTTACAGCAGGGTTTACATTTTTCCACTTTTCCCCCTCATACCCACTGAAAGGGTTGAAACGAGAGCGAGCGGGGGAGATTCTAATCGCACCAGATTGGGCCCGCAGGAGTTGGTTCTCAGACCTGCGAGGCTTACTAGCGGAAGGTCCTTGGCAGTTACCTCAGGGAGAGGGCCTGTAATCTCGGGGACCATTCCATCACACAGACCTGAACAGGCTGCGTTTAACGTCGTGGCTATGGAGCCCGGATCTTAAGGTACAGAGGGATACCGAGAACGGCCATTCCTACAATGATTGCCACTAGGAGGCTGGTCACAGCCATGCACTTCTACAGGATTTGGACGAGGTACATGGACCGGCGTCAGGAACATGGGTGGAATTCGACGAACTTCCACTTATCCAGACTTCTACTCTTCCTTCAAACCGGTCTAGAGTAGGGCTGAGGCTGGGTTCTCTGAAGGTTCAAATTTCGACTCTCTCCATCCTATTTCAACGACGGTTAGCAACCTTTCCAGGGGGTCAAATCTTTTTTACAGGGGGTTCTGAGGATACGGCCCTCTTTTCGTCCTCCTACTGCACCATGGAACTTACATTTGGTGTTGAATTTTTTTGAATTCACCAATTTTTGAACCGTTAGCAAGAACAGACCTGAAATATCTCTTTGGGAAGGTAGCGTTATTGCTTGCCTTGGCTTCAGGCAGGCGAGTTTCTGAATTGGGACCCTTAACGTGTAATGTTTCGGGGTTTTCAGGTAAACCGACCAAATGTAGTCCCATCTTTCCAGAGTCTCGCAGATGGGGATGTGTAATTGGATGTTGGCCGAGCTTTACGGGTATACATACAAGTTACGTTGTCCTTTGGAAAGTCAGACCATTTGTTGTTCTGTAGGATGGGCCTAAGAGTGTTTGGCCAGCTTTTAAGCAGTCTTTGTCTACATGGATTAGAATTGCCATTCGGCAGGCGGATAGTTCCTGTGACAAACAGGTTCTGGTTCAGAAGGGTGCTCATACTATCCGGTCACTAGGTACCTCATGGGCGGCTGCCAGAGGTGCTTCCACTGCTCAACTTTGCAGGGCGGCGACGTGGTCTTTAGCCCACACGTTCGCGAAATTTTACAAGTTTGATACCTTTGCGTCCGGTGACTCTAAGTTTGGACGTTAGGTTTTGCAGGTCACCGACAGCACTCCCTCCCTGGGGGATAACTTTGGGACGTCCCCTACTGTATAGGACTCCAGTGTCCCCTAGTGGATGAAAGAGAAAAGAGGATTTTGGTACCTACCGATAAATCCATTTCTCTGAATCCTCTAGGGGACACTGGACTCCCGCCTCGGTGCTGTCAACCTGCTGTGTTCGAAGTTCTTGTTAAAACAGTTCATGCAAACAGCGTTAGTTATTCGGTTAAGAGTTCTTGGATGCTGTTTGATAGGTTGTACGGTTCGGTTCCTCGCCATGTGCTATAGTATCATGTCCTATTCTCTCAGTCAAATTTTCCAAACTGAGGGAGGTGGGATGTGAAGGGGGAGAAACCGGCTGTGCAGACAATGCTAATTTTAGATTGTGCCACACCTCCGGTTGCAAGCTTCACACCCCTACTGTATAGGACTCCAGTGTCCCCTAGAGGATTCAGAGAAATGGATTTATCGGTAAGTACCAAAATCCTCTTTTCTCTTAGCCTCCCTCCTGTGTATCTCAGCCCCCCACTATGTCTTTCAGCAACACCCCCCCCCCCGTGTCTCTCAGCTTCCCCTTGTGTCTCTCATCCTCTTCGTCCACTCTCCCATTTCTCTCAGTCTCATTCTGTGTCTCTTATCCCTACACCCCGTTATTCTCAGTTACCCTCTATGTATCTCAGCCTGCCCCTTTGTCTCTCAGCCTGGCTCTGTGTTCTCAGCCTCCCTCTAACCCTGTGTCTTTCAGCCCCACACCTACGTCCTGCTGCCGCATGCTTGCAGAGTCTGCTGCTCTGTACTCTCAATTCGCGAGCATGTTGGTTCCTCTCTTTTGCTGTCCTGCAGCGCCACATCATGACATTGCTCCTGCTGAACTCCAGATATCAAACTTATAGAATTTAGGGCATCCTTACCTACTCTTCTGGGACATCCTTGAGAGTCCCAAATTTTTGGGGATTCCCAAAACCCCCTGAACAGTATGTGGTCCTCCAACATCCAACTAGGACAATGGGCAGAAGAGGGAGCATAATGGTGTAAATAACTGGTCTTTGAGGACGAGGCAGGAACAATATAATGTTATTCTATAACAACCCTCCCCCACCACCATTCTTCATAGACAAAAATTCACGGCATTATACCAAGACTGGTTCTCATACGTAAAGACAATAAATAACAAAAACCTCCTTCTTATCCAACTGTAATTAATCATAGAGTCATAAATACTCCACCCTGTCTTCTGACGCCGTTTACATTATCACCATGACTACTATTTACTTAACAACAATGCTTTTGGGTCCAATGTGGGTTTCAGCAGGTTATGAAATTTAGGGATATGTGTACTGCCTTGCTGTATTGGAACTAATATGGACTTGTACTGTACCTCTTATCCTCATCCCTTCCCTCACCTCCTCTAGATTTACTTCAAACAATAATAAAGAAATAGCTCTGTTGTCAGACAGTTGTGGCACCCCACTAGAGCACCTCATCAATCTGTTATGGGACCACTGTAACTCCTTATTGGGCGGCAACCAGCCGTGTAATGATGCTGGCACTGCCGGGGGATTAAATGGACTCACCCCTACTTCGTGTGATGTCAGCAGCAGTTGCGACCTAAACACTGCGGGCACAAGGACCCTGGGCATCCCCGCAGCATCCCTGGAGAGTGTGTTCTAGTCAATGAGATACAATGAACTGACACATGACTCAGCTCAGTGCAGAGTCTCGAGACAGTGTCTCGGTACATGGCTCTTTTGTAATGCATTGCAGACTGTGCACATGCAGTGAGTGCAGAAACTGCTGGCAGTGCTGGGACTCTTGACGGTATCCGGTCTTTAGGTCGACCCTGTCTAGGTCGACAGTCATTAGGTTGACCACTGAAGGTCGACAGTGAGTAGGTCGACACTGATTGAAGGTCGACACATGACTTGGACAACAGGTATGCAAAGTCGACATAGTCACTATGTCGACACACAAAAGGTTGACACAGGTTTTGGGTTTTTTTTAGTAACTTTTCACACTTTCTCTATCAAAGTGGGCATAAAGTTGGTTATAAACCTTGTGGCGAGTGAACACGTTTCAACTGTCAGTGGTCCCAGATGGAAATTCAGGTCAAGAACCCCCCCCCCCCCCCAAAAAAAAAAAACAGAACAAAGAAACCCAAAAAACTGTGTCAACCTAATGACCATGACGACCTAGTCATGTGTTGACCTTCAGTGTAGACATACTCACTGTTGACCGTCGGTGGTCGACCTAGTGACTGTCGACCTAGGCAGGGTCGACCTAATGATCAGCACACGACTCAGACATCCGGGAGTGGGTCAGCTATTCAGCTGAACTGAATGAATCAATTAATCTGATCCATCTCCATTGAGTCTGCATCAGTGTCACAGGCAGTCAGTGCTCAGTGACTCATACCTCTGGTAATGTGACAGCTATTCAGCTGCACTGAATGAATCATTAATTAATCTGATGAGTCGCCACTGAGTTGTGCACTGTCTCAACTCAGTCACACAGGAAGTCAGGCACAGCAGCAGCCCTGACACTGAGCAGCATCACACTGCTCCCTCCCAGTGGGTGTCAGCCAGGAGTGCTGCCACCCAATCACTGTGACTGACTGAGAGAGGCTACTGGGGGCTGTCTCAACACACCAAACTGTGAGTGACTCGAATCATTCGAACTTCTAAATTATTCCAGTTATTGTGTTGAGACAGCAACTCAGTAGTCATCTCTAGTGTGTTCCCTGAGAAGACAGACGGGACGGAATGAGCAGTGCTGCTGGAGACTAGTGGAAGAGTGGCACCGTGTCAGAGGAAGAGCTGCCAAATGGGCTCAGTGCTAGTCGGTGGCTGCTAGTGAGCCGTGGTCCTGGAGCGGAGATCCCATAGGAAGGCAGAGAGGAGTGGCTGAGTGTAGCCACCGCAGTGACTGCAGAGAGCAGGAGTCGGAGGGCTGTGAAACGAAGGGCAGAATTAAGGCAGGGGTGACAGGGGCGGCTGTCCCAGGGCCCCCACACATCAGAGTCTCCCTCCGACGGCTCAGCTGTTTATTAACATCGGCCACTGAGGAGCTCCTCCATGTCAGTCTCGCACGATGTTCCGTGATGACCAGGTACTGTGTCACTGGTGGATCTAGGGAGGGGCCATAAGAGAGATCGCCCCCTGTACAGCCACCATGGTGTCAGGTGGCGACAGGGGCTGAGCAGGTGCTCCGGACGCTGCTTGGAGGTGGAGCAGTTTGACAGGGAATCAGGTGAGGGAGGCGGCAGCAGTAGTGGCTGCTGTGTGTGTGAATAAGTAACTGCCATGACCCTTGTAACGCAGTGTAGTAGCACAGGCAGGTAGGACAGCAGAAGAAATAACACAGTATATGTATGTGTGTACGTGTGTATCGGAGGGGGAGAGGAGACTTGTTTGTGCTGCTATTTCAGTAGTGGAGGTCCCCACACCTTCATTGCCCTGGGCCCCCACCAGATTTAATCCGGCCCTGCCTCAGACAGCCTCCCTTGTCACCGACAAGGGAGGCTGCCTGAGGAGAACCCAAGTTGCAGTGCAGGAGCGTAGCCAGCTGGGGCCACGAAGGTAACGGGGAAGTTAACAGCTGCCAGCACTAGTCAGCCTCGCCCAGCATCTCACTTTGCCATCCCAGGGAGAGAGAATCTTAACAACCCATCTGGGGTAAACTTACGGAGGTTGAGAGGCAGACAATCTACCCCACCCACATAGTGCCCGAAGGGACTTGGTCACTTTACTCAGGGGTATTCCACTGTTGCTCCTTACATCATTGCAGAACTAGGGGGGGGGGGGTCATTCCGAGTTGGTCGCTAGCTGCCGATGTTCTCCGTGTAGCGATCATTTAAAAAAACTGCAAAACTACGCATGCGTATGGGGCGCAATGTGCACGTGTGGCGTACGGGTACAAAGAGCATCGTTGTTTTGCACTGCTTCTAGCGATGATTCCATTCGCACAGCCGATTGCAAAGAGATTGACAGGAAGAAGGCGTTTATGGGTGTCAAATGACCGTTTTCAGGGAGTGTTTGGAAAAACACAGGCGTGTCCAGGCGTTTGCAGGGCGGGTATCCGACGTCAGTTCCGGGACCTTCGTCGCTGCAATCATTGCACAGAGTAAGTAACTACAGGGCTGGTCTTGTTCTGCACAAAATGTGTTTGTACCCGCTCGGCTGCAGTGGCGTTCGCACACTTGCAAAGCGAAAATACACTCCCCCGTGGGCGGCAACTATGCGTTTGCACGGCTGCTAAAAGTAGCTAGCGAGCGAACAACTCGGAATGACCCCCTAAGTACTGACATCAATTGTAGACAGCCAGCAACAGTTAGCCAGCACTAACCTGTCAGCATGCCACAACCCTTGTCTCTGCTGCCAGATAGAGAGGGAGATACTCTTCAGTTCCACAAAATGCAGCAGCTACACCAGTGGCGGAACTTGTGTTTGGTGGGCCCAGGCAGGGCTGTTTATAGCTGGCTCCCAGTGCGAGATTTAAAAATGCGTCCCCCCCATGACATAAAAAATGCGCTCCCCCCATTGATATAAAAAATATAAGGGGAGTGTCCTCACTAAAATGGGCATGGCATCACTAAGATGGGCGTGGTTTCGCCTGCAAAGACTACCTTACACCCTAGTTTTTGACCCTGCACCAACAGATCATGGCCACCACAGGAAAAAAAAAAAATCCACCTTATTAAGCCCCACACAGTAATGTCCCCTGCACCATATTATGCCACACAACACAATGCCCTTCATACATTATGTCCTACAGCAGAGGTTCCCAAACGCGATCCTCAGGAACCCCAACAGTCCAGGATTTAGGTATATCCATGGCTCAGCACAGATGCAGAGCCGGCGTGACCCGCTCAGCAAGGGGATGCAAAGCAAGTAGGCGCCAGGATACAGACGCGCTCTTCCTGCTCTGCATCCCTATGCTCTATAAGACCGTTGCTGCTGGCTGCTGTGTGTGTGGACACGGTGCGGCATCCGTTTCCCCCTCCCTCGCCTAACGAGGCTGCAGCAAGATGTTCCCCCCTGTTGCCCCTCAGCACCTCATATTGCTGCCGCGGCCGCCAGCAATCCCCTGGAGTCATCACAGCCATGCTCTCCGGCCCAGTGACCAGCCATACAAGGCAGCACTGTGGCTGCCGTGGGCAAAGACGGGCAGCGCCGGAGCAACAAACAGCATCCCCAGCGGGCGGGCGCGGCTTTGAGCGCTGCACTTCACTTCAGGTCACTGGGTAGGGGAGAGCATGGGGGTGAAGCAGGCTTGTTAGCAGCACCGGATTGAGGCAGCAGCAGCGGAGAGTAGGACGCAGGAGAGGGATCCATTTAGGTTCCTGGAGGTGAGATCACAAGGTAATTCTGTGTTCTGTCCCACGCCCCGATGTTTTGCCAAAGTCAATATGTCACCCCCCCTGCATTCTGTCATTGTGTCCCACCCTGTGTTCTGTCATTGTGTCCCCCCCCCTGTGTTCTGTCATTGTGCCCCCCTGTGTTGTCATTGTGCCCTCCCTGTGTTCTGTCATTGTGCGTCCCTCCCCGTGTTCTGTCATTGTGTCCCCCCCCCCGTGTTCTGTCATTGTGCCCCCCTGTGTTCTGTCATTGTGCCCTCCCTGTGTTCTGTCATTGTGCCCCCCCCCTGTTCTGTCATTGTGCGTCCCTCCCCGTGTTCTGTCATTGTGCGTCCCTCCCCGTGTTCTGTCATTGTGCGTACCTCCGCGTGTTCTGTCATTGTGCGTCCCTCCCCGTGTTCTGTCATTGTGCGTCCCTCCCCGTGTTCTGTCAGTTCTGTCATTGTGCGTCCCTCCCCGTGTTCTGTCATTGTGCGTCCCTCCGCGTGTTCTGTCATTGTGCGTCCCTCCTCGTGTTCGGTCATTGCGTCCCTCCCCGTGTTCTGTCATTGTGCGTCCCTCCCCGTGTTCTATCATTGTGCGTCCCTCCCCATGTTCGGTCATTGCGTCCCTCCCCGTGTTCTGTCATTGTGCGTCCCTCCCCGTGTTCTGTCATTGTGCGTCCCTCTCCGTGTTCTGTCATTGTGCGTCCCTCCCCGTGTTCTGTCATTGTGCGTCCCTCCCCGTGTTCTGTCATTGCATCCCTCCCCGTGTTCTGTCATTGTGCGTCCCTCCCCGTGTTCTGTCATTGTATGTCCCCCATGTGTTCCGTCACTGTGTCACCTCCCCCCGTGTTCTGTCACGAAGTATGGGAGGGAGGGCGCAAATTTATAGTTTGCAGGGGGCGCTGTACACCCTAGCACCAGCCTTGCACAGATGGTTAAATCAAATTGACTGAGGTGCTAATTAGTCACCCGTGGCCAAGCATGGATACATTTAAAACCTGGACCGTTGGAGTGCCTTGAGGACCATGTTTGGGAACCTCTGCCCTACAGTAAAGCTTCTAATTACTTTTAAATTACCTGCTCGTTGCCAAGGGTTTCACGCGCTGGGTCCATGCTGGTTGCCAGTGGTTTCATGCTGGTTGCCAGGGGTTTTATGCTCTGGGATCCATGCTGGTTGCCAGGGGTTTCATGCTCTGGGACGGATGTAATGATTATTGCTAGGGCTATGTAATGCCAGTTGCCAGGGCTGTGTAGTTGTCTGTGGTGTGTTTACTGCACTGCGCTGCGCTCGCCCAGCTGGCCGCTCAAACACCCTCCCTCCTGCCATCATCTCCCGCTCGCCATCATCTCCCTCAGCATGGCCGCCCGTTTGTCTGTGTCTCCTTCCCGCCCGCCCATTTGTCTGTGTTCTCCTGGGCTCCCCCTCCTCCCTGTCATTATTACTCTGTTCGGGGGCGGAGTTTCAAGCAATGACGTGTTTGCGTCGTGATGTCACGACGCAAACGCGTCATTACATGAAATTCCGCCCCCCCGAGCGGACTAGTAATGATTGGGAGGAGGGGGAGCAGAAATAGCCACCAAGAGCGACGAAACGGCTCTGGGCCCAGGTGCAAAAATATAATTTGCCACTAATAGGTGGCAGGACTCCTCTATTAGTCCGGCGCACACAAGGTCAGGCAGTGAGGCCCACCCTACTATCTGCATTGGGCCATTCATCCAATATTGCTCAAAATAGTCTGCAGGGGGTCCAGGGGATAACTCCTTGCTGGTCTGGGCAGTAGTGGGCCCCTTAGTCCTCAGGGGCCACGGTGCAATGTACCTGCTGCACCAATGGTAGTTCCGCCTACACAGCCCAGCACCCAGCTGTTAGTGACTGAGATACCTGTATAGGCAGGGTGCTCAAGAGAGGCTCTGGTCATGCCAGTACCTGGGAGAGACAGGTAACAGTTCAGGAGGATAGTTCTTCTCAGTGTTACAGGAAAGCTACCTTGTCCACCCAGCTCAGGAACTGGATTGCTCTCGTCTGCTTAACTAACCGAGAACTGAACTGTAATGCTTTTTACCACGCACTGTCAATCGTCTCTCATCAGCTTGCATAACTGTGGAGAAACTACACTGCATGATCTATTGCTACTCAATGCTTACAGCCTGATCTATACTACTTGCTTGCATATTAGGTCAGAACTACAAGTCTTGCTACTGCTGACGGTCTTTGCTTGCTGTCGGCCCTCTTTCCGAGCTGATCGCATAGTAGCAGTTTTTTGCAGCCATGCGATCAGATAGTCGCTGCCTATGGGGGAGTGTATTTTAGCATAGCAAGTGTGCGATCGCTTGTGCAGGGGAGCTGTGCAAAAAGTTTTTATGCAGTTTCTGAGTAGCTTTGAACTTACTCAGCCCTTGCGATCACTTCAGCCTGTCAGGTTCCGGAATTGACGTCAGACACCCGCCCTGCAAACGCCTGGGCACGCCTGCTTTTTCCACGGCACTCCCAGAAAACGGTCAGTTGCCACCCAGAAATGCCTTCTTGCTAGCAATCACCTTGCGATCGCCACTGCGATCGTGTTCTTTGTAAGGTCCCATGCTGCCCGGCGTTTCCCGTCGCCGGGCAGCGACGCACCTGCGCATTGCTGTCGCGGCGCATGCGCCATTCAGACCTGATCACACCATTGCGAACAACTGCAGAGTGCGATCGGGTCGGAATGACCCCCGTCATCACTAAAGGGATGGCTAATCCTGTACTAGGCAGTAGACTTTATTTGTGAGGGACATTTGCTTACCTCCCAACATGACCCTATCCACAATGCTCTGTTCCTGGACTTCCCTCTTAATTTATGTTTGCCGTCACCTATGCTGAAACGCCTTTCTTATCCATTAACTTGCTCAAAACAGGCAATCATATATTAAGAGGAAAGTCCAGAAGCTGAGCATTTTGACCCTCCTGGAGAGGGTCATGTTGGGAGGTATGCATTTGTATGTTTAAAGGTTTTACAGCAGGCCTGGCCAACCTGTGGCTCTCCAGCTGTTGTAAAACTACAAGTCCCATCATGCTTTGCCACAGTTTTGCTATTAGGGAATGCTAAAACTGTGGCAGGGCATGCTGGGATGTGTAGTTTTTCACAAAATCTGGAGAGCCACAGGTTGGCCAGGCCTGTTTTACAGGTTCAGGGACTGAGCTATAGCGACTGACGCTGCCACCTGGTGGATAGTTTATATATTGCCGTTTAGTACATAGGCCCCTTTTTGTTGAGGAAGTACTAGTCATTTCCGAACAAAAGTAATTTTCTTGCATTGTAATTGCTGGTAACCGGTGATAATATTATTGTAATTGACATCTAATGTGATTGTGTATGCTTTTGAACTGTTAACCCATTTAACTCCCGAAAACACTTAACCAAGTTGAATCTGCAGCGGTGACCAATTAATTCCAGATAAATAAATATTCAGTCACTATCCAAACTTGTGTTGATTTTTTGGGGGGAGTGTGTCTTGGGGTTCTCCGTCCTTCTGCCTAAAGTTTATAGGTGAGATCAGGAAGAGACTGACATCGACGTTGCAGGGGAAACAGGTACGACTGACACTTCACCACCTCTAACGACTTATTACACAATGTTTAATACATATTGGGGGTATTCAGTAGCAGTTGCTGCTGAGATGTAATAGCATCTCCCCGCTTTCCCCGCAGTGCACACGCGCAGGACCCACTCTGTGCGTGCACTGGTGGGGAGATGAGATCGCATCTCAGTTATGCGAATGCCTCTGCCTGATCGACAGGCAAAGGCGTTCGCGGGGTGGTGTCGCAGCGTTGTGGGGGTGGTAATGTGGCATTGGGTGGGTGTGGGAAATGGAGGTGGGTTCGGGCCAATTTTCGTGGGACAGTCCCGTTTTTTGGGGACTGTCCCGCTGTCCCACCCGTGGGCCGCAGTGTCCGCAGTGGTGGGGGGACAATTGGGAGGTTTCCTGTCACTCTACTCTTAGCAGAGCAGCAGTGACTAGAACAGCATCTTTTCACAGGAGACAAAAGGGACTGGAGGCATGCCAGCAGCTCAGAGCGCTGGCCATGCCCCCACTGTGACAATAATGGGTGGTGTGACAGGCGGTTGCAGCATTGTGGCAAACCACGCCCCTTTCACTGAGGCCACACCCCTTTAAGGACGCCGTGGCTCCAGACTTTAAAGTTGGGAGGTATGCGTAATGTAGTAAAATTATATTTTTTAACACTAGTATTCATGAAGCAATGAAAATAGTGGAAAAGTGAACCTTGGTGAGAAGTTGCCAATGGCAACCAATCAGCTGCTTCGTACAGTTGTATAGTATGCAAATTATCAATGTAACTTCATTGCTGATTGGTTGCCATGTGCAATTTCTCCACTGGCTATATATATATATATATATATATATATATTTATTTCTCATACGTCCTAGAGGATGCTGGGGATGACATCAAGACCATGGGGTATAAACGGGATCCGCAGGAGACATGGGCACTCTAAAGACCTTTCATTGGGTGTGAACTGGCTCCTCCCTCTATGCCCCTCCTCCAGACCTCAGTTTTAGAAATGTGCCCAGGTCGACTGGATGCACTCTGAGGAGCTCTACTGAGTTTCTCTGAAAATACTTATGTTAGGTTTTTTATTTTCAGGGAGATCTGCTGGCATCAGACTCCCTGCTTTGTGGGACTGAGGGGGCAGAAGCAGAACCAACTTCCTCAGAGTTTCATGGCTCTGCTTCTGACTGACAGGACACCATTAGCTCCTGAAGGGAACTGAACGCTAGCTGTGTCTAGATGCTCACTCCCACAGCACGCCGTCACCCCCCTCACAGAGCCAGAAGTCAGAAGACAGGTGAGTATGAGAAGAATGATCTTCAATCAAGTAAGTGACGGCTGAGGTGCGGCGCGGCTGGCGGGAGCGTAGTGCGCCATTGCTGCCCACACACACAGGCACTGCAGGGCGCAGGGGGTGCCCTGGGCAGCAAGAAAAATACCTCAAACTGGCTAAAAGGGGGCATAAGATGCCGCTGGCACAGCCCTACCCCTGGCAGTATAAATAATAAGTCAATATACTGAGTGTAAGGACGCGCCATTGTGGGGGCGGAGCTTCTTCCTCAGGCAGCCAGCGCACTACTCAGCGCCATTTTCCCTCCTCAGGCTGCAGAGAACACGCTGGTCCTCTCCTTCACTTCTGACAAGTACAGGGTGCTATAAAAGGGGGGGCACAAAGCGATTGTGGTGCAATTGATAGTGTATATTACTATTTAAAAGCGCTTTTGGGCTGTGGACATACTGTGTTCACAGGCAATACTGGCGCTGGGTTTGTGAACTGGCTGCTCCTATCCTGTGTCCCTCTGACAGATTTTACTGTGGGTCTGTCCCCAAAATAAGTCCCAATGTGTCTGTGAGTGTGGTGTACACATGTGAGGCATGTCTGAGGCATGTTCCTCCCCGGAGGAAGCCATTTTAGGGACACAGAGTTGTAACGTGGTGGCGCTACCGGCACACCAAGAGCCTGCATGGGTGAAAGAGCTATGTGACAGTATGCATCTGATTAACCGTAGATTGGATAAGTCTGAATCTAAGGCTGCATGCTGGAGAAAATCTGTGGAAGATGTGATTTTTCAGGATGCTGTTATTCCTTATGCTGGTGGCTTCTCTGGGTTACATAAGAGACCATTTGCAAATGTTGTAAACACTGATACCGACACGGATTATGATTCTTGTGTCGACAATAGTGAATCCAGAGAGATAGATCATATATTGGCAAAAAGTATACAATATATGATTGTGGCTATAAGGGACGTGTTGGAGGTTACAGAAAGCACTCCTGTGCCTCAGGAGAAAGCTTATTTATGTAAGGAAAAGAAATCCAAAGTCATGTTCCCTCCTTCACACAAACTAAATGCTCTGTTTGAAGGGATGTGGGTGAATCCTGATAAAAAAAATTGGATTCCCAAAAGGATTCACATAGCTTATCCTTTCCCGGTTGAAGACAGGAAAAAATGGGAGTCACCCCCTGTGTTAGACAGTGCACTTTCCAGGTTGACAAAGAAGGTAATTCTCCCTGCTCCTGGCACGGCTTCTCCTAAAGAGCCAGCAGACCGCAAAATGGAAATGACATTGAAATCCATTTATGTTACCAATGGTACACTGCTCAGGCCCACTATTGCCTGCGCATGGGTGAGTCACGCTATTGAAAAATGGTCAGAAAGCGTGTCATCAGAAATTGACACGATTGATAAAGATGAGATACTCCTTAAGTTAGGGAATATCAAGGACGCTGCCGCCTACATGCTGGAAGCAATGAAGGATATTGGACTCTTGAGTTCACAAGCCGCTACCATGGTAGTATCGGCTAGGCGGGCGTTATGGATTCGCCAGTGGAACGCGGATGCAGATTCCAAAAGAAACATAGAGGCTCTACCATATAAAGGTGAGGCCTTATCTGGCGATGGCCTGGATGCGTTAGTCTCGGCGGCTACCGCAGGTAAGTCAACATTTTTGCCCTCTGTGCCTACACCGGCAAAAAAGACCTATCACCCGCAAATGCAGTCCTTTCAGCCCAATAAACACAAAAAGGCGAGAGGTTCCCCCTTCTTTGCAGGTAGGGGAAGGGGAAGGGGAAAGAAGCCCACACCGGTTTCAGGTTCCCAGGAGCAGAAGTCTACCCCTAATTCTGCCAAATCCCCAGCATGACGCTGGAACTCCCTTGCGGGAGGCCGCTCGGGTGGGGGCACGTCTCAAACTCTTCAGCCAGGATTGGATTCTGTCTGGCCTGGATCCCTGGGTGTTGCAGATAGTATCCCAGGGATACAAACTAGAGTTTCAAGACGTTCCCCATTGCTAATTTTTCAAATCGACTTTGCCAGCTTCTCCGCCAGAGAGAGAATCAGTAACAGCTGCAATCCAAAAATTATGTCAAGACCAGGTTATAGTCCTGGTACCGTTGTCACAACAAGGGCGGGTTTTTATTCAAGCCTCTTTGTTGTTCCAAAGCCGGACGGCTCGGTCAGACCGATCCTAAATCTAAAAGATCTGAATTTCTTCCTGAAAAGGTTCAAGTTCAAGATGGAATCACTTCGGGTGGCGATTGCCAGTCTGGAGGAGGGGGACTACTTAGTGTTGGTGGACATAATGGATGCTTACCTGCATGTTCCCATTTATCCTCCTCACCAGGCTTATCTGAGATTTGCGATTCAGGATTGCCATTACCAATTCCAGACGTTACCTTTCGGTCTCTCCACGGCGCCGAGGGTATTCACCAAGGTGATGGCGGAGATGATGGTCCTTCTTCGTCAGAAAGGAGTCAATATAATCCCTTATCTGGACGACCTCCTGATAAAGGCGAGATCCAGGGAGCAGTTGTTACAAAACATATCCCTCTCCCTGTCAATACTCCAACAACACGGGTGGATCATAAATTACCCAAAGTCACAGTTGGAACCGACGACAAGGCTGTCTTTCCTCAGGATGATTCTGGACACAGAAGTTCAGAGAGTATTTCATCCACTGGAAAAGGCTCTGGAAATCCAGAAAATGGTAAAACAGATATTGTAACCATCAAGTGTGTCGATCCATCAGTGCATTCGGTTGTTGGGGAAGATGGTGGCGGCCTACGAGGCCATACAGTTTGGCAGGTTCCATGCCAGAGTATTCCAGTGGGACCTGTTGAACAAGTGGTCAAGGTCACACCTACACATGCACAGAAAGAGAATCCTGTCGTCAAAAACCAGGATTTCGCTCCTGTGGTGGTTGCACAGCTCTCACCTGCTAGAGGGACGCAGGTTCGGGATTCAGGACTGGGTCCTAGTAACCACGGAAGCAAGTCTCCGAGGATGGGGAGCAGTCTCTCAGGGAGAAAACTTCCAGGGACGTTGGTCACAACAGGAAGCCTGCCTTCACATAAACGTTCTGGAGCTAAGAGCCATTTACAACGGCCTTCAACAAGCAGTATATCTTTTTCAAGACCGTCCCGTGCAGATCCAGGCGGACAATGTATCAGCAGTCGCATACATAAACAGGCAGGGCGGAACGAAAAGCAGAGCGGCAATGGCAGAGGCGACAAAAATCCTCCGCTGGGCAGAAAAACATCTACAAGCTCTGTCTGCAATATTCATTCCGGGAGTAGACAACTGGGAAGCAGACTTCCTCAGCAGACACAATCTCCATCCAGGAGAGTGGGGCTCCACCAAGAAGTCTTCGCAGAGGGGACAAGTCTTTGGGGAGTTCCTCAAATAGACATGATGGCGTCTCATCTCAACAAGTAGCTTCAGAGATACTGTTCCAGGTCGAGAGACCCTCAAGCAGTAGCAGTGGATGCACTGGTGACCCAGTGGGTGTTTCCGTCAGTGTATGTTTTCCCTCCACTTCCGCTGCTCCCAAAAGTACTCAGGATAATAAGAAAGACAAGGGTTCGAGCAATCTTCATTGCCCCAGACTGACCAAGAAGGGCTTGGTACCCAGATCTTCAACAGTTACTCATAGGAGATCCTCGGCCTCTTCCTCCTCGGGAGGACCTGCTGCAGCAGGGGCCCTGTGTGTACCAAGACTTACCGCGGCTACGTTTGATGGCATGGCTGTTGAGTGCCGTATCCTAGCCAGGAAGGGTATTCCTAAGGAGGTCATCCCAACCCTTATTCAGGCCAGAAAGGGAGTAACGTCAAAACATTACCACCGTATTTGGAGAAAATATGTGTCTTGGTGTGAATCCAAGAAGGCTCCTATGGAAGAGTTTCACTTAGGACGTTTTCTCCATTTTTTTGCAGGATGGTGTGGAGACGGGCCTTCGATTGGGCTCAATCAAGGTCCAGATTTCGGCCTTGTCAGTGTTCTTCCAAAAACAATTGGTCTCTCTTCCAGAGGTTCAGACCTTCGTGAAAGGGGTTTTGCACATCAAGCCTCCATTCGTGCCTCCAGTGGCACCATGGGACCTTAACGTGATATTGCAGTACCTTCAATCGGATTGGTTTGAGCCTCTACAAAAGATAGAGTTGAAGTTTCTCACTTGGAAAGTGGTGATGCTTTTGGCATTGGCATCCGCAAGGCGGGTGTCTGAATTGGGGGCCTTTTCTCACAAGAGCCCTTACCTGATTTTCCATGATGATAGGGCAGAGTTGCGAACTCGCCAACATTTTCTTCCAAAGGTGGTTTCTGCTTTAGTTTTCACATAAACCAACCTATTGTGGTGCCAGTAGTTACTGACACATTTACTGATTCAAAGTCTCTAGATGTGGTTAGAGCTTTGAAAATCTATGTTGCTAGAACAGCTCGTATACGGAAAACCGAGGCTCTGTTTGTCCTGTATGATCACAACAAGCTTGGCTGTTCTGCTTCCAAGCAGACCATTGCACGTTGGATTAGAAATACGATTCAGCAAGCTTATACTACAGCTGGATTGCCGTTACCGACGTCGGTAAAGGCCCACTCCACTAGGAAGGTGGGCTCATCCTGCCCCGGGGGTGTCTCGGCATTACAACTTTGCCGAGCAGCTACTTGGTCAGGGTCAAACACATTTACTAAGTTCTACAAGTTTGACACCTTGGCCGATGAGGACCTAAAGTTTGGTCAGTCGGTGCTGCAGGGTCATCCGCACTCTCCCGCCCGTAGTGGAGCTTTGGTATAGACCCCATGGTCTTGATATCGTCCCCAGCATCCTCTAGGACGTATGAGAAAATAGGATTTTGATAACCTACCGGTAAATCCTTTTCTCCTAGTCCGTAGAGGATGCTGGGCGCCCGTCCCAGTGCGTACTTTACCTGCAGTTTAGTTATTACAGTTACACAAGTTGTGTTATCTTGGTTTCAGAATGTTGCTGCAAATTAGTTCATGCCTGTTGGCGTGTGTTATGTTGAATGCCATGTGTGCGGCATGGTTGAGGGTGTGAGTTGGAAGATATCTCACCACTAGTTAAGTAATTCCTTTCCTCGAAATGTCAGCCTCCCTGGGCACAGTTCCTACAACTGAGATCTGGAGGAGGGGCATAGAGGGAGGAGCCAGTTCACACCCAATGAAAAGTCTTTAGAGTGCCCATGTCTCCTGCGGATCCCGTCTATACCCCATGGTCTTGATGTTGTCCCCAGCATCCTCTACGGACTAGGAGAAAAGGATTTACCGGTAGGTTATCAAAATCCTATTTTATATATATATATATATATATATATATATATATATATTGTGATGGGGGAAGGCTTGTCGGCGCTTAACCGCGATACCAAACTGTACTAGAGTGCAGACCAGGATATTGTGAATGAATCGTCAAATGGTCTCCTTATTTTAGACACTCCCTTGAATATATTAGGGCGTCAGCTACACCTTAAAGAGAGAAGCGTTGGTAAAGTGCTTCATGTAAAGTGTAAAAGAAAAGGAGAATAAGGTGATTTTAAGCGACCAATGGTGTCTTACAATTTGGAGGAGACTCGGATAAAAGTAGTAAAAATTTAATAAAATGTAATTAGCACCAATACAAAAGTGAATAAAAATATTGGCCCTATACAAGGAGCCAAATATTAGTAAGAAATCACTGGAACTACATAAAAACTACATATAAAATACACAAGTTAGTATAAAATTAATAGTTCAAATTAATATAAGACAAGGGCGAAAAAAATTCCTAACAGTAAAAAATTGGAAATAAGATCAGCATAAAAATGTATAAATAAGGTTCTTAGCTTTTGAGAAGGTATGTATCATAACACATAACGTCGTACTATATGGAACCAATAGTGGGGAAGTAAACCAACTCTTATAGCCATTACTAACACTCCTTTCTTATTTCATGATAAATATCATAATAAATATGGTAACCTCTATTCCAAATGTACCTAGCTAATATATACATGAAAATAAAGTATAATTTAGATGTTAAGATCATCAGTCATCACTGATATGGTGAAATTAATAATAGCAGCATCCTGAGGGTACAACTACCAATCTCAACAAAGTCTAATCACAGAAAGCATTTGAAACTGAGTGCTTCATTTAAACCCCTAGGGAATTGGGTATTAAGTAAATAAATCCATTTGGATTCGGCCTGCAACAATTTTTTGGAACGATCCCCACCTCGCAACGAAGGAGGGACATGATCAATTATTTTATAACGTAGTGTAGCCATTCCGTGTTTTGCTAACGCGAAATGGCGTGCCACAGGTTGATCACTACCACCTGATTTAATGGCCTCACGTATGGCATACCTATGTTGTGCCATTCTTGTCTTGAAGGCACAATCGGTCTTGCCGACGTAGGCAAGTCCACAAGGGCAAGATAATAAATATATTACAAATTTTGAATCACATGATAGGGGATACCTAATACTGTACTTTTTCCCAGTATGGGGATGCTGAAAAGTATCTCCCTGTGTCATATAGCCACAAGTCGTGCAGCCACTGCACCTATAGCACCCATTTTTACGCCTGAGGAATTTTTTTGTATTACTCTTCTTAAACGAAGAGATGTCAGTCCTAACCACAAAATCCTTGATACTACGCCCCCTAGAATAACTTGGCAGTAGTCTTGACTGATAAGCTTCACCCAAATCTCTATCAGAGGCAATGATGGGCCACAATTGTCTGGTGCGTTTAAACGTGTACTGCTGGTGTTATACCTTGTCACCCAGGGGAATCTTCCATTAAGTTGTTTAGGTACATTAGGTTTCAATAATTGCTGGCGCTTAACACTCAATGCTTTTTGTTTAGCTTGTTCCAGCATACCCACTGGGTATCCCTTCTCAACAAATTTGCCTAGCATCTCATTCAATTGTTTGTCTCTCTGTGTCTCCTGGCTGTTGATCCTACAAACCCGTAGGAATTGCGAATACGGAAGGCCTGAAATGGTAGATTTAGGGTGGAAACTGTCAAACCTTAATAGGTTATTCCTATCCGTGGCCTTAGTGAATAACTCAGTGTTAATAACACCATCAGTCAGGGTAATACATACATCTAGGAAATTGATCTGTTTATCATTACTCTCCATAGTAAATTTAATAGGGCTAGAAGTAGAGTTATGTTGCTCTATAATATCTAGTGATGAGCGGGTTCGGTTTCTCGGAAACCGAACCTCCCCGAACTTCACCTTGTTTACACGGGTCCGAGGCAGGTTCGAACCTTCCCGCCTTGCTCGGCTAACCCGAGCGCGCCCGAACGTCATCATCCCGCTGTCGGATTCTCGCGAGATTCGGATTCTATATAAGCAGCCGCGCGTCGCCGCCATTTTCACTCGTGCATTGGAGATGATAGGGAGAGGACGTGGCTGGCGTCCTCTCCGTTTATTGTAGAAGACAGTTGATTGGTTAATTGTGGGGAGGATTGGGGAGCAGCTGTTAGGAGTACAAATTGTGGGGAGGATTGGGGAGCAGCTGTTAGGAGTACAAATTGTGGGGAGGATTGGGGAGCAGCTGTTAGGAGTACAGTGCAGAGTTTTGCTGATAAGTGACCACCAGTTTTTATCCGTTCTCTGCCTGAAAAAAACGCTCCATACCATATCTGTGCTCAGTGTGCTGCATAATATATCTGTGCTGAGTGCTCACACTGCTTAATTGTGGGGACTGGGGAGCAGCTATAGCAGGAGTACAGTGCAGAGTTTTGCTGACAGTGACCACCAGTATACGTTGTCTGCCTGAAAAACACTCCATATCTGTGCTCAGTGTGCTGCTTTATTGTGGGGACTGGGGACCACCAGTATAATTAATATTATATAGGAGGAGTACAGTGCAGAGTGCACTGCTGTACCTACCTCTGTGTCGTCATCCATTAAGTATACTATCCATCTACATTCTATACCTGTGGTGCATTTTAGTTTGCTGACAGTGTCCACCAGTATACTATATATAGCAGTACGGTAGGCCACTGCTGTGTACCTACCTCTGTGTCGTCACTCGTCATCCATTAAGTATACTATCCATCTACATTCTATACCTGTGGTGCATTTTAGTTTTGCAGTTTGCTGACAGTGTCCACCAGTATACTATATATAGCAGTACGGTAGGCCACTGCTGTGTACCTACCTCTGTGTCGTCACTCGTCATCCATTAAGTATACTATCCATCTACATTCTATACCTGTGGTGCATTTTAGTTTTGCAGTTTGCTGACAGTGTCCACCAGTATACTATATATAGCAGTACGGTAGGCCACTGCTGTGTACCTACCTCTGTGTCATCACTCGTCATCCATTAAGTATACTATCCATCTACATTCTATACCTGTGGTGCATTTTAGTTTTGCAGTTTGCTGACAGTGTCCACCAGTATACTATATATAGCAGTACGGTAGGCCACTGCCGTGTACCTACCTCTGTGTCGTCACTCGTCATCCATTAAGTATACTATCCATCTACATACTATACCTGTGGTGCATTTTAGTTTTGCAGTTTGCTGACAGTGTCCACCAGTATACTATATATAGCAGTATGGTAGGCCACTGCTGTGTACCTACTGTTAGGCGCCGAGGGTCCGCCCGTCAGTGCGGCCCGGCGCCTAGCAACTAGGGACGCCGCATGCGGACAGCCGCCGGCTCCCTAGCAACGCTAGACGCCGGGCGCACGGAGCCGCTCAGACCCTAGCAACGGGGACGCCACTGTCGGACCGCGTTCCCCGTTGCTGGGTCTAGATTAATCACCTCATTGGTATCCTGGCCGTGCAGCATGCAGCTGCACGGCATGATTGTTAATTACCCTGTCTGGCTCCTGATTGGAGAGCTCCCAGTTAAAAGCACTCTCTGGACTTCTCACAGACGCCGGTAATAGCTTCCTGTTTGCTGTGTCTGTTGCAGAGAGTTTTCCAGTCCTGTCTATCCGGTCGTTCCTGTCCTCAGTGGTCCAATACTCGGAAGTTGTCATCTTTTCCTGGAGTCCTGACCGAGCACCTTTAACATCCTGTGGTGTTCGTGAGTCGCGGCGTAGCCGTGTGTTGCGGCTTGACCGCTTACTATTTATTATTTGGTTACATTGTGTTTCGGAGCTTTTGCGGAGGATTCCGCTCCCACAAATCCACTCTGGTATCCAGCGGTGCTGGATAGGAGTAACGGATTCGTGGATTTTTGGTTGTCCTTTTCCCTGGCGGTTTGTCCGCACATACTTCTGGTTTAAGTTAGTTAGCTTGTAGCCCCTGGCCTGGTTGCTTAGTCAGAGGGCCCCTTGTTATCACCCTGTCTCGGATTTCCCTTTGTCTCCCTTTAAGACCTGAGGGGGCATCGGAGTTGGGCAGACATAATCCGCCCTTCAAACGCGGCTGCCATGGGCTCAAGCAACCATAGTCTCGCAGGGGATTTCTGATAACACGGGCGAGACAACGGAGTTAGGGCGCCAGGGGTTACTAGGCTTTCCTGCTCCCGTAACCAGCATTCCATTCCAGTACTCTGACCTCCGTCATAAGATCACCTCTGGTCAGACGTACTGGTATCATAACATTATTACCGGCCAGACTAAAATGTAAAATTAAACAGGGTTTGATTTTTTCCCTTATTTCAGTTTGGAAGATTTGTTGGCCTCATGAATCCCACTGGTGTAGGGCCAAATCCTGGCCAGCTTCTAGTTAGTCAGATTCAAGAACTTACTCAGATGGTTCAGGATCTGTCCCTTCGGGTGAGGTCACAGGAAGATCTGTTACGGACTTCCCCGAGGGTCGTTCCTGAACCAAAAATGCATTTGCCTGACCGTTTTTCTGGGGATAGAAAGCAGTTTTTTAATTTTAAAGAGTCTTGTAAACTTTATTTTCGTTTAAGACCAGTCTCCTCAGGTACGGAATCTCAGCGGGTCGGAATTATTATTTCTTTACTTCAGGGGGATCCCCAGACCTGGGCTTTTGGTTTAAGAACTGACGACCCGGCATTGTTGTCTGTAGACGCCTTTCTGGGGTCTTTAGGGCTATTGTATGATGACCCTGATAGAGAGGCATCCGCCGAGAGTCATTTGCGTGCTCTCAGACAGGGTAAGAATCCCGCAGAGATTTATTGTACGGAGTTTCGCCGTTGGTCGAACGACTGTGGATGGAATGACCCAGCCCTGCGCAGTCAGTTTCGCCTCGGCTTATCTGAGTCTATAAAAGACAGTCTCCTTCAGTATCCCGCTCCTGAGACTCTTGATAAACTCATGGAGCTTTCTATTAAGATTGATCGTCGTCTCAGAGAGCGGAGGGCTGAAAAAGGAGCATCTGTCGGGTCTACTCCTGGTGTTTTTTCCATTCCTGTGGACATAGAGGAGCCCATGCAGATAGGTCTCTCCAAGCTGTCTCCTGAAGAAAGAACCAGAAGGCAAAATTCTGGTCTTTGTTTGTACTGTGGGAGTAAGGGACATTTTGCCCGTAATTGTCCGAACAAGTCGGGAAACGCCTCGACCAAGTGAATTGTGAGGGGGTTCACTTTGGTCTGCAGCTTATCTCCTCAAATAATTCACTGTTAGTCCCAGCTAAAGTTTCCTTTGGCAGCCTCTGTTCCTCGGTGTCGGCTTTTGTTGACAGTGGAGCTGCAGGGAACTTTATGGACTTAACGTGGGCCAAGGCCTTAGGTATTCCTCAGTTAGCCTTGGGTAGGTGTATCACCATGCATGGTTTAGATGGGAGTCCCTTGTCCAATGGGGTTATTTCTCTCTGTACACCTCCTGTACTATTTTCGGTAGGAGCTCTTCATTCCGAAAAAATTGAATTTTTCCTTACCCATTGCCCAGCAGTTCCAGTGGTTCTGGGTCACCCTTGGCTGGCCTTTCATAATCCCATCATTGATTGGCAGTCGGGGGAGATCTCACAGTGGGGTACCATCTGTAATAAGGAATGTATTACGCTTCCCATCAGAATAGCTGCTGTCATTCCCGCACCCATTCCTGTGGAATACCAGGATTTTGTTGATGTATTTTCCAAGGGCAATGCGGACATTCTGCCTCCCCATCGGCCTTATGATTGTGCTATTGAGCTAATTCCTGGTGCCACTTTGCCTAAGGGAAGGTTATATGCATTGTCCGGACCAGAAACTGTGGCCATGAATGAATATGTTAAAGAAAGCCTAGGGAAAGGATTTATCAGGCCGTCTAAATCCCCTTTAAGTGCAGGCTTCTTCTTTGTGGAGAAGAAGGATGGATCACTCAGACCTTGCATTGACTTTAGAGCCTTGAATAAAATCTCAGTAAAAAATACTTACCCTTTGCCGCTGATTTCTGTCCTCTTTGATCAGCTACGTTCGGCTGTGATTTTTTCTAAGATTGACCTGAGAGGAGCATATAACCTCATCCGAATCAAGTCAGGGGATGAGTGGAAAACGGCATTCAGTACTCAGTCGGGTCACTATGAGTATCTGGTTATGCCATTCGGCCTGTCTAACGCTCCGGCAGTTTTCCAGGATCTCATTAACGATGTGCTCCGTGATTTTCTTGGAAGATTCGTAGTAGTCTATTTAGACGATATCTTGATATATTCTGACTCTATTGAACAACACGTTACCCAGGTGCGTCAGGTTCTAAAAAAATTACGTGAAAATCACCTATATGCCAAGCTGGAGAAGTGTGAATTTCATGTCACGGAGGTATCCTTTTTAGGGTACATTATTTCCCCTCGGGGATTTTGTATGGAACCGAAGAAGCTCCAAGCCATCCTTAGTTGGGCGCAACCCACCAACTTAAAAGCAATTCAGCGCTTTTTAGGGTTTGCGAATTATTATAGAAGATTTATTCACTCTTTCTCCGACCTAGTTGCTCCCATTGTGGCACTGACTAAGAAGGGAGCGGATCCAACCAACTGGTCACGTGAAGCTGAGTTATCTTTTCAGGCCTTGAAACAAGCCTTTGTCTCAGCCCCGGTCCTCAGACATCCCAACCCAGAATTGCCTTTCATTGTTGAGGTTGATGCCTCGGAGGTTGGAGTAGGGGCTATCCTATCTCAGAAGGATCCGGATTCTCTAGAATTACATCCTTGTGCCTTTATGTCCAGGAAATTCTCATCTGCTGAATCCAACTACGATGTTGGTAACCGGGAATTACTGGCTATTAAATGGGCTTTCGAGGAGTGGAGGCATTGGCTTGAGGGAGCAACACATACCATTTCAGTTTTGACTGATCACAAAAATCTTCAGTACATTGAATCAGCTAAACGGCTGAATGCCCGGCAAGCTCGTTGGGCTTTATTTTTTACTCGTTTCAAGTTTATTATCACCTTCAGGCCAGGTTCCAAGAATGCCAAGGCGGATGCCCTGTCACGCAGTTTTCTTCCAGTTCATGATAACAGTCCTGTTACTCCCATACTTCCGTCTTCAGTCATTCGGGCAGGCCTCACACAAGATTTATTTACCCAGTTAAAGCAGCTTCAACATCAAGCTCCTGGAAATACTCCTGCTGGTCGTCTTTATGTCCCTGAGTTTTTGAGAGCAACCGTTTTGACGGAGTTTCATGATAGCAAAGTTGCCGGGCATCCGGGGATCGCTAAGACTTTGGAATTAGTCTCCCGCTCAGTATGGTGGCCTGGTCTTTCCAAAGACATTAAGGAGTTTGTTTTTTCGTGTCAGGTCTGTGCACAGCATAAAGTTCCCCGTTCCTTGCCTATCGGTCAACTTTTGCCCTTGAATGTTCCTCTCAGGCCATGGTCTCATATTTCCATGGATTTTGTGGTGGACCTCCCTCTGTCAGCCGGATGCCGAGTCATATGGGTGGTAGTTGACCGTTTTAGCAAGATGGCCCATTTCATTGCTCTTCCCCGATTGCCATCTGCCCAGGGATTGGCAGTTTTGTTCCTCCGCCATGTTTTCAGACTCCATGGGTTACCCACTGATATTGTTTCTGATCGGGGTCCACAATTCATTGCACAATTTTGGAAGTCTTTTTGTGCCTCTTTAAAGATGAAATTGTCTTTAACGTCTGGCTACCATCCCCAATCCAACGGGCAGACTGAGCGAGTTAATCAATCATTAAAACAATATTTGCGTTTGTACTCGGCCAAACTCCAAAATGACTGGTCCGAGTTTCTTCCGTTGGCGGAGTTTGCTTACAACAATGCCTGTCATTCCTCCACCAATGTGTCTCCATTTTTTACAGTTTTTGGTTTTCACCCCAGAGCTAATTCCTTTTTTCAACATTCCTCTGTCTCCTCACTGACCTTGACCGCTCATCTCAGACTCATTTGGAGAAAAGTGCACCTTGCTCTCAGAAAAGCGGCATTTCGGGAGAAAAAATTTTCTGACAGGCTCCGGCGGCCGTGCACTTTTAAAGTTGGAGATAGGGTGTGGTTGTCGACTCGCAACATTAGACTTCGACAAACCTCAGCCAGATTGGGCCCTAAATTTATTGGACCATTTCATATTATAAAAAAAATCAATCCAGTTGCTTTCCGGTTACGTTTACCAAGAACTCTCCGGATCGGAAATACTTTCCATTGCTCCCTGTTGAAACCATACGTTTCTTCCAGTAGATTTCCTCGGAAGATCTCTCAGGGGAAATCACCAATAGATGTACAGGGTCAGCAGGAGTTCTTGGTGGAGAAGGTTCTCGATTCCAAGTTGTCCCGGGGTCGGCTTTATTTTTTGGTACATTGGAGAGGTTATGGTCCAGAAGAAAGGTCTTGGGTCCTGGATGAGGATCTCCATGCCCCGAGGCTCAAAAGGCATTTTTTCGAGAATTTCCTCAGAAACCTGGCCTTAGGGGTTCCTTGACCCCTCCTCAAGGGGGGGGTACTGTTAGGCGCCGAGGGTCCGCCCGTCAGTGCGGCCCGGCGCCTAGCAACTAGGGACGCCGCATGCGGACAGCCGCCGGCTCCCTAGCAACGCTAGACGCCGGGCGCACGGAGCCGCTCAGACCCTAGCAACGGGGACGCCACTGTCGGACCGCGTTCCCCGTTGCTGGGTCTAGATTAATCACCTCATTGGTATCCTGGCCGTGCAGCATGCAGCTGCACGGCATGATTGTTAATTACCCTGTCTGGCTCCTGATTGGAGAGCTCCCAGTTAAAAGCACTCTCTGGACTTCTCACAGACGCCGGTAATAGCTTCCTGTTTGCTGTGTCTGTTGCAGAGAGTTTTCCAGTCCTGTCTATCCGGTCGTTCCTGTCCTCAGTGGTCCAATACTCGGAAGTTGTCATCTTTTCCTGGAGTCCTGACCGAGCACCTTTAACATCCTGTGGTGTTCGTGAGTCGCGGCGTAGCCGTGTGTTGCGGCTTGACCGCTTACTATTTATTATTTGGTTACATTGTGTTTCGGAGCTTTTGCGGAGGATTCCGCTCCCACAAATCCACTCTGGTATCCAGCGGTGCTGGATAGGAGTAACGGATTCGTGGATTTTTGGTTGTCCTTTTCCCTGGCGGTTTGTCCGCACATACTTCTGGTTTAAGTTAGTTAGCTTGTAGCCCCTGGCCTGGTTGCTTAGTCAGAGGGCCCCTTGTTATCACCCTGTCTCGGATTTCCCTTTGTCTCCCATTAAGACCTGAGGGGGCATCGGAGTTGGGCAGACATAATCCGCCCTTCAAACGCGGCTGCCATGGGCTCAAGCAACCATAGTCTCGCAGGGGATTTCTGATAACACGGGCGAGACAACGGAGTTAGGGCGCCAGGGGTTACTAGGCTTTCCTGCTCCCGTAACCAGCATTCCATTCCAGTACTCTGACCTCCGTCATAAGATCACCTCTGGTCAGACGTACTGGTATCATAACATTATTACCGGCCAGACTAAAATGTAAAATTAAACAGGGTTTGATTTTTTCCCTTATTTCAGTTTGGAAGATTTGTCGGCCTCATGAATCCCACTGGTGTAGGGCCAAATCCTGGCCAGCTTCTAGTTAGTCAGATTCAAGAACTTACTCAGATGGTTCAGGATCTGTCCCTTCGGGTGAGGTCACAGGAAGATCTGTTACGGACTTCCCCGAGGGTCGTTCCTGAACCAAAAATGCATTTGCCTGACCGTTTTTCTGGGGATAGAAAGCAGTTTTTTAATTTTAAAGAGTCTTGTAAACTTTATTTTCGTTTAAGACCAGTCTCCTCAGGTACGGAATCTCAGCGGGTCGGAATTATTATTTCTTTACTTCAGGGGGATCCCCAGACCTGGGCTTTTGGTTTAAGAACTGACGATCCGGCATTGTTGTCTGTAGACGCCTTTCTGGGGTCTTTAGGGCTATTGTATGATGACCCTGATAGAGAGGCATCCGCCGAGAGTCATTTGCGTGCTCTCAGACAGGGTAAGAATCCCGCAGAGATTTATTGTACGGAGTTTCGCCGTTGGTCGAACGACTGTGGATGGAATGACCCAGCCCTGCGCAGTCAGTTTCGCCTCGGCTTATCTGAGTCTATAAAAGACAGTCTCCTTCAGTATCCCGCTCCTGAGACTCTTGATAAACTCATGGAGCTTTCTATTAAGATTGATCGTCGTCTCAGAGAGCGGAGGGCTGAAAAAGGAGCATCTGTCGGGTCTACTCCTGGTGTTTTTTCCATTCCTGTGGACATAGAGGAGCCCATGCAGATAGGTCTCTCCAAGCTGTCTCCTGAAGAAAGAACCAGAAGGCAAAATTCTGGTCTTTGTTTGTACTGTGGGAGTAAGGGACATTTTGCCCGTAATTGTCCGAACAAGTCGGGAAACGCCTCGACCAAGTGAATTGTGAGGGGGTTCACTTTGGTCTGCAGCTTATCTCCTCAAATAATTCACTGTTAGTCCCAGCTAAAGTTTCCTTTGGCAGCCTCTGTTCCTCGGTGTCGGCTTTTGTTGACAGTGGAGCTGCAGGGAACTTTATGGACTTAACGTGGGCCAAGGCCTTAGGTATTCCTCAGTTAGCCTTGGGTAGGTGTATCACCATGCATGGTTTAGATGGGAGTCCCTTGTCCAATGGGGTTATTTCTCTCTGTACACCTCCTGTACTATTTTCGGTAGGAGCTCTTCATTCCGAAAAAATTGAATTTTTCCTTACCCATTGCCCAGCAGTTCCAGTGGTTCTGGGTCACCCTTGGCTGGCCTTTCATAATCCCATCATTGATTGGCAGTCGGGGGAGATCTCACAGTGGGGTACCATCTGTAATAAGGAATGTATTACGCTTCCCATCAGAATAGCTGCTGTCATTCCCGCACCCATTCCTGTGGAATACCAGGATTTTGTTGATGTATTTTCCAAGGGCAATGCGGACATTCTGCCTCCCCATCGGCCTTATGATTGTGCTATTGAGCTAATTCCTGGTGCCACTTTGCCTAAGGGAAGGTTATATGCATTGTCCGGACCAGAAACTGTGGCCATGAATGAATATGTTAAAGAAAGCCTAGGGAAAGGATTTATCAGGCCGTCTAAATCCCCTTTAAGTGCAGGCTTCTTCTTTGTGGAGAAGAAGGATGGATCACTCAGACCTTGCATTGACTTTAGAGCCTTGAATAAAATCTCAGTAAAAAATACTTACCCTTTGCCGCTGATTTCTGTCCTCTTTGATCAGCTACGTTCGGCTGTGATTTTTTCTAAGATTGACCTGAGAGGAGCATATAACCTCATCCGAATCAAGTCAGGGGATGAGTGGAAAACGGCATTCAGTACTCAGTCGGGTCACTATGAGTATCTGGTTATGCCATTCGGCCTGTCTAACGCTCCGGCAGTTTTCCAGGATCTCATTAACGATGTGCTCCGTGATTTTCTTGGAAGATTCGTAGTAGTCTATTTAGACGATATCTTGATATATTCTGACTCTATTGAACAACACGTTACCCAGGTGCGTCAGGTTCTAAAAAAATTACGTGAAAATCACCTATATGCCAAGCTGGAGAAGTGTGAATTTCATGTCACGGAGGTATCCTTTTTAGGGTACATTATTTCCCCTCGGGGATTCTGTATGGAACCGAAGAAGCTCCAAGCCATCCTTAGTTGGGCGCAACCCACCAACTTAAAAGCAATTCAGCGCTTTTTAGGGTTTGCGAATTATTATAGAAGATTTATTCACTCTTTCTCCGACCTAGTTGCTCCCATTGTGGCACTGACTAAGAAGGGAGCGGATCCAACCAACTGGTCACGTGAAGCTGAGTTATCTTTTCAGGCCTTGAAACAAGCCTTTGTCTCAGCCCCGGTCCTCAGACATCCCAACCCAGAATTGCCTTTCATTGTTGAGGTTGATGCCTCGGAGGTTGGAGTAGGGGCTATCCTATCTCAGAAGGATCCGGATTCTCTAGAATTACATCCTTGTGCCTTTATGTCCAGGAAATTCTCATCTGCTGAATCCAACTACGATGTTGGTAACCGGGAATTACTGGCTATTAAATGGGCTTTCGAGGAGTGGAGGCATTGGCTTGAGGGAGCAACACATACCATTTCAGTTTTGACTGATCACAAAAATCTTCAGTACATTGAATCAGCTAAACGGCTGAATGCCCGGCAAGCTCGTTGGGCTTTATTTTTTACTCGTTTCAAGTTTATTATCACCTTCAGGCCAGGTTCCAAGAATGCCAAGGCGGATGCCCTGTCACGCAGTTTTCTTCCAGTTCATGATAACAGTCCTGTTACTCCCATACTTCCGTCTTCAGTCATTCGGGCAGGCCTCACACAAGATTTATTTACCCAGTTAAAGCAGCTTCAACATCAAGCTCCTGGAAATACTCCTGCTGGTCGTCTTTATGTCCCTGAGTTTTTGAGAGCAACCGTTTTGACGGAGTTTCATGATAGCAAAGTTGCCGGGCATCCGGGGATCGCTAAGACTTTGGAATTAGTCTCCCGCTCAGTATGGTGGCCTGGTCTTTCCAAAGACATTAAGGAGTTTGTTTTTTCGTGTCAGGTCTGTGCACAGCATAAAGTTCCCCGTTCCTTGCCTATCGGTCAACTTATGCCCTTGAATGTTCCTCTCAGGCCATGGTCTCATATTTCCATGGATTTTGTGGTGGACCTCCCTCTGTCAGCCGGATGCCGAGTCATATGGGTGGTAGTTGACCGTTTTAGCAAGATGGCCCATTTCATTGCTCTTCCCCGATTGCCATCTGCCCAGGGATTGGCAGTTTTGTTCCTCCGCCATGTTTTCAGACTCCATGGGTTACCCACTGATATTGTTTCTGATCGGGGTCCACAATTCATTGCACAATTTTGGAAGTCTTTTTGTGCCTCTTTAAAGATGAAATTGTCTTTAACGTCTGGCTACCATCCCCAATCCAACGGGCAGACTGAGCGAGTTAATCAATCATTAAAACAATATTTGCGTTTGTACTCGGCCAAACTCCAAAATGACTGGTCCGAGTTTTTTCCGTTGGCGGAGTTTGCTTACAACAATGCCTGTCATTCCTCCACCAATGTGTCTCCATTTTTTACAGTTTTTGGTTTTCACCCCAGAGCTAATTCCTTTTTTCAACATTCCTCTGTCTCCTCACTGACCTTGACCGCTCATCTCAGACTCATTTGGAGAAAAGTGCACCTTGCTCTCAGAAAAGCGGCATTTCGGGAGAAAAAATTTTCTGACAGGCTCCGGCGGCCGTGCACTTTTAAAGTTGGAGATAGGGTGTGGTTGTCGACTCGCAACATTAGACTTCGACAAACCTCAGCCAGATTGGGCCCTAAATTTATTGGACCATTTCATATTATAAAAAAAATCAATCCAGTTGCTTTCCGGTTACGTTTACCAAGAACTCTCCGGATCGGAAATACTTTCCATTGCTCCCTGTTGAAACCATACGTTTCTTCCAGTAGATTTCCTCGGAAGATCTCTCAGGGGAAATCACCAATAGATGTACAGGGTCAGCAGGAGTTCTTGGTGGAGAAGGTTCTCGATTCCAAGTTGTCCCGGGGTCGGCTTTATTTTTTGGTACATTGGAGAGGTTATGGTCCAGAAGAAAGGTCTTGGGTCCTGGATGAGGATCTCCATGCCCCGAGGCTCAAAAAGGCATTTTTTCGAGAATTTCCTCAGAAACCTGGCCTTAGGGGTTCCTTGACCCCTCCTCAAGGGGGGGGTACTGTTAGGCGCCGAGGGTCCGCCCGTCAGTGCGGCCCGGCGCCTAGCAACTAGGGACGCCGCATGCGGACAGCCGCCGGCTCCCTAGCAACGCTAGACGCCGGGCGCACGGAGCCGCTCAGACCCTAGCAACGGGGACGCCACTGTCGGACCGCGTTCCCCGTTGCTGGGTCTAGATTAATCACCTCATTGGTATCCTGGCCGTGCAGCATGCAGCTGCACGGCATGATTGTTAATTACCCTGTCTGGCTCCTGATTGGAGAGCTCCCAGTTAAAAGCACTCTCTGGACTTCTCACAGACGCCGGTAATAGCTTCCTGTTTGCTGTGTCTGTTGCAGAGAGTTTTCCAGTCCTGTCTATCCGGTCGTTCCTGTCCTCAGTGGTCCAATACTCGGAAGTTGTCATCTTTTCCTGGAGTCCTGACCGAGCACCTTTAACATCCTGTGGTGTTCGTGAGTCGCGGCGTAGCCGTGTGTTGCGGCTTGACCGCTTACTATTTATTATTTGGTTACATTGTGTTTCGGAGCTTTTGCGGAGGATTCCGCTCCCACAAATCCACTCTGGTATCCAGCGGTGCTGGATAGGAGTAACGGATTTGTGGATTTTTGGTTGTCCTTTTCCCTGGCGGTTTGTCCGCACATACTTCTGGTTTAAGTTAGTTAGCTTGTAGCCCCTGGCCTGGTTGCTTAGTCAGAGGGCCCCTTGTTATCACCCTGTCTCGGATTTCCCTTTGTCTCCCATTAAGACCTGAGGGGGCATCGGAGTTGGGCAGACATAATCCGCCCTTCAAACGCGGCTGCCATGGGCTCAAGCAACCATAGTCTCGCAGGGGATTTCTGATAACACGGGCGAGACAACGGAGTTAGGGCGCCAGGGGTTACTAGGCTTTCCTGCTCCCGTAACCAGCATTCCATTCCAGTACTCTGACCTCCGTCATAAGATCACCTCTGGTCAGACGTACTGGTATCATAACATTATTACCGGCCAGACTAAAATGTAAAATTAAACAGGGTTTGATTTTTTCCCTTATTTCAGTTTGGAAGATTTGTTGGCCTCATGAATCCCACTGGTGTAGGGCCAAATCCTGGCCAGCTTCTAGTTAGTCAGATTCAAGAACTTACTCAGATGGTTCAGGATCTGTCCCTTCGGGTGAGGTCACAGGAAGATCTGTTACGGACTTCCCCGAGGGTCGTTCCTGAACCAAAAATGCATTTGCCTGACCGTTTTTCTGGGGATAGAAAGCAGTTTTTTAATTTTAAAGAGTCTTGTAAACTTTATTTTCGTTTAAGACCAGTCTCCTCAGGTACGGAATCTCAGCGGGTCGGAATTATTATTTCTTTACTTCAGGGGGATCCCCAGACCTGGGCTTTTGGTTTAAGAACTGACGATCCGGCATTGTTGTCTGTAGACGCCTTTCTGGGGTCTTTAGGGCTATTGTATGATGACCCTGATAGAGAGGCATCCGCCGAGAGTCATTTGCGTGCTCTCAGACAGGGTAAGAATCCCGCAGAGATTTATTGTACGGAGTTTCGCCGTTGGTCGAACGACTGTGGATGGAATGACCCAGCCCTGCGCAGTCAGTTTCGCCTCGGCTTATCTGAGTCTATAAAAGACAGTCTCCTTCAGTATCCCGCTCCTGAGACTCTTGATAAACTCATGGAGCTTTCTATTAAGATTGATCGTCGTCTCAGAGAGCGGAGGGCTGAAAAAGGAGCATCTGTCGGGTCTACTCCTGGTGTTTTTTCCATTCCTGTGGACATAGAGGAGCCCATGCAGATAGGTCTCTCCAAGCTGTCTCCTGAAGAAAGAACCAGAAGGCAAAATTCTGGTCTTTGTTTGTACTGTGGGAGTAAGGGACATTTTGCCCGTAATTGTCCGAACAAGTCGGGAAACGCCTCGACCAAGTGAATTGTGAGGGGGTTCACTTTGGTCTGCAGCTTATCTCCTCAAATAATTCACTGTTAGTCCCAGCTAAAGTTTCCTTTGGCAGCCTCTGTTCCTCGGTGTCGGCTTTTGTTGACAGTGGAGCTGCAGGGAACTTTATGGACTTAACGTGGGCCAAGGCCTTAGGTATTCCTCAGTTAGCCTTGGGTAGGTGTATCACCATGCATGGTTTAGATGGGAGTCCCTTGTCCAATGGGGTTATTTCTCTCTGTACACCTCCTGTACTATTTTCGGTAGGAGCTCTTCATTCCGAAAAAATTGAATTTTTCCTTACCCATTGCCCAGCAGTTCCAGTGGTTCTGGGTCACCCTTGGCTGGCCTTTCATAATCCCATCATTGATTGGCAGTCGGGGGAGATCTCACAGTGGGGTACCATCTGTAATAAGGAATGTATTACGCTTCCCATCAGAATAGCTGCTGTCATTCCCGCACCCATTCCTGTGGAATACCAGGATTTTGTTGATGTATTTTCCAAGGGCAATGCGGACATTCTGCCTCCCCATCGGCCTTATGATTGTGCTATTGAGCTAATTCCTGGTGCCACTTTGCCTAAGGGAAGGTTATATGCATTGTCCGGACCAGAAACTGTGGCCATGAATGAATATGTTAAAGAAAGCCTAGGGAAAGGATTTATCAGGCCGTCTAAATCCCCTTTAAGTGCAGGCTTCTTCTTTGTGGAGAAGAAGGATGGATCACTCAGACCTTGCATTGACTTTAGAGCCTTGAATAAAATCTCAGTAAAAAATACTTACCCTTTGCCGCTGATTTCTGTCCTCTTTGATCAGCTACGTTCGGCTGTGATTTTTTCTAAGATTGACCTGAGAGGAGCATATAACCTCATCCGAATCAAGTCAGGGGATGAGTGGAAAACGGCATTCAGTACTCAGTCGGGTCACTATGAGTATCTGGTTATGCCATTCGGCCTGTCTAACGCTCCGGCAGTTTTCCAGGATCTCATTAACGATGTGCTCCGTGATTTTCTTGGAAGATTCGTAGTAGTCTATTTAGACGATATCTTGATATATTCTGACTCTATTGAACAACACGTTACCCAGGTGCGTCAGGTTCTAAAAAAATTACGTGAAAATCACCTATATGCCAAGCTGGAGAAGTGTGAATTTCATGTCACGGAGGTATCCTTTTTAGGGTACATTATTTCCCCTCGGGGATTCTGTATAGAACCGAAGAAGCTCCAAGCCATCCTTAGTTGGGCGCAACCCACCAACTTAAAAGCAATTCAGCGCTTTTTAGGGTTTGCGAATTATTATAGAAGATTTATTCACTCTTTCTCCGACCTAGTTGCTCCCATTGTGGCACTGACTAAGAAGGGAGCGGATCCAACCAACTGGTCACGTGAAGCTGAGTTATCTTTTCAGGCCTTGAAACAAGCCTTTGTCTCAGCCCCGGTCCTCAGACATCCCAACCCAGAATTGCCTTTCATTGTTGAGGTTGATGCCTCGGAGGTTGGAGTAGGGGCTATCCTATCTCAGAAGGATCCGGATTCTCTAGAATTACATCCTTGTGCCTTTATGTCCAGGAAATTCTCATCTGCTGAATCCAACTACGATGTTGGTAACCGGGAATTACTGGCTATTAAATGGGCTTTCGAGGAGTGGAGGCATTGGCTTGAGGGAGCAACACATACCATTTCAGTTTTGACTGATCACAAAAATCTTCAGTACATTGAATCAGCTAAACGGCTGAATGCCCGGCAAGCTCGTTGGGCTTTATTTTTTACTCGTTTCAAGTTTATTATCACCTTCAGGCCAGGTTCCAAGAATGCCAAGGCGGATGCCCTGTCACGCAGTTTTCTTCCAGTTCATGATAACAGTCCTGTTACTCCCATACTTCCGTCTTCAGTCATTCGGGCAGGCCTCACACAAGATTTATTTACCCAGTTAAAGCAGCTTCAACATCAAGCTCCTGGAAATACTCCTGCTGGTCGTCTTTATGTCCCTGAGTTTTTGAGAGCAACCGTTTTGACGGAGTTTCATGATAGCAAAGTTGCCGGGCATCCGGGGATCGCTAAGACTTTGGAATTAGTCTCCCGCTCAGTATGGTGGCCTGGTCTTTCCAAAGACATTAAGGAGTTTGTTTTTTCGTGTCAGGTCTGTGCACAGCATAAAGTTCCCCGTTCCTTGCCTATCGGTCAACTTTTGCCCTTGAATGTTCCTCTCAGGCCATGGTCTCATATTTCCATGGATTTTGTGGTGGACCTCCCTCTGTCAGCCGGATGCCGAGTCATATGGGTGGTAGTTGACCGTTTTAGCAAGATGGCCCATTTCATTGCTCTTCCCCGATTGCCATCTGCCCAGGGATTGGCAGTTTTGTTCCTCCGCCATGTTTTCAGACTCCATGGGTTACCCACTGATATTGTTTCTGATCGGGGTCCACAATTCATTGCACAATTTTGGAAGTCTTTTTGTGCCTCTTTAAAGATGAAATTGTCTTTAACGTCTGGCTACCATCCCCAATCCAACGGGCAGACTGAGCGAGTTAATCAATCATTAAAACAATATTTGCGTTTGTACTCGGCCAAACTCCAAAATGACTGGTCCGAGTTTCTTCCGTTGGCGGAGTTTGCTTACAACAATGCCTGTCATTCCTCCACCAATGTGTCTCCATTTTTTACAGTTTTTGGTTTTCACCCCAGAGCTAATTCCTTTTTTCAACATTCCTCTGTCTCCTCACTGACCTTGACCGCTCATCTCAGACTCATTTGGAGAAAAGTGCACCTTGCTCTCAGAAAAGCGGCATTTCGGGAGAAAAAATTTTCTGACAGGCTCCGGCGGCCGTGCACTTTTAAAGTTGGAGATAGGGTGTGGTTGTCGACTCGCAACATTAGACTTCGACAAACCTCAGCCAGATTGGGCCCTAAATTTATTGGACCATTTCATATTATAAAAAAAATCAATCCAGTTGCTTTCCGGTTACGTTTACCAAGAACTCTCCGGATCGGAAATACTTTCCATTGCTCCCTGTTGAAACCATACGTTTCTTCCAGTAGATTTCCTCGGAAGATCTCTCAGGGGAAATCACCAATAGATGTACAGGGTCAGCAGGAGTTCTTGGTGGAGAAGGTTCTCGATTCCAAGTTGTCCCGGGGTCGGCTTTATTTTTTGGTACATTGGAGAGGTTATGGTCCAGAAGAAAGGTCTTGGGTCCTGGATGAGGATCTCCATGCCCCGAGGCTCAAAAAGGCATTTTTTCGAGAATTTCCTCAGAAACCTGGCCTTAGGGGTTCCTTGACCCCTCCTCAAGGGGGGGGTACTGTTAGGCGCCGAGGGTCCGCCCGTCAGTGCGGCCCGGCGCCTAGCAACTAGGGACGCCGCATGCGGACAGCCGCCGGCTCCCTAGCAACGCTAGACGCCGGGCGCACGGAGCCGCTCAGACCCTAGCAACGGGGACGCCACTGTCGGACCGCGTTCCCCGTTGCTGGGTCTAGATTAATCACCTCATTGGTATCCTGGCCGTGCAGCATGCAGCTGCACGGCATGATTGTTAATTACCCTGTCTGGCTCCTGATTGGAGAGCTCCCAGTTAAAAGCACTCTCTGGACTTCTCACAGACGCCGGTAATAGCTTCCTGTTTGCTGTGTCTGTTGCAGAGAGTTTTCCAGTCCTGTCTATCCGGTCGTTCCTGTCCTCAGTGGTCCAATACTCGGAAGTTGTCATCTTTTCCTGGAGTCCTGACCGAGCACCTTTAACATCCTGTGGTGTTCGTGAGTCGCGGCGTAGCCGTGTGTTGCGGCTTGACCGCTTACTATTTATTATTTGGTTACATTGTGTTTCGGAGCTTTTGCGGAGGATTCCGCTCCCACAAATCCACTCTGGTATCCAGCGGTGCTGGATAGGAGTAACGGATTCGTGGATTTTTGGTTGTCCTTTTCCCTGGCGGTTTGTCCGCACATACTTCTGGTTTAAGTTAGTTAGCTTGTAGCCCCTGGCCTGGTTGCTTAGTCAGAGGGCCCCTTGTTATCACCCTGTCTCGGATTTCCCTTTGTCTCCCATTAAGACCTGAGGGGGCATCGGAGTTGGGCAGACATAATCCGCCCTTCAAACGCGGCTGCCATGGGCTCAAGCAACCATAGTCTCGCAGGGGATTTCTGATAACACGGGCGAGACAACGGAGTTAGGGCGCCAGGGGTTACTAGGCTTTCCTGCTCCCGTAACCAGCATTCCATTCCAGTACTCTGACCTCCGTCATAAGATCACCTCTGGTCAGACGTACTGGTATCATAACACCTACCTCTGTGTCGTCACTCGTCATCCATTAAGTATACTATCCATCTACATTCTATACCTGTGGTGTATTTTAGTTTTGCAGTTTGCTGACAGTGTCCACCAGTATACTATATATAGCAGTATGGTAGACCACTGCTGTGTACCTACCTATGTGTCGTCACTCGTCATCCATTAAGTATACTATCCATCTACATTCTATACCTGTGGTGCATTTTAGTTTTGCAGTTTGCTGACAGTGTCCACCAGTATACTATATATAGCAGTACGGTAGGCCACTGCTGTGTACCTGCCTCTGTGTTGTCACTCGTCATCCATTAAGTATACTATCCATCTACATTCTATACCTGTGGTGCATTTTAGTTTTGCAGTTTGCTGACAGTGTCCACCAGTATACTATATATAGCAGTACGGTAGGCCACTGCTGTGTACCTACCTCTGTGTCGTCACTCGTCATCCATTAAGTATACTATCCATCTACATTCTATACCTGTGGTGCATTTTAGTTTTGCAGTTTGCTGACAGTGTCCACCAGTATACTATATATAGCAGTACGGTAGGCCACTGCCGTGTACCTACCTCTGTGTCGTCACTCGTCATCCATTAAGTATACTATCCATCTACATTCTATACCTGTGGTGCATTTTAGTTTTGCAGTTTGCTGACAGTGTCCACCAGTATACTATATATAGCAGTACGGTAGGCCACTGCTGTGTACCTACCTCTGTGTCGTCACTCGTCATCCATTAAGTATACTATCCATCTACATTCTATACCTGTGGTGCATTTTAGTTTTGCAGTTTGCTGACAGTGTCCACCAGTATACTATATATAGCAGTACGGTAGGCCACTGCTGTGTACCTACCTCTGTGTCGTCACTCGTCATCCATTAAGTATACTAGCCATCTACATTCTACACCTGTGGTGCATTTTAGTTTTGCAGTTTGCTGACAGTGTCCACCAGTATACTATATATAGCAGTACGGTAGGCCACTGCTGTGTACCTACCTCTGTGTCATCACTCGTCATCCATTAAGTATACTATCCATCTACATTCTATACCTGTGGTGCATTTTAGTTGTGCGCAGTATATATAGTAGTAGGCCATTGCTATTGATACTGGCATATAATTCCACACATTAAAATATGGAGAACAAAAATGTGGAGGTTAAAATAGGGAAAGACCAAGATCCACTTCCACCTCGTGCTGAAGCTGCTGCCACTAGTCATGGCCGAGACGATGAAATGCCATCAACGTCGTCTGCCAAGGCCGATGCCCAATGTCATAGTAGAGAGCATGTAAAATCCAAAACACAAAAGTTCAGTAAAATGACCCAAAAATCAAAATTAAAAGCGTCTGAGGAGAAGCGTAAACTTGCCAATATGCCATTTTACGACACGGAGTGGCAAGGAACGGCTGAGGCCCTGGCCTATGTTCATGGCTAGTGGTTCAGCTTCACATGAGGATGGAAGCACTCATCCTCTCGCTAGAAAAAAGAAAAGACTTAAGCTGGCAAAAGCACAGCAAAGAACTGTGCGTTCTTCGAAATCACAAATCCCCAAGGAGAGTCCAATTGTGTCGGTTGCGATGCCTGACCTTCCCAACACTGGACGGGAAGAGCTTGCGCCTTCCTCCATTTGCACGCCCCCTGCAAGTGCTGGAAGGAGCACCCGCAGTCCAGTTCCTGATAGTCAAATTGAAGATGTCACTGTTGAAGTACACCAGGATGAGGATATGGGTGTTGCTGGCGCTGGGGAGGAAATTGACAAGGAGGATTCTGATGGTGAGGTGGTTTGTTTAAGTCAGGCACCCGGGGAGACACCTGTTGTCCGTAGGAGGAATATGGCCATTGACATGCATGGTCAAAATACAAAAAAAATCAGCTCTTCGGTGTGGAATTATTTCAACACAAATGCGGACAACAGGTGTCAAGCCGTGTGTTTCCTTTGTCAAGCTGTAATAAGTAGGGGTAAGAACGTTAACCACCTCGGAACATCCTCCCTTATACGTCACCTGCAGCGCATTCATCATAAGTCAGTGACAAGTTCAAAAACTTTGGGTGACAGCGGAAGCAGTCCACTGACCACTAAATCCCTTCCTCTTATAACCAAGCTCCTGCAAACCACACCACCAACTTCCTCAGTGTCAATTTCCTCCTTACCCAGGAAAGCCAATAATCCTGCAGGCCATGTCACTGGCAAGTCTGACGAGTCCTCTCCTGCCTGGGATTCCTCCGATGCATCCTTGAGTGTAACGCCTACTGCTGCTGGCGCTGCTGTTGTTGCTGCTGGGAGTCGATCGTCATCCCAGAGGGGAAGTCGGAAGACCACTTGTACTACTTCCAGTAAGCAATTGACTGTCCAACAGTCCTTTGCGAGGAAGATTAAATATCACAGCAGTCATCCTGCTGCAAAGCGGATAACTCAGGCCTTGGCAGCCTGGGCGGTGAGAAACGTGGTTCCGGTATCCATCGTTAATTCAGAGCCAACTATAGACTTGATTGAGGTACTGTGTCCCCGGTACCAAATACCATCTAGGTTCCATTTCTCTAGGCAGGCGATACCGAAAACGTACACAGACCTCAGAAAAAGACTCACCAGTGTCCTAAAAAATGCAGTTGTACCCAATGTCCACTTAACCACGGACATGTGGACAAGTGGAGCAGGGCAGACTCAGGACTATATGACTGTGACAGCCCACTGGGTAGAAGTATTGCCTCCCGCTGCAAGAACAGCAGCGGCGGCACCAGTAGCAGCATCTCGCAAACGCCAAGTTGTTCCTAGGCAGGCTACGCTTTGTATCACCGCTTTTCCAGAATAGGCACACAGCTGAAAACCTCTTACGGCAACTGAGGAAGATCATCGCAGAATGGCTTACCCCAATTGGACTCTCCTGGGGATTTGTGACATCGGACAACGCCAGCAATATTGTGCGTGCATTACATCTGGGCAAATTCCATCACGTCCCATGTTTTGCACATACCTTGAATTTGGTGGTGCAGAATTATTTAAAAAACGACAGGGGCGTGCAAGAGATGCTGTCGGTGGCCCAAAGAATTGCGGGCTACTTTCGGCATTCAGGCACCGTGTACAGAAGACTGGAGCACCACCAAACATTCCTGAACCTGCCCTGCCATCATCTGAAGCAAGAGGTGGTAACGAGGTGGAATTCAACCCTCTATATGCTTCAGAGGATGGAGGAGCAGCAAAAGGCCATTCAAGCCTATACATCTGGCCACGATATAGGCAAAGGAGGTGGAATGCACCTGACTCAAGCGCAGTGGAGAATGATTTCAACGTTGTGCAAGGTTCTGCAACCCTTTGAACTTGCCACACGTGAAGTCAGTTCAGACACTGCCAGCCTGAGTCAGGTCATTCCCCTCATCAGGCTTTTGCAGAAGAAGCTGGAGACATTGAAGGAGGAGCTAAAACAGAGCGATTCCGCTAGGCATGTGGGACTTGTGGATGGAGCCCTTAATTAGCTTAACCAGGATTCACGGGTGGTCAATCTGTTGAAATCAGAGCACTACATTTTGGCCACCGTGCTCGATCCTAGATTTAAAACCTACGTTGTATCTCTCTTTCCGGCAGACACAAGTCTGCAGAGGTTCAAAGACCTGCTGGTGAGAAAATTGTCAAGTCAAGCGGAACGTGACCCGTCACCATCTCCTCCTTCACATTCTCCCGCAACTGGGGGTGCAAGGAAAAGGCTAAGAATTCCGAGCCCACCCGCTGGCGGTGATGCAGGGCAGTCTGGAGCGAGTGCTGACATCTGGTCCGGACTGAAGGACCTGCCAACGATTACTGACATGTCGTCTACTGTCACTGCATATGATTCTGTCACCATTGAAAGAATGGTGGAGGATTATATGAGTGACCGCATCCAAGTAGGCACGTCAGACAGTCCGTACGTATACTGGCAGGAAAAAGAGACAATTTGGAGGCCCTTGCACAAACTGGCTTTATTCTACCTAAATTGCCCTCCCTCCAGTGTGTACTCCGAAAGAGTGTTTAGTGCAGCCGCTCACCTTGTCAGCAATCGGCGTACGAGGTTACTTCCAGAAAATGTGGAGAAGATGATGTTCATTAAAATGAATTATAATCAATTCCTCCGTGGAGACATTCACCAGCAGCAATTGCCTCCAGAAAGTACACGGGGACCTGAGATGGTGGATTCCAGTGGGGACGAATTAATAATCTGTGAGGAGGGGGATGTACACAGTGAAAGGGGTAAGGAATCGGGGGATGATGATGAGGTGGACATCTTGCCTCTGTAGAGCCAGTTTGTGCAAGGAGAGATTGATTGCTTCTTTTTTGGTGGGGGCCCAAACCAACCAGTCATTTCAGTCACAGTCGTGTGGCAGACCCTGTCACTGAAATGATTAGTTCGTTAAAGTGTGCATGTCCTGTTTATACAACATAAGGGTGGGTGGGAGGGCCCTAGGACAATTCCATCTTGCACCTCTTTTTTTTTTTCATTTTTCTTTGCATCATGTGCTGTTTGGGGACTATTTTTTTGAAGTGCCATCCTGCCTGACACTGCAGTGCCACTCCTAGATGGGCCAGGTGTTTGTGTCGGCCACTTGTGTCGCTTAGCTTAGTCACACAGCGACCTTGGTGCGCCTCTTTTTTTCTTTGCATCATGTGCTGTTTGGGGACAATTTTTTTGAAGGGCCATCCTGCCTGACACTGCAGTGCCACTCCTAGATGGGCCAGGTGTTTGTGTCGGCCACTTGTGTCGCTTAGCTTAGTCACACAGCGACCTTGGTGCGCCTCTTTTTTTCTTTGCATCATGTGCTGTTTGGGGACAATTTTTTTGAAGGGCCATCCTGCCTGACACTGCAGTGCCACTCCTAGATGGGCCAGGTGTTTGTGTCGCCCACTTGTGTCGCTTAGCTTAGCCATCCAGCGACCTTGGTGCAAATTTTAGGACTAAAAATAATATTGTGAGGTGTGAGGTGTTCAGAATAGACTGTAAATGAGTGGAAATTATGGTTATTGAGGTTAATAATACTATGGGATCAAAATGACCCCCAAAGATTTAAGCTGTTTTTTAGGGTTTTTTGAAAAAAACACCCGAATCCAAAACACACCCGAATCCGACAAAAAATTTTCGGGGAGGTTTTGCCAAAACGCGTCCGAATCCAAAACACGGCCGCGGAACCGAACCCAAAACCAAAACACAAAACCCGAAAAATTTCCGGTGCACATCACTAATAATATCTATCAGCTGACCTTCAGTACCCATCCAAAAAATGAGTACGTCATCTATGTAACGCTGATAATGACATAACTCTGATGAAATAGCCACATCTTCAAGAAACAACTCCCTTTCCACTTCCCACATAAACACATTGGCAAATGCCGGAGCCACAGCACTCCCCATGGCACAGCCAGTGCGTTGAATGTAGAAGTGGTTGTCATACAAAAAGTAATTATGTGTCAACGTAAATTCTAAGAGAGACAAAAAGAACTTGATATCTGGACCTGTGTACCTGGGGTTGTTAGTTAAAAGGTGTTCTACCACTGACAGTCCTGCCCCATGGGGAATACACGTATATAAGCTTGTCACATCAATAGATGCCAAGACGATGTTCCGGGGTAGAACACCCAAACCCTCAAGTATACGTAGAAGTGATGATGTGTCTTTCAAATGTGTTGGCGTATCCTGTATGCATGATTGGAGATAACTATCACAGTAGATGGAAACGGCTTCACACAGTGATGTGCTTGAATATGTCACAACTGAGGGCCTGAGCTGACGGGAGGCAGCCTCAGTTGTAGGGGCTGAGATGTACCGGAACCTGGGAGGTTGTATCAGACCCCTGGACATGTAAGTAACATGAAGAAGAACCGCCCGAAGGCGTGACCACGACAACTTGAATAAAAGTCAATGATGTTTATTTATGACAAACTCCATGCATCACAGTAGCAGTAAAAGAAACATAAAATCAGCAGAGAAATAATACAGTTCCTGGGCACTACAGGGTGGCAGGGGCCACAGAGCTCTGGTAGTATGAGACAGTTCTTATTATCTGCGAGTTGGAAAGTCCTTACCAGGCCTGACTGTAGTAATGAGGAAAGCCCAGGATCGTACCAGCTGGTGTTCCAGGGAAAGCTGGACTGCTGTAAATAAAATAGCTGCTGTGGGTTCTGGTTGGAACCAGACAGATGTTGGCATGGAGTGGAAACTGGCTGGAACCAGTTAAATAATAAATGAACTTGAGAGCGATGAAATATGAATGAAATGTAGAGTTTGAGAGCGGAGAAATAATAATACCGGTGGAGAGTGGTAAACTGTAGAAAGGACACCGGCCCTTTAAGAGAAGCTGTACTCTGCTGGAAGCTGGGCTGGAAGCAGGTAATGTTGTAGCTGGAAACAGATGAATCCACAATGGATCGGAGAGTCAGGCTACACCGCAGGTGGAATGCTGGTGCGGGTCTCTATGGTGGAAGTCTTGAGACAGGAGCTGGAACCTGGAAGACAATCACAGGAGAGAGACAAACAGGAACTAGGTTTGACAACCAAAGCACTGACGCCTTCCTTGCTCAGGCACAGTGTATTTATACCTGCAGCAAGGAAGGGATTGGCTAGGCAATTAAGCAGATTAACAATACTGACAACAGATTGGAGTAAATGATCAGCTGACAGAATCCAAGATGGCTGCGCCCATGCAGACACTTGGAGGGAAGTTTGGTTTGTAATCCATGTGGTAATGAAAACAGTAATGGTGGCGCCGGCCACTGGAGACAGGAGACGCCAGGCTGACAAGTGCACATCCAACCACGCGGACACAGCGGAGGCCGCGGCTGACGTAATCGCCACTCTGACACTCTGCATGCAGAAGCTCAGGGATGGCGGCGGAGGCCGCGGGAGACGCCATGCCAGATGTAATATGGCGTTACTGTGACAGCGTCTCAGAGAGACAGGAGAGGATGCAGGAATGTGAACATTAGGATAACAGATGGGATCCGGTCCTGGAGCGCTGAGCCAGCCTTAGGAGGCATCTGATGGGTAAGAAATGGCGTCCAGATACCCGGATCGTGACAGCACCCCCCCCTTTAGGAGTGGCCCCAGGACACTTCTTAGGCTTTTGAGGAAACTTGGAATGGAATCTCCGGACCAAGGCAGGAGCATGGACATCAGAAGCATTGGTCCATGAACGTTCCTCAGGGCCGTAACCCTTCCAGTCAATAAGATACTGTAGTTGACCGTAACGGTGACGTGAGTCCAGGATCTTGGCCACTTCATACTCAACGCCTCGTTGAGTTTGGACTTTCGGAGTTGGAGGAAGTGAGGAATGAAACCGATTCAAGATCAGCGGTTTCAACAGGGAAACATGGAATGTCCTGGGTATTTTTAAGAAGGGAGGCAACTGAAGTCTGTAAGCAACAGGATTGATGACTTGTTCAATCTTGAAAGGACCGATATAGCGAGGTGCAAACTTCATACTGGGAACTCTTAACCTCAAATTCTTCGTGGATAACCATACCTGATCACCCACCTTGAGAGCAGGAACTGCTCGACGCTTCTTATCCGCAAACTTCTTGTACCTGAACGATGCCTTGAGCAGAGCTGATCGTACGCTCTTCCAGATATTGGCAAACTGATGCAAGGTGATATCCACTGCGGGAACAGAAGTTGCTGGAAGCGGTTGGAACTCAGGGACTTTAGGGTGGAATCCAAAGTTAGTGAAGAATGGTGTTGAAGCAGATGAAGAATGATACTGGTTGTTATGACAGAACTCGGCCCAGGGAAGTAATTGAACCCAGTCATCTTGAGAGGAGGACACATAGATGCGGAGAAGGCCTCCAAGTCCTGATTCACCCTCTCGGTTTGACCATTGGTCTGAGGATGGTAAGCCGTGGAAAACTTTAGCTTGACTTGGAGGACTTGACATAAACTTCGCCAGAATTTGGCTGTGAATTGAACTCCTCGATCTGAGATAATTTCTTCAGGAAGACCGTGGAGTCGGAAGATCTCTTGTATAAATACTTGAGCCAACTTGGAAGCTGACGGAAGACCGGTGAGAGGAATGAAGTGTGCCATCTTGGTGAACCGGTCAACTACCACCCAGATGGTATTGAACTTGTTGCACATAGGTAAATCTGTAATAAAATCCATCGACAAGTGGGTCCAAGGTCGACGGGGAACAGATAGTGGAACCAGTTGCCCCGCAGGCGACTGGCGGGATACCTTATGTTGAGCACACTTTGGGCAAGATGCAATAAACTCCAAGACGTCCTTTTTCAGAGTTGGCCACCAATAGGACCTAGAGATAAACTCCAGGGTTTTTTGGATACCTGTATGTCCGGCAAAATGGGAAGCATGGGCCCAATGCATGAGCTTCTTCCTTAGCATCGGTTTCACAAAACTTTTCCCTAATGGGGGCGTAGAGTCCATCCCTACCGTGGAGAATGCCAACGGATTTATAATAGGATGCTTGTCTGAAGACTCTGACTCATTTTCTTGCTCCCATGAGCGGGAAAGGGCATCGGCCTTGCGATTCTGAGAGCCCGGACAGAACTGGAGTTTAAAGTCGAACCTGGAAAAGAAAAGTGCCCATCTGGCCTGACGAGGGTTGAGACATTGTGCGCCTTTCAGATATAAAAGGTTCTTGTGGTCTGTAAGTATGGTGATTGAATGAGAAGCTCCCTCCAACAGATACCTCCACTCTTCTAGAGCAAGCTTGATGGCTAGCAACTCCTGGTCGCCAATGGCATAGTTGCGCTCAGCTGGGGAGAACTTCCGGGAGAAGAAACTGCAAGGGTGTAAATGGCCATCTTTAGCCCTCTGAGATAACACCGCTCCTACTCCAACGGAGGAGGCATCCACCTCTAAGATGAAAGGAGAGTCGATGTCAGGCTGTTTCAGAACAGGCGCAGAGATGAACCTTTGTTTTAAAAGATGAAATGCTTGCATGGCTTCTTCAGACCACTTGGACGGGTTAGCACCCTTCTTAGTGAAAGCAGTAATAGGCGCCACAATGGTGGAAAAGTCTCGTATAAACTTTCGGTAATAGTTGGCGAACCCTAGGAACCTCTGGACCCCTTTGAGGGTTAAGGGTACCGGCCAATTTTGGATTGCTTGTAGTTTCTCAGGATCCATCTCTAGTCCGGAACCGGACACAATGTACCCTAGAAACGGAATGGACTTGACTTCAAAGACGCATTTCTCTAATTTGCAATAGAGATGATTGACACGGAGACGGGACAGAACCTCTTTAACCCAAAAACGATGTTCCTCTAAATCGTTGGCAAAAATGAGGATATCGTCTAGATAGACCACGACATGACGGTATAGAATGTCTCTGAAGATCTCATTGACAAAATGCTGGAAGACAGCTGGAGCATTGCTCAATCCGAAGGGCATGACGAGGTACTCATAATGTCCGTCACAGGTGTTAAAGGCGGTCTTCCACTCGTCACCCTCACGGATCCGGATGAGATTGTATGCACCTCTCAAGTCCAGCTTTGTAAAGATGGTAGCTCCGCTAACTCTGTCAAAGAGCTCAGTAATCAGGGGTAAAGGATAACGGTTCTTGATGGTAATGTCGTTCAAACCTCTGTAGTCGATGCACGGCCGCAGACCACCATCTTTCTTTTTTACAAAAAAGAAGCCTGCGCCGGCTGGGGAAGAAGAAGGTCGAATGAACCCCTTTGCTAGGTTCTCTTTAATGTATTCCTCCATAGAATGCGTCTCAGGCAGAGACAACGGATAAGTTCGGCCTCGAGGTGGAACCTTCCCTGGAACGAGATCAATCGGGCAGTCCCATTCTCTATGAGGAGGAAGGATATCAGCAGAAGCTTTACTGAACACATCCGTGAAATCTTGATATGGAGGAGGTGGAACATCAGACGACCTGGGGGAGGAAGAACAGACAGGCAATACTTTAAACAAACATGTCTCAGCACAGGAGGAACCCCATGCCAGGATTTGCGTAGTCGTCCAATCAATTGTAGGATTGTGAAGACGGAGCCATGGAAGGCCCAGGACCACAGGATGTGTGGCTCTTGGAATCACTAAAAAAGAAATAAGTTCGGAATGAAGAACTCCCACTCTCAGACGAACTGGTAGAGTCCTTAAAGAAATAACTGCATCAAAAATTTTGCTGCCATCCACGGCAGTTAAAGAAATGGACGAAGGAAGTCTCTCGGTGGGTAGGGACCACCGTTTAACATAGGCTTCGGTAATAAAGTTCCCAGCTGCTCCGGAATCAAGGAGGGCAATGACGTTCCGATAACGTTGAGCAACTTGAAGCGAGACTGGGAGATTACAATCTTGAGGAGATGGAGAGGAGATCATTACTCCTAGCCGGCCCTCTCCTTGGCGAGCTAGGATTTGGAGTTTCCTGGACGTTTGGGACAGGCATTAATGGTGTGAGACGGAGCTGCACAATAAAGACAGAGAGACTCGGAGAGACGTCTTCGGCGCTCAGCAGGAGTTAAACGGGAACGGCCAATTTGCATGGGCTCATCTTTAGTTGGTGACAGTTGGCGAGGAGGAGGAGCAGAAGATTTTGGAGCAGATGATCTTCCACGCTCAGTTGCTCTCTCTCTGAAACGTAAATCAACTTTCGTGCAGAGTGAGATTAGCTCATCTAACTTAGAGGGTAAGTCTCTGGTAGCTAACTCATCTTTAATACGCTCAGATAAGCCATGCCAGAATGCAGCATACAGGGCCTCGTCGTTCCATGCCAGTTCGGATGCCAGGATCTGGAACTGTATCAGATATTGTCCTACAGTATGTGACCCCTGGCGTAAACGGAGAATCTCGGATGAGGCTGAGGTTACCCGGCCTGGCTCGTCGAAGATGCGCCTGAATGTTGACACGAATGCAGTGTAAGAAGATAGCAGGGTGTCGGACCTCTCCCATAACGGTGATGCCCAATCAAGGGCTGAGCCACTGAGAAGAGAAACAATGTAGGCAATTTTTGTACGGTCACTGGGAAAATTGCCAGGTTGTAGCTCAAACTGAATCTCACACTGGTTGAGAAATCCCCTGCAGAATCTTGGAGATCCGTCAAATTTTGCTGGCGTTGGAAGATGAAGACGTGGAGCAGAAATGGGTAAGGTGGGTGGGGTTATAGCTGGAGTCACTGTGGTTGACGCACCAGAAGCGCCTGATCCACGGAGAGTTGTCTGAATCCCATCCAGCCGAGTAGAGAGATCCTGGAGACAGCGGATGATGTGGCCCTGTGCAGCCTCCTGATGTTCTAGTCGGGCTGCCAGTTCTTGCATCGGCCTGGCCGCTTGATCCTGGTCTCCGGCTTGATTCATTAGGTCAGTGCTTACTGTCACAACTGAGGGCCTGAGCTGACGGGAGGCAGCCTCAGTTGTAGGGGCTGAGATGTACCGGAACCTGGGAGGTTGTATCAGACCCCTGGACATGTAAGTAACATGAAGAAGAACCGCCCGAAGGCGTGACCACGACAACTTGAATAAAAGTCAATGATGTTTATTTATGACAAACTCCATGCATCACAGTAGCAGTAAAAGAAACATAAAATCAGCAGAGAAATAATACAGTTCCTGGGCACTACAGGGTGGCAGGGGCCACAGAGCTCTGGTAGTATGAGACAGTTCTTATTATCTGCGAGTTGGAAAGTCCTTACCAGGCCTGACTGTAGTAATGAGGAAAGCCCAGGATCGTACCAGCTGGTGTTCCAGGGAAAGCTGGACTGCTGTAAATAAAATAGCTGCTGTGGGTTCTGGTTGGAACCAGACAGATGTTGGCACGGAGTGGAAACTGGCTGGAACCAGTTAAATAATAAATGAACTTGAGAGCGATGAAATATGAATGAAATGTAGAGTTTGAGAGCGGAGAAATAATAATACCGGTGGAGAGTGGTAAACTGTAGAAAGGACACCGGCCCTTTAAGAGAAGCTGTACTCTGCTGGAAGCTGGGCTGGAAGCAGGTAATGTTGTAGCTGGAAACAGATGAATCCACAATGGATCGGAGAGTCAGGCTACACCGCAGGTGGAATGCTGGTGCGGGTCTCTATGGTGGAAGTCTTGAGACAGGAGCTGGAACCTGGAAGACAATCACAGGAGAGAGACAAACAGGAACTAGGTTTGACAACCAAAGCACTGACGCCTTCCTTGCTCAGGCACAGTGTATTTATACCTGCAGCAAGGAAGGGATTGGCTAGGCAATTAAGCAGATTAACAATACTGACAACAGATTGGAGTAAATGATCAGCTGACAGAATCCAAGATGGCTGCGCCCATGCAGACACTTGGAGGGAAGTTTGGTTTGTAATCCATGTGGTAATGAAAACAGTAATGGCGGCGCCGGCCACTGGAGACCGGAGACGCCAGGCTGACAAGTGCACATCCAACCACGCGGACACAGCGGAGGCCGCGGCTGACTTAATCGCCACTCTGACACTCTGCATGCAGAAGCTCAGGGACGGCGGCGGAGGCCGCGGGAGACGCCATGCCAGATGTAATATGGCGTTACTGTGACAGCGTCTCAGAGAGACAGGAGAGGATGCAGGAATGTGAACAGTAGGATAACAGATGGGATCCGGTCCTGGAGCGCTGAGCCAGCCTTAGGAGGCATCTGATGGGTAAGAAATGGCGTCCAGATACCCGGATCGTGACAGAATACTGTGGACGTTGAAATCTTCGCCTATTGTAAGTCGACTGTGTCCCGCGGCCTTGGGTGGCTTGATTCCCCAGCCAAGAGTATACTCTGTGTTGATCATAGTCCTGCTGGACACATATTCTCTTCTGTTTTTTGAACTTAATCAAATTCGTTTTATACAGCTCAACATCCTCAGAGAGTTTATTCAGCCACTCTGGCGCCGGTACTTTTTTCAGATCATGCTCGACTTCAAATAGCTCAATCTTATTTCTGGTGATAGTTAGCTCACGAGTGGACTCCTCTATCACCAGTAGTAACAAGTAAGGAGTGCCCGGTCATACTGCACCACATGTAAGCTAAGGCCCTTGTAGCCGCAGGGCCCTGAAGCAACAGACCAAGGCACCCTTTATTTACCTGTTTAACCAGTCGCAGGAGGTTCACTTGCACCAGCATTTTTACAGCACTAAAGAATTTTTGGACACTGCACTTGTTTTGCACTTTATATACAGCTACTCTGTATACTGCTACATCATGTCAAATACTGATGAAATAGCAGCGGAGGGAGCAACTCTGTTCCTGCAATGTGACACCCTTGATACACTGAGTTTCTCCGAAGCTGAAGCGGAGAGTATCCTGTATAAAGAACCGTTGTTTGACACTGATTTAGGAGTATCCAGTGAGGATACCTATAAGGAATTCCTGAGGTTACGGAAAAGAGAAATTGATTTTCTTTATCACGCCATGACATTGTCAGACTATCACAGGGCGAAATAGATCCCACGTGGATTCAGGATCCATAATATGCCGACCATCGGTCGATATGATGTGAATTTCTGTAAGAAATGGATTGCAGTGCTCAATAAGTGCTCTATGGACTTCTTACTACTGGTGAAGTATCATTGAGAAAAATAGTCATCTAGCCCAGTGAAGTTCATGTCAGTCATCGACACTAGCACCATCAATTATTTAGATGAAAAAGTTTCCATGTTGGATGGAGCAATTAGTACATCACTCTTTGTCAAACCAACAGATAGAAATAATCTTCTTAAATATGACAGTTTTCACCCAAGACCAATGATTAAAAGTCTCCCATTTTCCCAATTCCTTCGGGTTTGCCATATTAATAGTGACCCAGTAAATAGAGATATTGTGTTGAGTAATATGACTAAAAATATTTTGGAACGAGGGTACCCTATAGGAGATTTAAAAGAAGCCAAGAAGAAGGCAATTAACTCCACACGTGACCAACTTCTTATACCGTTAGGTAAAAAGCAACTTAAAGGTAGATTCCCATGGGTGACACAATTTAACACCAATAGTACACATCTGTCTAAAAGAGCTAGACAACTTTGGCCTATAGTGTCCTCAGATAAAGATCTTGATGAGGCCTTTAAATCTAAGCTACCAATCAGTTACTCAAGGAATCGCAATATTAGAGATTATGTGGTTAAAACTGATATATCTGAGTTTGAACAACCTAAACAACATTTCCTGAGTAGGAAACCAGGCTGCTACCGATGTAGTAGTTGCACTACATGCAGCTATCTCACTCCAGGAGACAAATTCAGGCACCCACACACAGGTAAAACATTCACCATCCAATATCCCTTGTCCTGTGAATCTAATTTTGTGATATATCTCCTGTACTGTCCCAGCGGACTGGTGTACGTGAGGAAGACGGATTGTGCTTTCAAAACACAGATGGCACAACATAGGGGGTAATTCCAAGTTGATCGCAGCAAAAATTCTGGGGGTCATTCCGAGTTGTTTGCTCGTTATTTTTTTCTCGCAACGGAGCGATTAGTTGCTAATGCGCAATGTCCGCAGTGCGACTGCGCCAAGTAAATTTGCTATGCAGGTAGGAATTTTACTCACGGCATTACGAGGTTTTTTCTTCGTTCTGGTGATCGTAATGTGATTGACAGGAAGTGGGTGTTTCTGGGCGGAAACTGACCGTTTTATGGGAGTGTGTGAAAAAACGCTACCGTTTCTGGGAAAAACGCGGGAGTGGCTGGAGAAACGGAGGAGTGTCTGGGCGAACGCTGGGTGTGTTTGTGACGTCAAACCAGGAACAACAAGCACTGAAATGATCGCACTGGCAGAGTAAGTCTCGAGCTACTCAGAAACTGCACAGAGAAGTCTTTTCGCAATATTGCGAATCTTTCGTTCGCAATTTTACTATGCTAAGATTCACTCCCAGTAGGCGGCGGCTTAGTGTGTGCAAAGCTGCTAAAAGCAGCTTGCGAGCGAACAACTCGGAATGAGGGCCTCTGTTAGCAACTGGGCAAAACCATGTGCACTGCAGGGGAGGCAGATATAACATGTGCAGAGAGAGTTAGATTTGGGTGTGGTGTGTTCAATCTGCAATCTAATTTGTAGTGTAAAAATAAAGCAGCCAGTATTTACCCTGCACAGAAATAAAATAACCCACCCAAATCTAACTCTCTCTGCAAATGGCATATCTGCCACACCTGCAGTGCACATGGTTTTGCCCAACTGCTAAAAAAAATTCCTGCTGCGATCAACTTGGAATTACCCCCATAGATATGCCATAAGGGAAGCAATTAAAACAGGGGAAAGTGAACAACCGGTGGCCCGACATTATGCAAAGACAAAACACAGTATAGCCACACTGCGATATAAAATTATCGACAATGCTCCCAAGAGTGTGGGAGTGCTGGCGCGACCCCCTCCATCCCCCTCTGCCATGCTGGAGCCTCCCACCCCCACCGCCGGCCGCTGCATCAACAGGCGCGCCCACGTGCTGTGGCACTGGGCGACGCGGCGGGCCAGTGAGGACCTGCCGCGTCACCCATCCCAGAAGGCCACGTGGTGGGCCTTAAAAAACGCCCGCACGCGGCCGGAAGAGAGGAGAGCTGGACGGCGAGCGGTGTCGCGGGACACAGACGGCGGACATCGGTACGGTCAGCGGAGGCGGCCTTGCGGAGACCCCGGGACTGGAGTCAGAGATCCGGACGAAGGCGGACCAGGTAAGCCCTCAGTGAGGCCCCTTTTGCTTCCACAGGTGGCACCGTTTCCTTTCCGGTTCCCACCGCACCACCAACGCCGGCGCTAGGCCGAGGCACCATTGTTCTCCCCCAGTTAGGCAGGCCCAAGGCCTGAGCCGCAGAGGGCGCTAGGCCCCCCCATTGTTCTCCCCCAGTTAGGCAGGCCCAAGGCATGATCCGCAGAGGGCGCTAGGCCCCCCCATTGTTCTCCCCACAGTTAGGCAGGCCCAAGGCCTGAGCCGCAGAGGACGCTAGGACCCTCATTGTTCTCCCCCAGTTAGGCAGGCCCAAGGTCTGAGCCGCGGAGGGCGCTAGGCCCCCCCACATTGTTCTCCCCACAGTTAGGCAGGCCCTAGGCCTGCGCTGCAGAGGGAGTTAGGCCCACCATTGCTTCAGCGCATTGTTGCTTATTGCACCTCCGTGTCTGTTATTATTGTACACCATTCACCTCTTCACACACTGTTCCACAATGTCTTGCTGATGCGCTTCCATTGAGCGCGGTCGCGTACCATTTATATTGCGATGTGCATTGCTCGTGACTGCTCACGGGCCTTCCACCGGTAGGTTCTCATTGAAAGTAGGGTATCGTGTCGGGGTTGTTGTTGTTCGAAGTTTGTTCCAGGTGCCGAGACCAATACCTCTGGCTATCAAGGCGACAGGCATATACCCGGTGAGGATAATCTGTGTTGAGTCTGTTTGCTGTGTCGTACGTGACCCCTTTTCTCCCCTCCCCCTGCTTTGTAGGGCATTTCCGTCTGGGTTGCCCCCACCGTGCCTCGCACGCGGGTTTAACCAGTCTGAGGCCACAAGTGCCAATGATGACCATCCTTTAGTCCGGCGCGCGTCGGCCCGATTTACTTTCCCCCAGTCCCCTGCCAGAGGCTCAGCACAGCTGCCCTTCTCTTTCAGGCAGGAGTGCAGCCGACAGAGAGCGAGAGATCCGGGACCGCCACCGACCCGAAGGATCCGGGACAGTCACCGACCCGAAGGTAATAGTCACGGGCAGGCGCAGTGAGTAATTACGCTCACGCCCCACCGGCAGCGTCCCGCCCCACCCGCCAGGTCTCTTACACTCCCAAGTCATTGCGTGGAGGGAACAGGTTCAAAAAAGTTGCTCCAACTGGAATCCAGATGGATTTATAGATTACCATCTACCCTAAGGGATTAAATGAATCATTAAATCTTAGATGCTTTTTATAGTTCTAGCATTATATAATGTGGTATATTTCTGAATGTAATTAATAAGCTAACAGCTAAGTAGCCAAAGTTGTAGCTCCAGATAGATATATCTGTACAAGTGAAGAACATTTTAGAATATATTAATGTTTATAACATACAATTTATATGTTAGTACTTAACTATTTACTATGTGGAAGGGTGCAAACATTTTTAAACACAGATCAAATTCTTTTATACAGCATGTATATTTTGACATTGGCCCTCATTCCGAGTTGATCACTAGCTGCTTTCGTTCGCAGCGCAGCGATCATTCCAAAAACCGGTAAATCTGCGCATGCGTATGGGGTGCACTGCGCACGTGCGTCGTACTTTCACAAAAGCCAATGCCATTTTACACAAGCTCTAGCAACGCTTTTCAGTCGCACTGCTGGCCGCAGAGTGATTGACAGGAAGTGGGTGTTTCTGGGTGGTAACTGACCGTTTTCTGGGAGTGTAAAAAAAAATGCAGGCGTGCCAGATAAAAACGCAGGAGTGGCTGGGAAAACGTAGGCGTGGCTGGGCGAACGCAGGGCGTGTTTGTGACGTCAAAACAGAAACTAAATAGTCTGCAGTGATTGCAAGCTAGGAGTAAGTCTCGAGCTACTGAAACTGCACAATCTTTTTTTGTAGCAGCGCTGCGATCCTTTCGTTCGCACTTCTGCTAAGCTAAGATATACTCCCAGAGGATGGACGGCTTAGCGTTTGCACTGCTGCTAAAAGCAGCTAGCGAGTGATCAACTCGGAATGAGGGCCAATGTTTAGAGTTTTATTGCACTTTTTTCACTGATACACTTGTTTATATATTGCACATTGCACTTTTGATATACAGCTGTAAGGTTCGGTTTTGCATGATTATGCACGCATGGCATGACTGCCGTGTGCTGTGATGTCACCTGCCCATGCAGCAGCTGCTCTCGGGTGGCTCCTCCCTGGCTGTAGTGTCTCCATTACCTCCTGGTCAGCAATGAATTATTCCACCCCTTTTGTTCTGGTGCATGTCATCACATTTGGCAACTGCAGCTACGGCTCATGGGAGTTTTGTGAGTCCTGTATTAATCCATGTAACTGACTGACATGACTATGCCCACTTAGCAATGGGACCACTAGTATCCAGCAGTAGAGGTACTATAAGTCCCAGCATACCTTGTGCTCAGTGTACTGTATTGCAATCCCAAAGGTGTTGTCTGTATGGTATGGTGCTCACTATTACTGTGTGCGGTCTGTGCAATACAGCAGATGATAAGATGCTCTCTGTGCGGTATGGCACTTACTGGCATGCTGTCTACGTGGTATGGTAGTCATTGGGACAGTGAATGTGCAGCATTGCGGTCACTGCAGTGATGTCAGTATTGTATGGTCTGTCACTGCGTTGATGCCTATAATCATGGGTGTAACTATTGTGGGTGCAAGGAGTGCCATTGTTATGGGGCTCAGTGGCTTAGGGGGGCCTTAACCCAAGTTACAAACTTGCATAGCAATTGCCCAGATTTGACTGCTAAGCAACTGGATCTGATCCATTCCCAGCCTGTGCTGGGTCACACTGTCCGTGAGAGGTGTGTGTAGTGGATGTTATACAGGTAATAGTAGGGGGGAGGGGAGCATTGTAATGTGGCACAATATGAACTGAGGCTACTGTAATGCATACCTCCCAACTAGAGATGAGCAGGTTCGGTTCACCGAGAACCGAACCCCCCTCCGAACTCCACGTGTCAAACACGGGTCCGAGTCAGGCTCGGTTGTTCCCGCCTGACTCGGAAAACCCGAACGAGGCAAAACGTCATCATCCCGCTGTCGGATTCTCGTGAGATTTGGATTCCATATAAAGAGCTGCGCGTCGCCGCCATTTTCACTCGGGCATTGTAGAGGGTACAGAGAGGACGTGGCTATGTTCTCTCAGTGTCATATCTCAATATCAGTGCTCAGTATATGTGCTTATTGCTGCTCAGTAATACTAGTACAGTGTCTCTCTTGTGCTGCATCTTGCTGCTGTAGGGTGCTGTGGTAGTAGTGTCCTGTGACTGCATCGGTCATCAACATTCCAGTCACAGTGGTATCTGCGGGGTGACAATTCCAGAGTGCTTTTGTGCTGCTCAGTAATACTAGTACAGTGACTTGTGCTGCATCTTGCTGCTGTAGGGTGCTGTGGTAGTAGTGTCCTGTGACTGTGCATCGGTCATCATCATTCCAGTCACAGTGGTATCTGGGGGGTGACAATTCCAGAGTGCTTTTGTGCTGCTCAGTAATACTAGTACAGTGACTTGTGCTGCATCTTGCTGCTGTAGGGTGCTGTGGTAGTAGTGTCCTGTGACTGAATCGGTCATCAACATTCCAGTCACAGTGGTATCTGGGGGGGGTGACAATTCCAGAGTGCTTTTGTGCTGCTCAGTAATACTAATACAGTGTCTCTCTTGTGCTGCATCTTGCTGCTGTAGGGTGCTCTGGTAGTAGTGTCCTGTGACTGCATCGGTCATCATCATTCCAGTCACAGTGGTATCTGGGGGGTGACAATTCCAGAGTGCTTTTGTGCTGCTCAGTAATACTAGTACAGTGACTTGTGCTGCATCTTGCTGCTGTAGGGTGCTGTGGTAGTAGTGTCCTGTGACTGTGCATCGGTCATCATCATTCCAGTCACAGTGGTATCTGGGGGGTGACAATTCCAGAGTGCTTTTGTGCTGCTCAGTAATACTAGTACAGTGTCTTGTGCTGCATCGTGCTGCTGTAGGGTGCTGTGGTAGTAGTGTCCTGTGACTGTGCATCGGTCATCATCATTCCAGTCACAGTGGTATCTGGGGGGTGACAATTCCAGAGTGCTTTTGTGCTGCTCAGTAATACTAGTACAGTGACTTGTGCTGCATCTTGCTGCTGTAGGGTGCTGTGGTAGTAGTGTCCTGTGACTGTGCATCGGTCATCATCATTCCAGTCACAGTGGTATCTGGGGGGTGACAATTCCAGAGTGCTTTTGTGCTGCTCAGTAATACTAGTACAGTGTCTTGTGCTGCATCTTGCTGCTGTAGGGTGCTGTGGTAGTAGTGTCCTGTGACTGTGCATCGGTCATCATCATTCCAGTCACAGTGGTATCTGGGGGGTGACAATTCCAGAGTGCTTTTGTGCTGCTCAGTAATACTAGTACAGTGACTTGTGCTGCATCTTGCTGCTGTAGGGTGCTGTGGTAGTAGTGTCCTGTGACTGTGCATCGGTCATCATCATTCCAGTCACAGTGGTATCTGGGGGGTGACAATTCCAGAGTGCTTTTGTGCTGCTCAGTAATACTAGTACAGTGACTTGTGCTGCATCTTGCTGCTGTAGGGTGCTGTGGTAGTAGTGTCCTGTGACTGTGCATCGGTCATCATCATTCCAGTCACAGTGGTATCTGGGGGGTGACAATTCCAGAGTGCTTTTGTGCTGCTCAGTAATACTAGTACAGTGTCTTGTGCTGCATCGTGCTGCTGTAGGGTGCTGTGGTAGTAGTGTCCTGTGACTGTGCATCGGTCATCATCATTCCAGTCACAGTGGTATCTGGGGGGTGACAATTCCAGAGTGCTTTTGTGCTGCTCAGTAATACTAGTACAGTGACTTGTGCTGCATCTTGCTGCTGTAGGGTGCTGTGGTAGTAGTGTCCTGTGACTGTGCATCGGTCATCATCATTCCAGTCACAGTGGTATCTGGGGGGTGACAATTCCAGAGTGCTTTTGTGCTGCTCAGTAATACTAGTACAGTGTCTTGTGCTGCATCTTGCTGCTGTAGGGTGCTGTGGTAGTAGTGTCCTGTGACTGTGCATCGGTCATCATCATTCCAGTCACAGTGGTATCTGGGGGGTGACAATTCCAGAGTGCTTTTGTGCTGCTCAGTAATACTAGTACAGTGACTTGTGCTGCATCTTGCTGCTGTAGGGTGCTGTGGTAGTAGTGTCCTGTGACTGTGCATCGGTCATCATCATTCCAGTCACAGTGGTATCTGGGGGGTGACAATTCCAGAGTGCTTTTGTGCTGCTCAGTAATACTAGTACAGTGTCTTGTGCTGCATCTTGCTGCTGTAGGGTGCTGTGGTAGTAGTGTCCTGTGACTGTGCATCGGTCATCATCATTCCAGTCACAGTGGTATCTGGGGGGTGACAATTCCAGAGTGCTTTTGTGCTGCTCAGTAATACTAGTACAGTGACTTGTGCTGCATCTTGCTGCTGTAGGGTGCTGTGGTAGTAGTGTCCTGTGACTGTGCATCGGTCATCATCATTCCAGTCACAGTGGTATCTGGGGGGTGACAATTCCAGAGTGCTTTTGTGCTGCTCAGTCAGAGCCGGCCCTAACCAATATGATGCCCTAGGCAAGATTTTGGCTGGTGCCCCCCCTAGCACCACCGCTGGTTCCGCCTCTGACCTTGCACCTCTTTCCCAGCACCATCACCCCTCACCCATAGCAGTCCTTATTTTGGGGTTTGTACCCCCTATATTTTAAATAGGAACAGTTCGCACATTTGGCGCATAGCCCAAAAAGGGGTGTGATTTTGATGGCAAGGGGCATGGCCACACAATAGTAACCCCAATTCCAATTACGCCACATAGTACTGCAACTTTATTCACATTTTATCATGCAATAGTGTCCATAATTCATATTACATCCCACAGTAGTATCACTTTACCTTATAAACGTTACTCCTCACAGTAGAGCCCCTTATTCACATTACATCACACTGAATTGCTCCTTATTCACATTACACCACACCCTATTGCTCTTTATTCACATTAGATGAAACAGTAGTGCCCTTTCTATACGCAACGCCATATAGTAGAGCACATTATACACATAATGCCACACATTAGTAATGCATTTATACACATAATTCCACACAGTAATGCCCCTTACACGTATAAGACACATTATTAATGTCCTTATAAACATTATTCGCCTTAAACATTATGACAACCTTTATTAATGCCCTTTTACACATAATGTCCCTTACACATATGCCGCACATTATTAATGCCCTTATACACATAATGACATATATAGTGCCCCCTACACATTTGTTGTACATTATTAGTGCCCCTATACACATAATGACACACATACAGTAGTACCCTGTTACACATATGCCACACATTATTAATGCCCTTATACACGTAATGACACACAGTGCCCCTTACACATATGTTGCACATTATTAATGCATTTTTACATGACACACATAATGCTCCTTACACATATTCCGAACACTACTGCACAACCAACCCACTCACATGCACACAGCACTCACACTGTCACTAACACTGTGACCTCTGCCTCTGCTTGGATACAGATGTGTCCTCACAAATCTTGCATCAATGCTAACGTCGGGCACCTTTTTTTTATGAAAATGCATCTTATTTGCAATGCATTGGTATGTGGCTAGGCAGAGCCGGCCCTAACCAATATGATGCCCTAGGCAAGATTTTGGCTGGTGCCCCCTAGCACCGCCGCTAGTTCTTCAGCAGATGCCTGGGATGAGTCAGATGGCAGCTCTGCTAACGTCAGGCGCCTTTTGTTTATTAAAATGCATCATATTATTTGCATTACTATGTGGCTAGGAAGCACAAGCAGCTTCTGCTGATTAAAATGATATACAGCATGCCTATATTCTGTGTGCGACTGCATCTGCATACGAAATGCTACATTACAGTGATTTTCCAGGAATACACTGCAACATAGCATTTCGTATGCAGATACAGCCACGGGTGGTCTTCAGTATGCTGACTAATGGGATCCCGGCGCACAGTATACTGGCGCCAGGATCCCGACAGCCGGCATACCAACACTTATTCTCCCTCGTGGGGGTCCACGACCCCCCTGGAGGGAGAATAAAATAGCGTGGCGCGCGTAGCGCGCCACCGTGCCCATAGCGTGGCGAGCGCAGAGAGCCCGCAAGGGGCTCATTTGCGCTCGCCACTCTGTCGGTAAGCCGGCGGTCGGGCTCCCAGCGCCGGTATGCTGGTCGCATGGAGCCCGACCGCCGGCATACCGTAGTGAACCCACAGCCACAGTCACACACAGAATATAGGCATGCTGCATATCATTTTAATCAGCAGAAACTGCTGGTGCCCCTAAGCATACCAAATGCCCTAGGCATTTGCCTAATTTGCCTACACCTAAGGCCAACTCTGTGGCTAGGTTGCACAAGCAGCTTCTGCTGATTAAAATTATATGCAGCATGCCTATATACTGTGTGAGACTGTGGCTGTATCTGCATATGAAATGCTACACACAGAATATAGGCATGCCGCATATCATTTTAATCAACAGAAGCTGCTGATGCCCCTAGGCATATCAAATGCCCTAGGCAATTGCCTAGTTTGCCTATAGCTATGGCCGGCTCTGTGCTCAGTAATACTAGTACAGTGTCTTGTGCTGCATCTTGCTGCTGTAGGGTGCTGTGGTAGTAGTGTCCTGTGACTGTGCATCGGTCATCATCATTCCAGTCACAGTGGTATCTGGGGGGTGACAATTCCAGAGTGATTTTGTGCTGCTCAGTAATACTTGTACAGTGTCTTGTGCTGCATCTTGCTGCTGTAGAGTGCTCTGGTAGTAGTGTGCTGTGACTGTGCATCGGTCATCATCATTCCAGTCACAGTGGTATCTGGGGGGTGACAATTCCAGAGTGATTTTGTGCTGCTCAGTAATACTACTAGTACAGTGTCTTGTGCTGCATCTTGCTGCTGTAGGGTGCTCTGGTAGTAGTGTGCTGTGACTGTGCATCGGTCATCATCATTCCAGTCACAGTGGTATCTGGGGGGGTGACAATTCCAGAGTGCTTTTGTGCTGCTCACTAATACTAGTACAGTGTCTCTCTTGTGCTGCATCATGCTGCTCAGTGTCAGTTCTCAGTAGTATCATCAGTGCTCAGTATCACTGCTCATTGTCTTGTGGTGCTCAGTAATACTACATTACTAATACTAGTACAGTGTCTTGTGCTGCATCGTGCTGCTCAGTTTCAGTTCTCAGTAGTATCATCAGTGCTCAGCATCAGTGCTCAGTAGTATCATCAGTGCTCAGCATCAGTGCTCAGTAGTATCATCAGTGCTCAGTATCACTGGTCAGTGCTCAGTGTCTTGTGCTGCATCGTGCTGCTCAGTGTCTGCCATTTGATATAATTCCCGTGATACTGGCTTTTAATTCTAGTGATTTTGTCATTTTCTTCCAGTGATTTGGACCAATAATACCATTGATTAGAACGAATAATTCCTGTGATACTGGATTTTAATTCTAGTGATTTTGTCATTTTCTTCCAGTGATTTGGACCAATAATTCCATTGATTAGAACGAATAATTCCAGTGATATTGCCTTATAATTCACATGATACTGGAGTCTAATTCTAGATGAGCCAGGTGTTTGGGTCACTTAGCTTAGCCATCCAGCAACCTTGGTGCACCTCTTTTTTTCTTTGCATCATGTGCTGTTTGGGGACTATTTTTTTAAGTGCCATCCTGTCTGACACTGCAGTGCCACTCCTAGATGGGCCAGGTGTTTGTGCTGCCCACTTGGGTCACTTAGCTTAGTCATCCAGCGACCTTGGTGCAAATTTTAGGACTAAAAATAAAATTGTGAGGAGTGAGGTGTTCAGAATAGACTGGAAATGAGTGGAAATTATTGTTATTGAGGTTAATAATACTATAGGATCAAAATGACCGCCAAATTCTATGATTTTAGCTGTTTTTGAGTTTTTTTTAAAAAAAATCACCCAAATCCAAAACGCATCCGAATCCAAAACCCGAAAGGGTTGTTTTGCCAAAACGCGTCTGAATCCAAAACACGACCGCGGACCCGAATCCAAAACCAAAACACAAAACACGAAAAATACCTGCTGCACATCTCTACTCCCAACATATGGAGGCTGTATTCCAGGACTCAATGCACAGCGTCGCTAAAAGCGGCGTGATCTGATGTAAAGGGGGCATTGCTGCGCGTGAATGACGCGATTGCGAGCCATGCCTTACATTTCCATTACAGTGGGGGCACGGCCAGTGCTCTATGAGCTGCTGGTGTGGCACTCTAGAGATAAACACCTCGGGCAATGGTCTTACCAGACTTCAGGCCGAAATTTCGCTTTTGTGGTCTTCACAGAGAGGTCAGGATGGCGCGCTCACGCGTTTCTCTTTTGGAAATGGAGGACAACAATGGCTAGAAACTTAAGTTTATTCAATTCAATGATCAAGGCGTATATTACTTAAGTAGGGTGATTCAACCCGACAACACCTTATGCCCTTGTAGGGCTATACAGGTAAATATTGTCCCAATGGTAATACGGCAGGAAACATACAATGGCAAAGAATAACTTTAAGTACAAACACCACGCATCCGGTGTCCTTGTAACCATTACTAAGTGTCAGGTAAAATACTGCAAGGACTGTTATGAAATATGTGGTCACCTTTATACTATATCTTTGGTCGATGTGGAATGTACGTCTTTTATGGTACAACTGGGTAACACTGGCTTGAATGCGGCAGCTAAAAGTGTACTAAATGGATAAGTACTCCAAATTATGGAGTTCAGTACCTGCGTGCAGCCAGCAATATCACTCCAGACAATCGACAACTTCAATGAGGTTACATGTATCACTTCAAATTGTACACTTACACAAATATAATAACCACACACACATAAGGAAATGTTCCACTATCGGGTACCCGAACATATGTAGTGGCCTAAATGTTCCAGTCTAAGACTAGACCTGTACACAGGGTTTCAATTGTAAATCCGCAGTGGCTCTTTGTATTCATATAGTGCAGGTAAGTCACAGTGGCGTAACTAGAAATTTTTCTCCCCCAAACCAAAAAATTCTTCGGCGCCCCGCCCCCCCATCCCCCATAATTGGCACTATTAAAGGGACAAACATGCGTGCGCCGCAAAAAAGAGGCGTGGCTTTGTTGGAATGGGTGTGGCTTCACATAAAGGGGCGTGACATTGCAGGGAAAGACTACCGTATACCCCAGTTTTGCAACCTCCACGCCCAGACGTTGGCCACCACAGGAAAGAAAAATAATCCTATTCATGTCCCTTACATTATTTGTCATTTTTCCTCCTTATAGTAATGCCCAGTATACATTATGCCACATACTGCAATGGCCCTTAGACATTATGCCACACACAATAATGCACATGACACAATATGCACACACCATAATGCCCCCGACACATTATGCCACACACCGTAATGCCCCCGACACATTATGCCACACACCGTAATGCCTGTGACACATTATGACAGGAATCGCAATGCCCCTGATACATAATAGCACATACAATGCCTGTGACACATTATGACACACACTGCAATGACCCTGAGACATTATACCACATACCACATACCACAATGCCCGTGATATAGTATACAACACACCGTAATGCCTGACACATACCGCAATGCCCGTTATACCCTATGCCAAACACCGCAATGCCCGTTATACATTATGCCACACACTGCAATGACCCTGAGACATTATACCACATACCACAATGCCCGTGATATAGTATACAACACACCGTAATGCCTGACACATTATGACACACACCGCAATGTCCATGATACATTATGCCACACACTGCAATGACCCTGAGACATTATACCACATATCACAATGCCCGTGATATAGTATACCATACACCGTAATGCCTGTGACACATACCGCAATGCCTGTTATACCCTATGCCACACACCGCAATGCCCGTTATACATTATGCCACACTGCAATGCCCCTGAGACATTATACCACATACCACAATGCCCGTGATATAGTATGCCACACACCGTAATGCCTGTGACACATTATGACACACACCGCAATGTCCGTGATACATTATGCCACACACCGTAATGCCCATTACACATTAAGTCCTACAGTAAGGCTTCTAATTACTTTTAAATTACCTGCTCGTTGCCAGGGGTTTCATGCTCTTGGTTCCATGCACAGTGCCAGGGGTTTTCATGCTCAGGGTGTCATGCTCGTTGCCAGGGGTTTCATGCACTGGGTTTCATGCTCGTTGCCAGGTGTTTCATGCATTGGGTGTCATGCTCGTTGCCAGGGGTTTCATGCACTGGGTGTCATGCTTGTTGCTAGGGGTAGTGCTTGTTGCTAGGGCTGTGCTCCCAGTGCCACATATGTCCCCAGTGCCAGATATTCCCCCACGGTGCCAGGTACTCACATGCCCCCAGTGCCAAATATAGCCCCCCCCCATGTGCCAGGTACACATATACCCCACCCAGTGCCACCTATGCCCCCAGTGCCAGATATTCCCCCACAGTGCCAGGTACTCACATGCCCCCAGTGCCAAATATAGCCCCCCCTATGTGCCAGGTACACATATACCCCCCAGTGCCACATATGCCCCCAGTGCCAGATATTACCCCACAGTGCCAGTTACTCACGTGCCCCCAGTGCCAAATATTGCCCCCCCATGTGCCAGGTACACATACAGCCCCCCAGTGCCATATATGCCCCCTCAGTGCACATATGCTCCCCCAGTGCGTGCCCCCGCTCCCCCGCGCTCCCCCTCTGTTTTGTGTTGGAGGGACACGGAGGGCATAGCGCGCGCCTCTCCTGTATCCCTCCTGGGTCTCCGGCGGGTCTGTTAAAGGAAGTGCCGGTTCCTGAGCCAATCGGAGCTCACGAACGCCACTTCCTTTATTAGACCCGCCGGAGATGCCTGTGCCTCCGTGTCCCTCCTTACAGCAGGGAGGGTTAGTGAGAACAGATTGACATGCGGACGCTCGTCCGCATGTCAATCTGCGCTAAATCAGTGGCGGCGCCCCCGCAGCCCCTCGCCCCCCAGCCACTGCGAGGGCTGCGGGGGCAGTAGTTACGCCACTGGTAAGTCAGTAATTATAAGTCACTCAACTTTCTCCGGAAAAAGAGGATAAATGGGGGAGTTACTGGCTGAGAGAGCTGAGTCTGCAGTAGTCCTGTGAAGTCTCTCACTAAATTAGAGCAAGTGGCCGTGAGATCATCTACCACCGCCAGATGGCGTTGTTGCTTTAATAACTGCGGGAGCCTGTCTTATATTTCTCTGTCTGGGCCTGACTGTGCTTCCACAAATCACAAGGTTACTTAAAACTAGAGATGTGCGGCGGGCACTTTTCGTGTTTTGTGTTTGGTTCTAATTTCCCGCTCGTGTTTTGGTTTTGGCTTGGTTTTGCCAAAACCACCCTTTCGTGTTTTGGTTTTGGATCTGGATGATTTTTGAAAAAACATAAAAACAGCTAAAATCACAGAATTTGGGGGTAATTATGATCCTACGGTATTATTAACCTCAATAACATTAATTTCCACTCATTTCCAGTCTATTCTGAACACCTCACAATAATATTTTTAGGCCTAAAAGTTGCACCAAGGTCACTGTATGACTAAGCTAAGCGTCAGAAGTGTGCGGCACAAACACCTGGCCCATCTAGAAGTGGCACTGCAGTGGCAGACAGGATGGCAGATTTAAAAAATAGGGCTCAAACAGCACATGATGCAAAGAAAACGAGGTGCAATGAGGTAGCTGGATGACTAAGCTAAGAGACACAATTGTGCGGCACAAACACCTGGCCCATCTAAGAGTGGCACTGCAGTGGCAGACAGGATGGCACTTAAAAAAACTAGGCCCCAAACAGCACATCATGCAAAGAAGAAAAAGAGGTGCAATGAGGTAGCTGTATGGCTAAGCTAAGCGACAAAAGTGTGGGGCACAAACACCTGGCCCATCTAGGAGTGGCACTGCAGTGTCAGACAGGATGGCACTTTAAAAAAAATAGGCCCCAAACAGCACATGATGCAAAGAAAAAGAGGTGCAATGAGGTAGCTGTATGACTAAGCTAAGCGACACAATGTGCGGCACAAACAACATGGGACGTGCTGGAATTTGCCCAGATGTAATACACATACAATATTGGTGGCACAGGATAGCGTACCCCTAAACCAAACACACACACGGCAAAGCCTGTAAAATTAATTTGGATAATAATAACCCTTTTATTTGAAGCTATTATAATAATATGCAGCACAGGCGAGCGTACCCCTACACCACACAGGGCAAACCCTGTAAAAATTATTTGGATAATAATATAAGTAATGTATATAACCCTTTTATTTGGAGTAAATAATATACAGTACAAGACACCACCACTGGACTGATGCAGCACAAGACAGCACCACTGGACTGGACTTATAAGGCAGTACTCCTGGACTTATACGGCAGTACCCCTGGAGTTGTACTGCAGTGTCAGACAGGATGGCACTTTAAAAAACTAGTCCCCAAACAGCACATGACGCAAAGAAGAAAAAGAGGTGCAAGATGGAATTGTCCCTCACACCCACCCTTATGTTGTATAAACGGGATCAGTACTAAATGCCGCCGGTCGGAATCCCGGCGGTCGAAATACCGACGCCGGAATCCCGACCACACAATCCCGACAGGGGTGGTGAGCGGAACGAAGCCCCTTGCGGGCTCGCCACGCTGCGGGCACGGTGCCTCGCTACGCTCGGCACACTATTATATTCTCCCTCTATGGGTGTCGTGGACACCCACGGAGGGAGAATATGTCGGGATTGTGGCGGTCGGGATTCCGGCGTCGGTATTTCGACCGCCGGGATTCCGTCCGGCGGCATCCTGACCGCATCCCGTATAAACAGGACATGCACACTTTAACAAAACAATCATTTCAGCGACAGGGTCTGCCATACGACTGTGGTTGAAATGACTGGTTTGTTTGGGCCTCCAACAAAAAAGAAGCAATCAATCTATCATTGCACAAACTGGCTCTACAGAGGCAAGATGTCGACCTCATCCTCATCCTCCGATTCCTCACCCCTTTCACTGTGTACATCCTTCTCTTCACAGAGCATTAATTCGTCCCCACTGGAATCCACCATCACAGGTCCCTGTGTACTTTCTGGAGGCAATTGCTGGTAAAGGTCTTCCCGGAGGAATTTATTATTCGTTTTGATGAACATCATCTTCTCCACATTTTGTGGAAGTAACCTCCTACGCCGATTGCTGATAAGGTTACCGGCTGCTTAGGTAAAATAAAGCCAGTTTGTGTAAGGACATCCAAATTGCCTCTTTTTTCTGCCAGTATACGTACGGACTGTCTGACATGCCTACTTGGATGCTGTCACTCATATAATCGTCTACCATTCTTTCAATGGTGACAGAATCATATGCAGTGACAGTAGAAAATGTCAGTAATCGTTGGCAGGTCCTTCAGTCTGGACCAGATGTCAGCACTCGCTCCTGACTGCCCTGCATCACCGCCAGCAGGTGGGCTTCATAGGCGTGCGCAGCACATTTTATTAGGGGGTGCACTGTTGGAGGGGTGTGTCTAGCACCGCCTTTTGGGCGTGTCTAGCATCATCTATTGACGGTCAACACAATATAAAATATCCACCCTTGTACCAGTCCTAATAATGCAGATGCATTGTCAGATGTTGTGATGTGCACTAAACAAACACCCCTGATGGCACTCACTGCAATTACATTGCTCCTCCTCAGCCTGATCTGGCTCCCCCTCTCTTTCCCCTGCAAGCTGACACTGACAGTCGCACACTAGTACTGCTGCTGGGAAAACGTGTGATGTGTTAATGCTGCTGCCGACCGCCTACCAGTATTGAACATTGGCTGCATGCTGCTCATCAGTGGCTGGTGTTGGCATAGAATAGAAGGAGAGAGGTGGGCGTGTGATGGGTGGGCTTGCGAGCAGCATGACGTCATCACGTCACATCACGCTGTTTTTGTACATCATACCCTCCAGCTGTACCTTTTTAGCAGGTACAGTACCTTTTTTTAAAGGTCTGTACCGACTTTTGGCTCTCCAAACTTCCATTGAAAGTATAGGAAAAGGTATGTAGCCACGCCCCCTTTACCCATGGCCACGCCCCCTTTTCTAATTTGTACCAATTTTTATGTGTAAAATGTTGGAGGGTATGGTACATGGAGGTGGAGCCGGGAGTTTGAAAGCCGGTGGCAGTGGCACCCTTGATTAACCCAGCCGTCCAGTCAGTAGTGCAGTCCTGACAGGGTGCAGCGCAGAGGGGACAGTAATCAGCCTGCTCAGTGATCACTGCATCAGGCATGTGAGATCTGGGTCCTGGACATTAGGGGGTGCCTGTGCGCACCAGGCACCCCCCCTGCGCACGCCTATGGTGGGCTTGGAAATCTTATCCTTTTCCTCGCAGCCCCAGTTGCGGGAGAATGTGAAGGAGGAGCTGTTGATGGGTCACGTTCCGCTTGAGTTGACAGTTTTCTCACCAGCAGGTCTTTGAACCTCTGCAGACTTGTGTCTGCCGGAAAGAGAGATACAACGTAGGCTTTAAACCTAGGATCGAGCACGGTGGCCAAAATGTAGTGCTCTGATTTCAACAGATTGACCACCCTTGAATCCTGGCAAAGCGAATGAAGGGCTCCATCCACAAGTCCCACATACTTTGCGGAATTGCTCCGTCTTAGCTCCTCCTTCAATTTCTCCAGCTTCTTCTGCAAAAGCCTGATGAGGGGAATGACCTGACTCAAGCTGGCAGTGTCTGAACTGACTTCACGTGTGGCAAGTTCGAAGGGTTGGAGAACTTTGCACAAGACGGAAATCATTCTCCACTGCGCTTGAGTCAGGTGCATTCCCCCTCCTTTGCTTATATCGTAGGTGGATGTATAGGCTTGAATGGCCTTTTGCTGCTTCTCCATCCTCTGAAGCATATAGAGTGTTGAATTCCACCTCTATACCACCTCTTGCTTCAGGTGATGGCAGGGCAGGTTCAGGCGTGTTTAATGGCGCTCCAGTCTTTGGCACGCGGTGGCTGAATGCCGAAAGTGGCCCGCAATTTTTTGGGCCACCGACAGCATCTACTGCACGCCCGTCATTTTTCATAAAATTCTGCACCACCAAATTAATTGTATGTGCAAAACATGGGACGTGCTGGAATTTGCACAGATGTAACGCACGCACAATGGGGGTAATTCCAAGTTGATCGCAGCAGGAATTTTTTTAGCAGTTGGTCAAAACCATGGGCACTGCAGGGGAGGCAGATATAACATGTGCAGAAAGAGTTAGATTTGGGTGGGTTATTTTATTTCTGTGCAGGGTAAATACTGGCTGCTTTATTTTTACACTGCAAATTAGATTGCAAATTGAACACACCACACCCAAATCTAACTCTCTCTGCACATGTTAAATCTGCCTCCCCTGCAGTGCACATGGTTTTGCCCAACTGCTAACAAAATTCCTGCTGCGATCAACTTGGAATTACCCCCAATATTGGTGGCGTATTCCGATATCACAAATCCCCAGGAGAGTCTAATTGGGGTAAGCCATTGTGCAATGATGTCCCTCAGTTTCCGTAAGAGGTTGTCAGCGGTGTGCCTCTTACGGAAAGCGGTGGTACATAGCGTAGCCTGCTTAGGAACGAGTTGGCATTTGCGAGATGCTGCTACTGGTGCCGCTACTGTTGTTGCTGCGGGAGGCCATACATCTACCCAGTGGGCTGTTACAGTCATATAGTCCTTAGTCTGCCCTGTTCCACTTGTCCACATGTCTGTAGTTAAGTGGACAGTGGGTACAACTGCATTTTGTAGGACACTGAGGACACTTTTCCTGACGTCTCTGTACGTTCTCGGTATCGCCTGTCTAGAGAAGTGGAACCTAGATGGGATTTGATACCGGGTACACAGTACCTCAAACAATTCTCTAAGTCCCACAGAACTAACGGCGAATACCGGACGCACCTCTAACACCAACATAGCTGTCAACGTCTCAGTTATCCGATTTGCAAAAGGATGACTGCTGTCATATTTCATCTTCCTCACAAAGGACTGTTGGACAGTCAATTGCTTACTGGAAGTAGTACAAGTGGTCTTCCAACATCCCCTCTGGGATGACGATCGACTCCCAGCAGCAACAACAGCAGCAGCAGCAACAGCAGGCGTACCACTCAAGGATCCTACGGAGGAATCCTGGTTAGGAGAGGACTCCTCAGTCTTGCCAGTGACATGGCCTGTGGAGGAAGTTGACATTGGGGGAGTTGGTGGTGTGGCTTGCAGGAGCTTGGGTACAAGAGGAAGAAGGGATTTAGGTGTCAGTGGACTGCTTATGCTCTTACCCAAAGTTTCACAACTTGACACTGACTTCTGATGAATACGCTGCAAGTGACGTATAAGGGAGGATGTTCCTAGGTGGTTAACATCCTTACTCCTACTTATTACGGATTGACAGAAGCAACACACGGCTTGACACCTGTTGTCCGTATTTGTGGAGAAATAATTCCACACCGAAGAGGTGGCTTTTTTGGTATTTTGCCCAGTCATCACAATGGACTTCTTCATCCCACGGACAACAGGTGTCTCACCCGGTGCCTGACTTAAACAAACCACCTCACCATCAGAATCCTCATCGTCAACTTCCTCCTCAGCGCCAGCAACACCCATATCCTCATCCTGGTGTACTTCAACACTGACATCTTCAATTTGAATATCAGGACTGACTGTGGGTGCTCCTTCCAGCACTTGCAGGCGGTGTGCAAATGGTGGAAGGAGTCACCTCTTCCCGTCCAATGTTGGGAAGGTCAGGCATCGCAACCGCTGACACACTTGGACTCTCCCTGGGGATTTGTGATACCATCTTAGAACACACAGTTCTTTTCTGTGCTTTTTCCAGCTTAACTCTTATAATTTTTCTAGCGGGAGGATGGGGGCTTCCATCGTCATGTGAAGCTGAACCACTAGTCATGAACATAGGCCAGGGCCATTAGCCGTGCCTTGCCACTCCGTGTTGTAAGTGGCATATTGGCAAGTTTACATTTCTCCTCAGACCATTTAAATTTATTTTTTGGGTCTTTTTACTGAACTTTGGCTTTTTGGATTTTACATGCCCTCTACTATCACATTGGGCATTGGCCTTGGCAGACGACATTGATGGCATTTCATCGTCTATGTCATGACTAGTGGCAACAGCTTCAGCACTAGGAGGAAGTGGTTCTTGATCTTTCCCTATTTTATCCTCCAAATTTTTGTTCTCCATTGTTTATTGGGAGTTATACAACAATATGCGGTATAGGAGAGCGTACCTCTACACCACACAGGGCAAACCCTGTGAAAATTATTTGGATTAAATATTAATAACCCCTTTATTTGGAGTAAATAATATACAGCACAGGACAGCACCACTGGACTGGATTTATACGGAATTATATGGACTTATATAGAATTATACGGCAGGATCCCTGGACTTATATGGCAGGATCACTGGAATTATACGGCAGGATCACTGGATTTATACGGCAGTACTGCTGGATTTATACGGCAGTATCAATGGACATATATACGGCAGTATCACTGGACATAGACGGCAGTATCACTGGACTGGATTTATACGCCAGTACCACTGGAATTTATACGGCAGGATCACTGGACTTATATGGCAGGATCACTGGATTTATACGGCAGGATCACTGGAATTATACGGCAGGATCAATGGAATTATACGGCAGGATCACTGGACTTATACAGGCAGGATCACTGGATTTATTTTATACGGCAGGATCACTGGACTTATACGGCAGGATCACTTCAATTATATGGCAGGATCACTGGATTTATACGGCAGTACCGCTGGACATATACGGCAGTACTGCTGGACATATATGGCAGTACCGCTGGACATATATGGTGGTATCAATGGACATATACGGCAGGATCACTGGACATATATGGCAGTACCATTGGACATATATGGCAGCACAGGGACACCACCACTGGACTGATGCAGCACAACACAGCACCACTGGACTGGACTTATATAGCAGCACTGGACATATGGCAGCAGAGGACACCACCACTGTGACTGGACTGATGCAGCACAACACACCACCACTGCAATGGACTGGACTCACACAGCAGCACTGGACATATGGCAGCGGAGGACTCCACCACTGTGACTGTACTGATGCAGCACAATACCAGGGACGTGCAGTCAGGGGAGGCAGGGGAGGCAGTGCCTCCCCTGCCATTAATGAGCCATTAATGCTTAAAATAATATAAAGAAGATACTTATGACACATATTCTGTGTCATAAGTAATCTATTTATATTATACTATGCTTTTTAACATTTTTAAACACCTCGGGAGGCACTATTAGCAGTGCCTCCCGTTAACAACTGGAATGGTTGAGAGAAAGGGGGGCGGGGCCAAGCACTGGGCTGTGAAAGCCCATTAAAAAACTACGGGGGAAGCGGCACTTATGCCAGTGCCTCGTTGACAGGGGAAACCCGCCCCTGTCAGCGAGGTAGATGTGATTGGACAGCGGATCCAGTACTGGATCCGCTGGTCCAATCACCCATAGGCATTGAGCTGCAGCTGCGGCGGGACCCGGCGCTACAGTGGAGCCGCCAGTAGCGTCTACAGGAGAGGACCTTTCTGGAGCCGCCACTACAGGACCGCGGCGGGAGGGGGGGAAGGGGGCAGCGGCAGCGGCGGGACCCGGCGCTACAGTAGAGCCGCATACACAGGAGCACGGCGTGTGGGCAGCGGCGGCGGCGCGGGACCCGTTGTTGGAGACGGGAGCATCACAGCTGGGGACAGCGCGGAGGCTCCGGACAGCGCTGGTACCTGACCACCCAGACGAGGGGGCGGGGGGGGGGGGGCAGTTGTGCGGTGGGGTGGGAAATGTCTGGCCAGCTCACCCCCAGATCACTTGGACTGCAGCTCACTCCCAGATGATCTGGGGGTGAGCTGCAGTCCAAGTGATCTGGGGGTGAGCTGCAGTCCAAGTGCTCTGGGGGTGAGCTGCAGTCTAAGTGCTCTGGGGGTGAGCTGCAGTCTAAGTGCTCTGGGGGTGAGCTACAGTCCAAGTGATCTGGGGGTGGGCTGCATTCCAAGTGATCTGGGCAAGATCACTTAGACTACAGCTCACCCCCAGATCACTTGTACTGCAGGGTCAGGGAAAAATAAATAAAATAAATGTAAAAAAAAATATTTATTTGTATCACAGCCGCCCGCCGCCCACTGCTGACCAGCGCTCACTGCCGCACGCTGCACCGCCACTGAAAGCTGACCACCGCAGACAACTGGCGGCGGTCAGAGGGACATCAACGCCGCAGCAACGAAGGACAGCTTAGTACCACCGCATCCCCTGCAGACCATGGGCTCATCTGCCACCGACAACCACAGTCCCTTCCGCACCTCCGCTGCACATACCAGGTAATGTTCCCCTGCTTCCCTATGTCCCTGCTCTCACTCTCTCAGTCCCTGCTGTCACTCTCTCCCTGTCCCTGCTGTCACTCTCTCCCTGTCCCTGAATTGTGGGTCATACCGTGTGCTATAATGTGAATTTCGGCTCATACCGTGTGCTGTAATGTGAATTTCGGCTCATACTGTGTGCTGTAATGTGAATTTCGGCTCATTCAGTGTGCTACAATGTGAATATCGGCTCATTCAGTGTGCTACAATGTGAATGTCGGCTCATACCGTGTGGTAAAATATGAATTTCGGCTCATACAGTGTGCTATAATCTGAATTTCGGCTCATACAGTGTGGTAAAATATGAATTTCGGCTCATATGGTGTGCTGTTATGTGAATTTTGGCTCATACCGTGTGCTGTAATGTGAATTTCGGCTCATACCGTATGCTGTAATGTGAATTTCGGCTCAAACCGTATGCTGTAATGTGAATTTTGGCTCATACCGTATGCTGTAATGTGAATTTCAGCTCATACTGTGTGGCGTAATGTGAATTTCGGCTCATACAGTGTGCTATAATCTGAATTTCGGCTCATACAGTGTGGTAAAATATGAATTTCGGCTCATATGGTGTGCTGTAATGTGAATTTTGGCTCATACCGTGTGCTGTAATGTGAATTTCGGCTCATACCGTATGCTGTAATGTGAATTTCGGCTCATACTGTGTGGTATCAGGTGAAATGGGCGCCGGTACTAGATACTACACTGAAGGACACACCCCTGTTTGAGTGGCCACCCCCCTTTTCCGGAGGTGAGCGCATAATTGCAACCTTCACTTCTCCATACCCCCACTTAAAAATGTCCACTTCGACCACTGTGTGTGTGTGTTTATATATATATATATATATATATATACAGTATATATATAAATATATATATATATATATATATATATATAAAATCTCAGTGCCTCCCCAGCCAGGGACCTCACCGCACGCCACTGCACAATACACCACTGAACTGATTCAGCACAACACAGCACCACTGGACTGGACTTATACAGCAGCACTGGACGTATGGCACCAGAGGACACAACCAATGGGACTGGACAGATGCAGCACAAGACACGGACACTGAGTACACTGAGGACGGAGACACGTCCTCTCTCTACACTCTCCAATGCTGGAGTGAAAATGGCGGTGACGCGCGGCTCCATATATGGAATCCAAAACCCTGCGAGAATCCGACAGCGGGATGATGGCGGTTTGCCTCGTTCTGGTTTCCGAGTCAGGCGGAAAACCCGAGCCTGACTCGGGGCCGGGGTCATGACGTAAAGTCCGGTAGGGTTCGTTTCTCTGAGATCCGAACCCGCTCATCTCTACTTAAAACACTAATGGCCGTGATTCTTTCTTGATCCAGCCTGGTATACAAGAGCAGCATGCAGGGCTGAGTTGAAACAGTCGGAACATCAGCAAGTCTTCCTGCTACCAGTTAGGACATTGAGTGGGGTGTGTGCCCATTTACATTCCCTTCCACATACCTCCCAACTTGTGCGCTGAGGAAAGCGGGACTATCGCACGGCGAAGTCGCGCCGCCCGAAAGGGGGCATGGCCTTGATTGTGATGGGAGTGTCTTTGCCAAAACGGACCATTTTCCTGCCTTTTGGGGGCGTGCCCAGCGCTCCCCGAGCAGCTGGGCAGCCCCCGCTCCCCTCCTAGCACTGAATACATGCCGTGAAGCATGTATTCAGTGATCACCGGCTGCTTTGCAGAGCAGAGCAGCGGGTGATCAAAGGCTCTCCCAAGTGCCCCCCGCCCGCGGGACACTGCTGCCCGTGGGTGGGACAGCGGACAGGGTCCGAATAGCGGTACTGTTTCCCCTCACTGCTGCCGGGAATCCACGGTCTTCACATTACTCTGTTCCCTCCCGCACACAGTCACCAAGTGTGTGACAGGTGTCAGGATGCAGTTCAGCGTCTACCGCTCGTTGTGCAGCTACTCTCCAGTGGGCAGCAATCCGGACAGACAGGGTGCCCGTCACTCTCCATGGCGTTGCTGTGTATATCCCGTAGAGATGAGCGGGTTCGGTTTCTTTGAATCCGAACCTGCACGAACTTCACTTTTTTTTTCACGGGTCCGAGCGACTCGGATCTTCCCGCCTTGCTCGGTTAACCCGAGCGCGCCCGAACGTCATCATGACGCTGTCGGATTCTCGCGAGACTCGGATTCTATATAAGGAGCCGCGCGTCGCCGCCATTTTCACACGTGCATTGAGATTGATAGGGAGAGGACGTGGCTGGCGTCCTCTCCATTTAGATTAGATTTAGAAGAGAGAGAGAGAGAGAGATTGCTGTGATACTGTAGATTAGAAGAGAGTGCAGACAGAGTTTAGTGACTGACGACCACAGTGACCAGTGACCACCAGAGACAGTGCAGTTGTTTGTTTTATTTAATATATCCGTTCTCTGCCTGAAAAAAACGATACACAGTCACACAGTGACTCAGTCTGTGTGCACTGCTCAGCCCAGTGTGCTGCACATCAATGTATTGTATATAAAGCTTATAATTGTGGGGGAGACTGGGGAGCACTGCAGGTTGTTATAGCAGGAGCCAGGAGTACATGATAAATAATATTATATTAAAATTAAACAGTGCACACTTTTGCTGCAGGAGTGCCACTGCCAGTGTGACTAGTGGTGACCAGTGCCTGACCACCAGTATATTAGTAGTATTGTATACTATCTCTTTATCAACCAGTCTATATTAGCAGCAGACACAGTACAGTGCGGTAGTTCACGGCTGTGGCTACCTCTGTGTCGGCACTCGGCAGGCAGTCCGTCCATCCATAATTGTATTATAATATATACCACCTAACCGTGGTTTTTTTTTCATTCTTTATACCGTCGTCATACTAGTTGTTACGAGTATACTACTATCTCTTTATCAACCAGTGTACAGTGCGGTAGTTCACGGCTGTGGCTACCTCTGTGTCGGCACTCGGCAGGCAGTCCGTCCAACCATAATTGTATTATATACCACCTAACCGTGGTTTTTTTTTCATTCTTTATACCGTCGTCATACTAGTTGTTACGAGTATACTACTATCTCTTTATCAACCAGTGTACAGTGCGGTAGTTCACGGCTGTGGCTACCTCTGTGTCGGCACTCGGCAGGCAGTCCGTCCATCCATAATTGTATTATAATATATACCACCTAACCGTGGTTTTTTTTTCATTCTTTATACCGTCGTCATACTAGTTGTTACGAGTATACTACTATCTCTTTATCAACCAGTGTACAGTGCGGTAGTTCACGGCTGTGGCTACCTCTGTGTCGGCACTCGGCAGGCAGTCCGTCCAACCATAATTGTATTATATACCACCTAACCGTGGTTTTTTTTTCATTCTTTATACCGTCGTCATACTAGTTGTTACGAGTATACTACTATCTCTTTATCAACCAGTGTACAGTGCGGTAGTTCACGGCTGTGGCTACCTCTGTGTCGGCACTCGGCAGGCAGTCCGTCCATCCATAATTGTATTATAATATATACCACCTAACCGTGGTTTTTTTTTCATTCTTTATACCGTCGTCATACTAGTTGTTACGAGTATACTACTATCTCTTTATCAACCAGTGTACAGTGCGGTAGTTCACGGCTGTGGCTACCTCTGTGTCGGCACTCGGCAGGCAGTCCGTCCAACCATAATTGTATTATAATATATACCACCTAACCGTGGTTTTTTTTTCATTCTTTATACCGTCGTCATACTAGTTGTTACGAGTATACTACTATCTCTTTATCAACCAGTGTACAGTGCGGTAGTTCACGGCTGTGGCTACCTCTGTGTCGGCACTCGGCAGGCAGTCCGTCCATCCATAATTGTATTATATACCACCTAACCGTGGTTTTTTTATACCACCTAACCGTGGCAGTCCGTCCATAATTGTATACTAGTATCCAATCCATCCATCTCCATTGTTTACCTGAGGTGCCTTTTAGTTCTGCCTATAAAATATGGAGAACAAAAAAGTTGAGGTTCCAAAATTAGGGAAAGATCAAGATCCACTTCCACCTCGTGCTGAAGCTGCTGCCACTAGTCATGGCCGAGACGATGAAATGCCAGCAACGTCGTCTGCCAAGGCCGATGCCCAATGTCATAGTACAGAGCATGTCAAATCCAAAACACCAAATATCAGAAAAAAAAGGACTCCAAAACCTAAAATAAAATTGTCGGAGGAGAAGCGTAAACTTGCCAATATGCCATTTACCACACGGAGTGGCAAGGAACGGCTGAGGCCCTGGCCTATGTTCATGGCTAGTGGTTCAGCTTCACATGAGGATGGAAGCACTCAGCCTCTCGCTAGAAAACTGAAAAGACTCAAGCTGGCAAAAGCACCGCAAAGAACTGTGCGTTCTTTGAAATCCCAAATCCACAAGGAGAGTCCAATTGTGTCGGTTGCGATGCCTGACCTTCCCAACACTGGACGTGAAGAGCATGCGCCTTCCACCATTTGCACGCCCCCTGCAAGTGCTGGAAGGAGCACCCGCAGTCCAGTTCCTGATAGTCAGATTGAAGATGTCAGTGTTGAAGTACACCAGGATGAGGAGGATATGGGTGTTGCTGGCGCTGGGGAGGAAATTGACCAGGAGGATTCTGATGGTGAGGTGGTTTGTTTAAGTCAGGCACCCGGGGAGACACCTGTTGTCCGTGGGAGGAATATGGCCGTTGACATGCCAGGTGAAAATACCAAAAAAATCAGCTCTTCGGTGTGGAGGTATTTCACCAGAAATGCGGACAACAGGTGTCAAGCCGTGTGTTCCCTTTGTCAAGCTGTAATAAGTAGGGGTAAGGACGTTAACCACCTCGGAACATCCTCCCTTATACGTCACCTGCAGCGCATTCATAATAAGTCAGTGACAAGTTCAAAAACTTTGGGTGACAGCGGAAGCAGTCCACTGACCAGTAAATCCCTTCCTCTTGTAACCAAGCTCACGCAAACCACCCCACCAACTCCCTCAGTGTCAATTTCCTCCTTCCCCAGGAATGCCAATAGTCCTGCAGGCCATGTCACTGGCAAGTCTGACGAGTCCTCTCCTGCCTGGGATTCCTCCGATGCATCCTTGCGTGTAACGCCTACTGCTGCTGGCGCTGCTGTTGTTGCCGCTGGGAGTCGATGGTCATCCCAGAGGGGAAGTCGTAAGCCCACTTGTACTACTTCCAGTAAGCAATTGACTGTTCAACAGTCCTTTGCGAGGAAGATGAAATATCACAGCAGTCATCCTACTGCAAAGCGGATAACTGAGTCCTTGACAACTATGTTGGTGTTAGACGTGCGTCCGGTATCCGCCGTTAGTTCACAGGGAACTAGACAATTTATTGAGGCAGTGTGCCCCCGTTACCAAATACCATCTAGGTTCCACTTCTCTAGGCAGGCGATACCGAGAATGTACACGGACGTCAGAAAAAGACTCACCAGTGTCCTAAAAAATGCAGTTGTACCCAATGTCCACTTAACCACGGACATGTGGACAAGTGGAGCAGGGCAGGGTCAGGACTATATGACTGTGACAGCCCACTGGGTAGATGTATGGACTCCCGCCGCAAGAACAGCAGCGGCGGCACCAGTAGCAGCATCTCGCAAACGCCAACTCTTTCCTAGGCAGGCTACGCTTTGTATCACCGCTTTCCAGAATACGCACACAGCTGAAAACCTCTTACGGCAACTGAGGAAGATCATCGCGGAATGGCTTACCCCAATTGGACTCTCCTGTGGATTTGTGGCATCGGACAACGCCAGCAATATTGTGTGTGCATTAAATATGGGCAAATTCCAGCACGTCCCATGTTTTGCACATACCTTGAATTTGGTGGTGCAGAATTTTTTAAAAAACGACAGGGGCGTGCAAGAGATGCTGTCGGTGGCCAGAAAAATTGCGGGACACTTTCGGCGTACAGGCACCACGTACAGAAGACTGGAGCACCACCAAAAACTACTGAACCTGCCCTGCCATCATCTGAAGCAAGAAGTGGTAACGAGGTGGAATTCAACCCTCTATATGCTTCAGAGGTTGGAGGAGCAGCAAAAGGCCATTCAAGCCTATACAATTGAGCACGATATAGGAGATGGAATGCACCTGTCTCAAGTGCAGTGGAGAATGATTTCAACGTTGTGCAAGGTTCTGATGCCCTTTGAACTTGCCACACGTGAAGTCAGTTCAGACACTGCCAGCCTGAGTCAGGTCATTCCCCTCATCAGGCTTTTGCAGAAGAAGCTGGAGGCATTGAAGAAGGAGCTAACACGGAGCGATTCCGCTAGGCATGTGGGACTTGTGGATGCAGCCCTTAATTCGCTTAACAAGGATTCACGGGTGGTCAATCTGTTGAAATCAGAGCACTACATTTTGGCCACCGTGCTCGATCCTAGATTTAAAGCCTACCTTGGATCTCTCTTTCCGGCAGACACAGGTCTGCTGGGGTTGAAAGACCTGCTGGTGACAAAATTGTCAAGTCAAGCGGAACGCGACCTGTCAACATCTCCTCCTTCACATTCTCCCGCAACTGGGGGTGCGAGGAAAAGGCTCAGAATTCCGAGCCCACCCGCTGGCGGTGATGCAGGGCAGTCTGGAGCGACTGCTGATGCTGACATCTGGTCCGGACTGAAGGACCTGACAACGATTACGGACATGTCGTCTACTGTCACTGCATATGATTCTCTCAACATTGATAGAATGGTGGAGGATTATATGAGTGACCGCATCCAAGTAGGCACGTCACACAGTCCGTACTTATACTGGCAGGAAAAAGAGGCAATTTGGAGGCCCTTGCACAAACTGGCTTTATTCTACCTAAGTTGCCCTCCCACAAGTGTGTACTCCGAAAGAGTGTTTAGTGCCGCCGCTCACCTTGTCAGCAATCGGCGTACGAGGTTACATCCAGAAAATGTGGAGAAGATGATGTTCATTAAAATGAATTATAATCAATTCCTCCGCGGAGACATTGACCAGCAGCAATTGCCTCCACAAAGTACACAGGGAGCTGAGATGGTGGATTCCAGTGGGGACGAATTGATAATCTGTGAGGAGGGGGATGTACACGGTGATATATCGGAGGGTGAAGATGAGGTGGACATCTTGCCTCTGTAGAGCCAGTTTGTGCAAGGAGAGATTAATTGCTTCTTTTTTGGGGGGGGTCCAAACCAACCCGTCATATCAGTCACAGTCGTGTGGCAGACCCTGTCACTGAAATGATGGGTTGGTTAAAGTGTGCATGTCCTGTTTTGTTTATACAACATAAGGGTGGGTGGGAGGGCCCAAGGATAATTCCATCTTGCACCTCTTTTTTCTTTTCTTTTTCTTTGCATCATGTGCTGATTGGGGAGGGTTTTTTGGAAGGGACATCCTGCGTGACACTGCAGTGCCACTCCTAGATGGGCCCGGTGTTTGTGTCGGCCACTAGGGTCGCTAATCTTACTCACACAGCTACCTCATTGCGCCTCTTTTTTTCTTTGCGTCATGTGCTGTTTGGGGAGGGTTTTTTGGAAGGGACATCCTGCGTGACACTGCAGTGCCACTCCTAGATGGGCCCGGTGTTTGTGTCGGCCACTAGGGTCGCTAATCTTACTCACACAGCTACCTCATTGCGCCTCTTTTTTTCTTTGCGTCATGTGCTGTTTGGGGAGGGTTTTTTGGAAGGGACATCCTGCGTGACACTGCAGTGCCACTCCTAGATGGGCCCGGTGTTTGTGTCGGCCACTAGGGTCGCTTATCTTACTCACACAGCGACCTCGGTGCAAATTTTAGGACTAAAAATAATATTGTGAGGTGTGAGGTATTCAGAATAGACTGAAAATGAGTGTAAATTATGGTTTTTGAGGTTAATAATACTTTGGGATCAAAATGACCCCCAAATTCTATGATTTAAGCTGTTTTTTAGTGTTTTTGGAAAAAAAACACCCGAATCCAAAACACACCCGAATCCGACAAAAATAATTCGGTGAGGTTTTGCCAAAACGCGTTCGAACCCAAAACACGGCCGCGGAACCGAACCCAAAACCAAAACACAAAACCCGAAAAATTTCAGGCGCTCATCTCTAATATCCCGCTCTTCACTCCTCTGCACACACACACATACACACACATACACGTCTGCCGGCATCTGACGTCACGTTCGCCGCACTAGCCAATCCGGCTGCCCTCAGACTTCTCGCTTCCTTTCCAGGCACACTTTTCCACCCCTGGGTCCTAGCGCTTGTCATCTTGCCTATTATCGGAGATCAGGGTTGCCTAGCAACCGGGTCAGTGAGCTCTCAAAGTTCACAAGCGGCACAGATCGCGTTCACAGGTTTATAGTCCCCACGGTGGGGTAACACATTGGTCATGCCTCCAGTCCCTCTGGCTCACTGGAATAGACTGTTCACCGCTGCTCTAAACTGAGCAGAGCAGTGAGTGCAGGAGCCTCCCAACTGTCGTCGTCCCCCCCCCCCCCCCCCCACCGCGGGACACAGTGGCCCACGGGAGGGACAGAGGGACAGGCCCAAAAAAACAGGACCGTTCCGCGAAAATTGGGACAGTTGGAGGTATGGTAATGTGCCATAATCTGATCTGCTCATTGTAATGAGCAAAGAACCCTCCCTCCCCCACAACTATAGTACACTCCATATGCTGTATATCTGTGTATATCTCCTGCGTGTGTTGTCCCCCTTCCCTACACTACAACCTACCTGGGGTCCCTGCAAAAGTTGTGCTTAGTTTTTGTTTTTTTTCTGTAAGGGGCGTTCTCTATTTAGCAGTATCAGCTGTGGAACTTCCAAAATGCCACCTCCACATTTTCACCTGAGAGGGAGGAGTGTGTGTGTGTGTGTGGGGGGGGGGGGGGGGGGGGGGGGAGAGTGGGCATAAGTTTTGCCTAGGGTGCCGAGAAACCTTGCACCAGCCCTGGACACGATTTCTCTATATTGGAAACCATAGGACTTGGGTATCATGGCTGAGGGTGTTGTCCCCAGTATGGAATCTTGTTAAACTGTGCTGTACAGTAAGCATTAGAGTTCTTATTCCATAGTATACCCTGCACTTACAGCACCTCAGTTGCCTAATGCCCCATACACACAGAGCGATTTTTGCCTATTTTCTAAGCAATCTGTCTAGATCACTTAGAAATTAAGCACAGATCGCTCCGTGTGTACACTCTATAGCGATGTGTATAGCGATGTGTGCTGAGTAATCTGTGCTAACCTAGATCACTTAGCACCGTTGTATGGGGCATTAGGCATTCCTCCCAAAATCTGTGACTAGGGGGACGGCTCGCAACCCAGAACAGGGGTGTGACCTTGTGGTAAGTGGGTGTGACCTTGTCGGAGTGGGCATGGCCTCGTGGCACTGACGTGTTTTCAGCATTTTGGGGGCGTGCCCAGCGCTCCCGAAGCAGCTGGGCAGCTCCCTGCTCCCCTCCCAGCACTGAATAGAGGCGCACAGCATCTGTTTAGAAATCACTCGCTGCTTTGAAGAGCAGAGCAGCAGGTGATGAAAGGCTCCGCCAGCTCCCCCCCGCCCATGGGACACGCTCGATTCGGGACAGATGGGAGAAATGCGGTGCTTCCTCCCCGAGTCGCACAGGCCCGGTCTCCGACTCTGCGACCCCATTCCACACTCCTATCAGGCTCCTTTCTTTTCTCCCGGTCTCTCTTATACTATGCCCCACAGTCCAGATGCCAGCCCTGAGAGATGGCTCCCAGGGGATGAGCATCAGTACAGGAAGACAAGTATCGGCCAGCGATGCAGGCAGGCTCTACAAATGGCTGGAGCGCTGCTGCGAAGGGCCCTTAGAACTAAAGTGTACCGGCCTGCTAATAACTGCTAATCAGCTGCTAATATGTGACTCTATGATGCAATTTTGGTGGACATTTCATGGTGCTAACATGGGGGTGGCTAGCCATACACAGGCATGTTGTGGTAATTTCACAGGTACGTAGTTGCACTGACCCAGACGGCCATGTTAATTTTTAGAAATTGCTGCTGATATAGGACTGGTGCATTCTCTAGTGGTGTGACCAAGCATGTGCCTTAATATGCACAGCTGCGAAATAGCGCCTTAGCCAGTGGGAGTCTCAGTAGGAAGCCCATTAGCCGCAGCATTAGCATAAGCACACAGTCAGAGCTGTGTAAGAGACGGAAGGCTCCTGGTTGTAGCGTGTGTCATTGTACCATGAGTACCGCACCCTGTTGATAATTATCTTGTCCTTGGAGTGCCGACCTTGCTGTAATGACTATACCAGGGACGTGCAGTCAGGGGAGGCAGGGGAGGCAGTGCCTCCCCTGCCATTAATGAGCCATTAATGCTTAAAATAATATAAAGAAGATACTTATGACACATATTCTGTGTCATAAGTAATCTATTTATATTATACTATGCTTTTTAACATTTTTAAACACCTCGGGAGGCACTATTAGCAGTGCCTCCCGTTAACAACTGGAAAGGTTGAGAGAAAGGGGGGCGGGGCCAAGAACTGGGCTGTGAAAGCCCATTAAAAAACTACGGGGGAAGCGGCTCTTATGCCAGTGCCTCGTTGACAGGGGAAACCCGCCCCTGTCAGCGAGGTAGATGTGATTGGACAGCGGATCCAGTACTGGATCCGCTGGTCCAATCACCCATAGGCATTGAGCTGCAGCTGCGGCGGGACCCGGCGCTACAGTGGAGCCGCCAGTAGCGTCTACAGGAGAGGACCTTTCTGGAGCCGCCACTACAGGACCGCGGCGGGAGGGGGGGAAGGGGGCAGCGGCAGCGTCGGGACCCGGCGCTACAGTAGAGCCGCATACACAGGAGCGCGGCGTGTGGGCAGCGGCGGCGGCGCGGGACCCGTTGTTGGAGACGGGAGCATCACAGCTGGGGACAGCGCGGAGGCTCCGGACAGCGCTGGTACCTGACCACCCAGACGAGGGGGCGGGGGCAGTTGTGCGGTGGGGTGGGAAATGTCTGGCCAGCTCACCCCCAGATCACTTGGGCTGCAGCTCACTCCCAGATGATCTGGGGGTGAGCTGCAGTCCAAGTGATCTGGGGGTGAGCTGCAGTCCAAGTGCTCTGGGGGTGAGCTGCAGTCTAAGTGCTCTGGGGGTGAGCTGCAGTCTAAGTGCTCTGGGGGTGAGCTACAGTCCAAGTGATCAGGGGGTGGGCTGCATTCCAAGTGATCTGGGCAAGATCACTTAGACTACAGCTCACCCCCAGATCACTTGTACTGCAGGGTCAGGGAAAAATAAATAAAATAAATGTAAAAAAAAATATTTATTTGTATCACAGCCGCCCGCCGCCCACTGCTGACCAGCGCTCACTGCCGCACCGCCACTGAAAGCTGACCACCGCAGACAACTGGCGGCGGTCAGAGGGACATCAACGCCGCAGCAACGAAGGACAGCTTAGTACCACCGCATCCCCTGCAGACCATGGGCTCATCTGCCACCGACAACCACAGTCCCTTCCGCACCTCCGCTGCACATACCAGGTAATGTTCCCCTGCTTCCCTATGTCCCTGCTCTCACTCTCTCAGTCCCTGCTGTCACTCTCTCCCTGTCCCTGCTGTCACTCTCTCCCTGTCCCTGAATTGTGGGTCATACCGTGTGCTATAATGTGAATTTCGGCTCATACCGTGTGCTGTAATGTGAATTTCGGCTCATACTGTGTGCTGTAATGTGAATTTCGGCTCATTCAGTGTGCTACAATGTGAATATCGGCTCATTCAGTGTGCTACAATGTGAATGTCGGCTCATACCGTGTGGTAAAATATGAATTTCGGCTCATACAGTGTGCTATAATCTGAATTTCGGCTCATACAGTGTGGTAAAATATGAATTTCGGCTCATATGGTGTGCTGTTATGTGAATTTTGGCTCATACCGTGTGCTGTAATGTGAATTTCGGCTCATACCGTATGCTGTAATGTGAATTTCGGCTCAAACCGTATGCTGTAATGTGAATTTTGGCTCATACCGTATGCTGTAATGTGAATTTCAGCTCATACTGTGTGGCGTAATGTGAATTTCGGCTCATACAGTGTGCTATAATCTGAATTTCGGCTCATACAGTGTGGTAAAATATGAATTTCGGCTCATATGGTGTGCTGTAATGTGAATTTTGGCTCATACCGTGTGCTGTAATGTGAATTTTGGCTCATACCGTATGCTGTAATGTGAATTTCGGCTCATACTGTGTGGTATCAGGTGAAATGGGCGCCGGTACTAGATACTACACTGAAGGACACACCCCTGTTTGAGTGGCCACCCCCCTTTTCCGGAGGTGAGCGCATAATTGCAACCTTCACTTCTCCATACCCCCACTTAAAAATGTCCACTTCGACCACTGTGTGTGTATGTTTATATATATATATATATATATATATATATATATATACAGTATATATATAAATATATATAAATATATATATATATATATATAAAATCTCAGTGCCTCCCCAGCCAGGGACCTCACCGCACGCCACTGGACTATACATGTACATAAGAGCCATTACTTGACTCAAGGTATCACACAGGTTTTAAACACAAGAAACGTAAGTTGTATTTCAGATCTGTGTGATACCTTGAGCCAAATAATGCAGAGCAATTCTCATATGGTGGTTGGTGAGCTTGACAAATTTATTGCAATATTTTGTATACTAACATTTCTTCTTTTTTGATGAAACACAGTTTGGAATGTAATTAGGTGAGTGCTGAGTATGTATTATTTTTGTATTTAAATGCTGTGGCCACTTACCACTGGCACCACTTCTGAGTAGTGAGTGCTGTGGATTAAAGATATATACAGTGGTCGAAGTGGGGCGGTATACGGCGGTATGGTATACCGCCACTTCTTACCACTGAACCCGGAAGTCTTTTTTTTATTTTATTAATTGAAAGCGTGTGCAGCAGGAGGCGAGGGAAGTGGCCATCCCGCTGCACTAAGGATGCTGCTCCCGTCCCTGCCCGGCGCCGGACTTGTGAGGCAAGTTTGACTCTCACTACAAAGCGGAGCTGCTGCAGCCGCGGCTGAGCTCCGGCGGACGTACCCTTAGTGTATAGTCACCTGTTCTGCAAAAGATCGGCGGTGACTATACACTACGGGTATATCAGCCGGAGCTCAGCCGCGGCTGCAGCAGCTCCGCTATGTTTGTACTGAGCAGGGGCGCCATGGGGGGGCAGGCAGGCAAGTTAGAATTAAAACCTGCTGCGGTGCCTGTCTCTCTCCTCCTCCCCTCCCCTCCCCCGTGTTAGTTCGGGGGATCGGTTACTTCTGCGGCGGCGGCGTCTACTTAAAAAGTAGTTTACTGTAGCAGGCAGGGTGCGGTGTCCCTTCTTTACTTGCTGGCTGTCTCTTCACTGATGTATTACTGGGAGGAAGCGTGGCATTCCGGGGCTACAGCCACGCCTCCTCCCTGTAATACATTAGTGTGAAGAGACAGCCGGCCAGTAGAGAATGGACACCGCACCCTGCCTGCTACAGTAAGCTACTTTTTAAGTAGAAGCCGCTCATGGGGATGCGGACGTAAGCGCTCCCCCGCGCCTCCTTCATGTTTGGGGGTGTCAAGCTGCCCACTTGCCCCCCCTGTTCCAACGTCTCTGGTAGTGAGTCACAGTCGGGCTCGCTGCTGGCATGTTGTGCTGCAGTCTATAGAGGGCTGGGGGTGCTGGGGTGGCCAGTTTGGGTCAGCTGTGCTGTTTGTTTATGGAGGACGGAGGGAGGGGGGGGGGGCAATGGTCTCTATGTAGCTCTCTCTCCCCAACTCACCATTCACAGTAGCTCTCTCTCCATGTAGTGCGCTCTTACTCTTTCTTTTACATCTCTCACCATTTCTCTCTCTCGCCATGTCTGTCTCGTTATCTGTCTCTCACCATACCCCTCTCTCTCTCACTATCTCACTCGCCATGTCACTCTCTCTTGCCATATCTCTCTCTCGCCACGTCTTTCGCACCATGTCTCTATCTCCCCTCACGTGCCTCTCTCGCTCGCCATGTGTCTCTCTTGCCATGTCTGTCTCGTCATGTCTCTCTCTCTCACTTTCGCCACCTCATTATTGCCATGTTTCTCTCTTCCTCTTGTCACATCTCTCTCGACATGTCTCTTCCGCGCAATTTTCCTCTCTCCCTTCCCATGCCTCTCTCACTCTCTCGCCATATCTTGTCATGTCTCTTTCTCATGTTCCTTTCTCTCTCTTGCCATGTCTCTCTTCCTGTCTCCCACCCTTCATGTTTGCACATACTGTATCCGGAAACCCCCCTCTAAAATTCCTCCATATGCCCCTGGCTCTAGGCTCTCTGCTGCTCACCGCCGCTGACCACAAATGGCAGCGGTCAGAGGTACCTCACCGCCGCCGCACCAAAGGTCTCCTTCTAACCGCTGCCTATGGGCTTCACCGCTGCCGACTACACCTCTGCACAGCTGCCAACCACAGTCCCTTCCGCATCTCCGCTGTTCATCTCATTAGATAATGTTCCCCTGCTTCAACTATGTCCCTCTGTCACTCTCCCTGTCGCTGCTGTCACACTCCCTGTCGCTGCTGTCCCTGCTGTCACTCTCTCTGTCGTCTCTCTCTGTCCCTGCTGTCACTCTCTCTGTCGCCACTTTCTCTGTCCCTGCTGTCACTCCCTCCCTGTCCGTGAATTGTGGATCATACAGTGTGGCATATTGTGAATTTTGGCTCATTCGGTGTGTCGTAATATGAATTTCAGCTCATTCAGTGTGCTATAATGTGAATTTCGGCTCATTCAGTGTGCTATAATGTGAATTTCGGCTCATTCAGTGTGCTATAATGTGAATTTTGGATCATTCAGTGTGCTACAATGTGAATTTCGGCTCATTCAGTGTGCTACAATGTGAATTTCGGCTCATTCAGTGTGCTATAATGTGAATTTTGGATAATTCAGTGTGCTATAATGTGAATTTCGGCTCATTCAGTGTGCTACAATGTGAATTTCGGCTCATTCAGTGTGCTACAATGTGAATTTCGGCTCATTCATTGTGCTACAATGTGAATTTCGGCTCATTCAGTGTGCTACAATGTGAATTTCGGCTCATTCATTGTGCTACAATGTGAATTTCGGCTCATTCAGTGTGCTATAATGTGAATTTCAGCTCGTACCGTGTGCTATAAAGTGAAAGGGGCACCAGTACTAGATAGTATAAGAGGTTTTACTACATGGGACACGCCCCCTATTGGGTGATCACAGGGACGCTATTGCTTAAAATGGGAGTCTTCAATGAGGCTTTGATTTTTTAAACTTATGTTGCTAGTTATGTGCAATAGCATCTTTTGCTGTGGAAATGAATTCAGCTGCTTAGGAGAATTTATGTCAATTATATAGATTGTACTGCTTTTAAACACCGGCCAAGTGTAATATGAATGTATAAATAGTTTTTTTTATTAATTTTAAACTGTGTTGTTAATATACTCACCTTGACACAGCAGCGCTGTACTTTTGTCTGTGTGTTTTAATTCAGTTGTTGGGGATTAGGTGGTCCCTTTTTGTATAACAGCAGCTGTTACAGGGTGATTATCTAAGTGATTGCGGTGTCTCTTGGTAAATAGCGGCCAGTGCCTGGTGGCTTGTCGCATAACGACTGGTCACATAATAGATATGTCTGAATTTGGCCCATTGCCCTTTTAAATTCATGGTTAAACACACTACCTATGCCAATACCATGTCAAGGCAATTCTTCTCCCTGGCATCTGGAGTTTCATTTTGAGGTCACCTGTGACTTTGTGGCTGTGGACAGGGTGTGACTTAGCTCTTCCTGTGAGCTTAATAATGGAATTTCCTTGTAGGATACCACTCTGCAAGCCCATCTGTGGTCCACCTAATTCCTGTACGCCCGGGGTTGGTCGTAGTATCTACTTACCTGTCAACGCTGCTCCTGTATTTAGAGACTGTCTTCTGATAGCAGAGACCTCTAGTATACTGTGACCCTCTTAAGACGCTAGAGTTGCCACATCCCACTCCAAACTGCTGCACAGAAAGACGATTCTTGTGCTTGCCTCTATCCAGCAGCCTGGGCATCGACTTGGCAACCTGATGCCACAGCAAGAATGTCTACTTGCAAATCCATAAGCACTTCTTATTGTGTAGAGTGGGTCATCAAAGAAGCTGTCACTCATCTCATCAAATCAACTCCATTAGGTTAACCCTAGAGTTTTGCCTCTGAACTGCTATTTGTAAGTGAGTCAAAGTGATCTCTTACAAGTTTTCTGCTTCTCTGTATATTCTATTGAGGGTGCTCTACAAAGGAGGATTTACCACAAGGCAATCAAAGCGGCTGCTTAGGGCCCTGTTTGTCTCAGGGGTCCTTGCTGGTCCCAGGGGGTCCACCTACAAGGCTGTATAAAGGGCTTTTCAGCAGACCACGAGCTTTGTCAGAGAGCTGGGCTGGCTGATTACTCCCGGCAGGCTGTCAGTAGTTACACAGCTGATTACTCCCTGCTCATGCCCGTGACCCCAGTCCTGCAGCACTGTGCCTGTGACCAGTCATGACACACGTCTGTATGAGGTCAGATGCTTAGAGAGAGGAGCCGGGATGTGCACAGAAAAACACATGAGTTCATCCAGTGTACTTTATTACAGTATCTTTTAAATTTTATATAACGTCCACCTACTTTAAATTCCAATCAGCTGGGAGTGGGGGATGGGGGAAGGAGGGGTGGTGGAAAGTGTTATTTTAGGTACAGTGTATAACATCCACCTGCTACAGTCATGGCTGGGGAGGAGGCACACACTGACTGGTGATATATCAAAATGTTATATTATACCTCCCAAGTTTTTAAAAGCACAAAGGGTGTGTGGTCTATATGAAAGGGGCGTGGCCTCATAACAGAGCCGAAGCCATGAGTCACGCCCCCTTTTACCGTCACTGAGGGGGCATGCCCAGCGCTCTCTGAGCTACTGGCATGCCCCCTCTCCCTCTGTCTCCTGTGAATAGACACTGTACACATGCACACAGTGTATATTCACCGCTGCTCTGCTAAGCAGAGCAGCAGTGACAGGAGCCTCCCAACTGCACCCCCCACCGCGGGACACTGCGGCCCGCGGGCGGGACAGCAGGACAGTCCCAAAAAAAGGGACTGTCCCGCGAAAATCGGGTCAGTTGGGAGGTATGTAAATACTCTAGTTTAAGTACTACTGTGTATACGAGGTGCCTGCAACAATCAATGGGGCACAATACAGTCACACTGACTGAGGGGTGTAATAATGGGTAATATAATCAGTAAGGGGGGGGGGATATCATGCACTCAACACTAATTTAATTGGGTGTAATAATAAGTATTATAAGGTATGGGTGCTTGCATTATATATCAGGGCCCCCCTCCCCCATCAGACACACACACACACACACACACACACACACACACACACACACACACACACACTGATTGAAGTGACTTCAGTGTTACTACATTATACAAGGTCTGACAAGTTAGCAAACTCACCACCATGGAGTAGCGGATTTACCACTAGGCAACCAAAGCAGCCGCAAGGGCTTGGCGGGTCCCAGTGACTAGATATCTGTCAGGTGTGATTTTAAGGGCAGCACGGACGATGTAATGGTTTGCATTGTTGCCTCCCAGCATTCAGATCATGGGTTCGATTCCCACCATGGCGCTAACTGTGTGGAGTTTGTATATTCTCCCAGTACTTGCGTGAGTTTCCTCCGGGTACTCTGGTTTCCTCCCACAATCCAAAAATGTACTTATAGGTTAATTGGCTCCCAACACAATTAACCCTAGCGTGAATGTGTGTACGTGTACATGTGGTAGGGAATATAATGTGCAAGCTCCACTGAGGCAGGGACTGATGTGAATGGCCAAATGTTCTCTGTAAACTGCTGCAGAAGGTGTGTGCGCTATATAAATAACTGGTAATTAATAATAATCAATACACTAGCACACTACCAACCGCCTGCTGTTATCTTCTGGGGGCAGATTAGGGAGCATACACTGACTAGGGGGACGACATAATGAGCAGGGGCCTGTCTGCCACAATTGGATGGGGGGGGGGGGGGGGGGGGGCACTGAGAATTGTTTGTGGAACAGGGGCTCCAAATCAGTGTCTTGCTTAGGACACCATGAGGTCTAAATCCGCCTCTGGTGCTCTACAGAGCTTCATAAGATAATTTTTACCTGCACCCCCCCCACAGATGTAGACCTTGATTTGAGTTGGCTGATGAAACTATTACACTTTATTTAATAATATATTTCTCCTGGAATTTTCCTCCCACTATTTGACCCTCTTCATTACCAAGGTTACAGTGGATCATTTGGTAGGAGTCTGCTGTTTTTTAAATTTTATGACAACCACTGCTGGAAGTACTAACATACCTACATACATCTCAAATGGGGGTATTCAATTGCCGGCGAGAAATTGAAAACCCCCTGGAGCTGGCCGTTGGGAGAAATACATCACCCTGCAGCCCTTGCCTGTCCTAGCACTCGCAGAGCCTCCCATCAGCCACTGGAACTCCAAGCAGCCCCTTCCCCAGTATAAAGATGAAGGGGAGAGTCTGACCGGTGAGTAGTTTTTTTTTTACTCACTGAAAACCCTTAGCAACCATTTTATTTTATTGTATACCGCAGGTATCAGGAGCGCGCATACCCGTGGTAATCCAAATTTGGGCACAATGTACGCAAGGTTTTTACCTTGCTAAGCCTCAGTCCCAACTGAATTCCCCCCAAAATGTCAATTTTTACTCATATTTGTAGATGTGATGGCAGTTTGACCCTCTGGTTTCATGATGTGTCCTCAGTGAGTCTTCTTTATATACTACATGTTATTGTTTCTCTCCTGACTTGTTTACTGATATATATTATTACCAGAGATCTCCTTCCCTATTCTTTTTCCTGTTGTGTACTTAATAAAAAATGGAATAGCTTGTCAACCCTAAACAACAAAGAGCTTAGAGCGACAGGAAATATACTGAACCTCCTATTTTGTTGCCTGACTGATATATCAGACAATTCTGTTTATGGATGGGGGAACAAAGGGAAAATGCAAGACTTCTAGAGGAGAGTTTCCATATGTTTGATTTTAGAGCAATTGTCGCCATCCCATGAAGTATGCATAATTAGCATGTACAAAGCTATGGTCTGCCCATAGAAAGTGCAGTTTATGTAATACAGTACTTCAGACGGGTGGTCTTCAGGTTGCCAGCGGTCGGGCTCCCGGCGACCACCATACCGGCACCGGAATCCCGACTGCCGGCATACCGACATCTTTTCTCCCTCTTGGGGGTCCACGACCCCACTGGAGGGAGAATAGATAGCATGGCGCGCATAGCGCGCCACTGTGCCCGCAGCGTAGCGAGCGCAGCAAGCCCGCAAGTGGCTCATTTGCGCTCGCCCAGCTGTTGGTATGCTGTCGGTTGGGATTCCGGCGTCGGTATGCTGGTCGCCGGGACCCCGACAGCCGGCAAACCATACTACACCCCTTCAGACATACAGTGTGCAGCCCCATTGATCACAGAAAGCCACTTACCAGATTCTTTCTCTGGTGCAATGATTGAGCACTCAGATCCACAGACAAATACAGCTGACTTGGTAGGAAAATCTGCTGCCACTGGGCATGCTCCATTCCACCCGTTATACTGCATGTGGAGACAACTGACCAGGCTGTGGGAAAAGGGGTTTTACGGGCAACTGGAACGCCCCCCCCCCCCCACCCCCACCCACCCACATTTGCCTATGGGGAACCTCACATCATATTCTTATGTAATTAAGCCAATTTTTATTGAAATTCAATTATCCGCAGGACTTACTGCAGGGTTTTAACTCCCTGGTTAAATGTCCGGAGCTATTCTATTACTGCCCATGACTAGCCCACGAGGGTACACTTAAAACAGATTTCTGCTTGCACACTCCTGATATCTCTGTTAACTAGAGCTTCCATGGCTATTTATGATGCTATCATAGTTGCCTAGCTCTAGGCATAGGTGTATCTATAATGAGTGCAAGATGTGCGGTGCACTGCACACAGGCTCCTGGGTCCAGGGGGGCCAACACCACACATCCTGCACACATATAATTCTAATTACTCCCAGGGCCGGCAGTGCAGACATAAATCACTGGGAAAATGGGCACCATCATTTTCTTGGTGATTTGCGCATGTGCAATAGAGATGTCCTGGGGGAACAAGGTGTGGGCACCATGTTCCAAGAGTCCTGCACATGAGCAGTCTACTCGGTGCCAGGGAGAAGGGGGCCAGCACGGAGCTTGCATGCAGACCCTCTCCTCTCTTAAAATGCCCATGGCTCAAGTACTTAACTTGGGATCTATAGTTTATGAGCATTAGGCGGGAGCTTAACAAGGGAAAAATTGAGTAGCTCCAGCCATTTAACCCAGGAGCTAAAACTGTGCAGCTAAATAACTACACTCAAAGAGACAACAGAACCTCTCATTCACGTGCCAGCTACCAAATTTATGTAGCAACTCAAGAGCTAAAAGATAAATTGGTTCAAATCTCCAAGAGATCGTTGGAAAACGAAAAACAACTGGGCAAAGTTTTTCAAGATCTAGGAGATGCCAACATTTCTGATCATGCGCAGATTTGGGTGAATTGTGGCAGTGCTGCCCCCATTGGGCTGTCACAGACAGTGGAGGTTTCCCGCATATCTAGCTAACTACATCAAATGTTGGAATATGTTAATGGACTATGGGGGTTATTCAGGTTTGTTAGCAAACCAAAAAAGCACACTAATGGGCAAAACCATGTTGCACTGCAGGTGGGGCAGATGTAACATGTGCATAGAGAGTTAGATTTGGGTGGGTTATATTGTTTCTGTGCAGGGTAAATACTGGCTTCTTTATTTTTACACTGCAATCTCGATTTCAGTTTGAACACACACCACCCAAATCTAACTCACTCTGCACATGTTACATCTGCCCCACCTGCAGTGCAACATAGTCTTGCCCATTAGTGTGCTTTTTTTGGTTTGCTAACAAACCTGAATAAGGCCATATGTCCATAATGGTGCAGAAATTCATACTAACCTATTTATGTCCTTGCAGACTATAAAAGTTAGGCTTACCATACCATCCCTTTAAACTGGGATAATCGTGAATTACACATTTTCTATGGCTTTTTAAACCCAGGTGAAATGCAGGCTTAACGTCAGACAGTCACATGACCTGTGTAATTCATTAGTGTCCTGGTTTAAAGGGATAGTATGGTTAGCGTAATAACAGCTGTACTTATAGATCATTTCATTTTTATATGTCAGTCAATATTTAATTTACCTCTGCTAATGGATGCCCCCGTGGCAAATCCAATTTGCCATGATAACTATCACTTATTGAGGATTATGCTTCGGGTGCCTCCATTGGGTTGATAAAAAATAGCCTATAATTGAATAGCCAGATAGTGACCATCAGTCAAAAATCGCACCATCAAGCTGTTTTTTATCGTCCAGAACAATGAATGCAGCTACTTGTATACTAGAGATGAGCGGGTTCGGTTTCTCTGAATCCGAACCCACCCGAACTTCATGGTTTTTTTCACGGGTCCGAGCAGACTCGGATCCTCCCGCCTTGCTCGGTTAACCCGAGCGCGCCCGAACGTCATCATGACGCTGTCGGATTCTCGCGAGACTCGGATTCTATATAAGGAGCCGCGCGTCGCCGCCATTTTCACACGTGCATTGAGATTGATAGTGAGAGGACGTGGCTGGCGTCCTCTCCATTTAGATTATAAGAGAGAGAGATTTACTGGAGCTTAGGACTAGGAGGAGTACTGTAGAAGTGTAGAGAGTGCAGAGAGTTTACTAGTGAGTGACCACCAGACAGTGCAGTTTATTTAATATATCCGTTCTCTGCCTGAAAAAAGCGATACACACAGTGACTCAGTCACATACCATATCTGTGTGCACTGCTCAGGCTCAGCCCAGTGTGCTGCATCATCTATATATATTATATATCTGTCTGACTGCTCAGCTCACACAGCTTATAATTGTGGGGGAGACTGGGGAGCACTGCAGTGCCAGTTATAGGTTATAGCAGGAGCCAGGAGTACATAATATTATATAGTGAGTGACCACCAGACAGTGCAGTTTATTTAATATATCCGTTCTCTGCCTGAAAAAAGCGATACACACAGTGACTCAGTCACATACCATATCTGTGTGCACTGCTCAGGCTCAGCCCAGTGTGCTGCATCATCTATATATATTATATATCTGTCTGACTGCTCAGCTCACACAGCTTATAATTGTGGGGGAGACTGGGGAGCACTGCAGTGCCAGTTATAGGTTATAGCTGGAGCCAGGAGTACATAATATTATATTAAAATTAAACAGTGCACACTTTTGCTGCAGGAGTGCCACTGCCAGTGTGACTGACCAGTGACCTGACCACACTGACCACCAGTATAGTTAGTAGTATACTTATATTGTGATTGCCTGAAAAAGTTAAACACTCGTCGTGTGACTTCACTTGTGTGTTGTTTTTTTTTTTATTCTATAAAAATAAAACTCATTCTGCTGACAGACAGTGTCCAGCAGGTCCGTCATTATATAATATATAATATATACCTGTCCGGCTGCAGTAGTGATATATATATATTTTTTATATCATTTATCATCCAGTCGCAGCAGACACAGTACGGTAGTTCACGGCTGTGGCTACCTCTGTGTCTGCACTCGGCAGGCAGTCCGTCCATAATTGTATACCACCTAACCGTGGTTTTTTTTTTCTTCTTTATACATACATACTACTACGACATCTCTTTATCAACCAGTCTATATTAGCAGCAGACACAGTACAGTACGGTAGTTCACGGCTGTGGCTACCTCTGTGTCTGCACTCGGCAGGCAGTCCGTCCATAATTGTATACCACCTAACCTTTTTCTTTGCATCATGTGCTGATTGGGGAGGGTTTTTTGGAAGGGACATCCTGCGTGACACTGCAGTGCCACTCCTAAATGGGCCCGGTGTTTGTGTCGGCCACTAGGGTCGCTAATCTTACTCACACAGTCAGCTACCTCATTGCGCCTCTTTTTTTCTTTGCGTCATGTGCTGTTTGGGGAGGGTTTTTTGGAAGGGACATCCTGCGTGACACTGCAGTGCCACTCCTAGATGGGCCCGGTGTTTGTGTCGGCCACTAGGGTCGCTAATCTTACTCACACAGCTACCTCATTGCGCCTCTTTTTTTCTTTGCGTCATGTGCTGTTTGGGGAGGGTTTTTTGGAAGGGACATCCTGCGTGACACTGCAGTGCCACTCCTAGATGGGCCCGGTGTTTGTGTCGGCCACTAGGGTCGCTAATCTTACTCACACAGCTACCTCATTGCGCCTCTTTTTTTCTTTGCGTCATGTGCTGTTTGGGGAGGGTTTTTTGGAAGGGCCATCCTGCGTGACACTGCAGTGCCACTCCTAGATGGGCCCGGTGTTTGTGTCGGCCACTAGGGTCGCTAATCTTACTCACACAGCTACCTCATTGCGCCTCTTTTTTTCTTTGCGTCATGTGCTGTTTGGGGAGGGTTTTTTGGAAGGGACATCCTGCGTGACACTGCAGTGCCACTCCTAGATGGGCCCGGTGTTTGTGTCGGCCACTAGGGTCGCTTATCTTACTCACACAGCGACCTCGGTGCAAATTTTAGGACTAAAAATAATATTGTGAGGTGTGAGGTATTCAGAATAGACTGAAAATGAGTGTAAATTATGGTTTTTGAGGTTAATAATACTTTGGGATCAAAATGACCCCCAAATTCTATGATTTAAGCTGTTTTTTAGTGTTTTTTGAAAAAAACACCCGAATCCAAAACACACCCGAATCCGACAAAAAAAATTCGGTGAGGTTTTGCCAAAACGCGTTCGAACCCAAAACACGGCCGCGGAACCGAACCCAAAACCAAAACACAAAACCCGAAAAATTTCAGGCGCTCATCTCTATTGTATACCACCCCTCCATAATCTCATATTAAATTATACACTGAAACACAGCAGGAAATTACACTTTGCTCAATAAACATCTCTACTTCAATAAAGAATGTGCAATTTAACACAACTTTATCACAGCTGATAGATAAATGCAGATATCCCTCAGGTATAAATTCTACAAATTCCAACTCTGCATCCCAACTATCTGAGCCCCAGGGGGAAACTGAATAAGCCAAGGAGATAAAATAATGTTGATTTTACAGTAGTATAGTGAATTGTATGCCCTATTTGATCCATGTGGATCACAGATGGTAACAGGATTTTTAACTGTTCTGCCAGCATTTTTGTGAGAATCTTGTAATTCACATTAATAAGTAAATAAGACGCCATGAGAAAGGCAACTACCGATCTGTACCTGGTTTAGGTAATAATTGCTATCTCAAGCAGACTCTTTGTCAGCCCCCATCATTATAGAGGAAATCAAGATGGTGATTTAATCTTTAAAATCATTTAAATGGGTTTAGTGATTAATTGCATCCTAGTGACTTTTTGTTTGAGCCATAGTTACAGATAATTACATTCTCCTATACTATAATTTGCCTATTATTAAATGAATGTCCAAAACCGGCAGCTCATACAGAGCTGTATCTTTACTAATTGGAGATTACAAGATTGTCACAAAGTTTTTGGGAGACTGGCTAAAACTCCTGTAACCCACTGTGGTTCACATGGTTTGTGTGCGGCAGGACCTCTGCCACTAATGTCCATAAAATTTTCACAAATTCAATTGTACAACATCTGCATTCATCCGGTGACTCAAACCCTATGGTTATTTTGTCATTAGACACAAAAAAAGCTTTTGATATGGTAACTTGGGACCACTTCTTTGAATCCCTTGGTAGGTGTGGGTTCTTGGATACTTTTGTTGACTTGTTGGGGAAACTCTATACTAATCCACATACTTGGAGAATATCTAATGGATTTATCTCTGACCCTTTTCTCATTCAAAAATGCACACGGCAGGAGTGACCTTAATGCCCTCTTTATGCTACGAGAATGTAAAATGTAGAGGGAGGGGGGCATTTCAGCTATACACAAACATTTTTGCCTTGGGTGTACTTTATCTTTCTTAAGGGCCCTACACACTAGAAGACATGACCAATGTGAAAGATGAACAATGTGGTAGATGAGCAAATTCCCTTGAACTTCCTAGAACCCTGACATAAGAAATTTAGTGTACACACTAAGCAATTTTTCAAACAATTTGAAAGACAAAATATATCTTTGGAATTGGCACCTTTTTTAGATATTCAATTTCTAATATTGGGGAGGCACTTCTGGGTGTGTGGGAAGGGCTGTAGAAGGGGGAACCAATGAAGTTTTTTTTCACCCACTGCCACACCAATTTCCACTGTGCCACCAACTTAAAAAATTCTAAAAAAATGTATTTGAATGTGTTCATGAATTATATATATATATATATATATATATATATATATATATAAAACAGAGAACGGTAAGGCACTCCTAAAGCTGATATATCAAACGCCGGTGCCCCCGTAAAGCATAGCAATATAGGCAGGGAAGGACGTGGCACTCACAGCACAATCAAATGCTCAAACACTACTTTAAGTGTTTGAGCATTTGATTGTGCTGTGAGTGCCACGTCCTTCCCTGCCTATATATATATATATATATATATATATATACTGCTAAAAAAAATAAAGGGAACACTTAAACAATACAATGTAACTCCAAGTCAATCACACTTCAGTGAAATCAAACTGTCCCCTTAGGAAGCAACACTGATTGACAATCAATTTCACATGCTGTTGTGCAAATGGAATAGACGACAGGTGGAAATTATAGGTTATTAGCAAGACACCCCCAATAAAGGAGTTGTTCTGCAGGTGGTGACCACAGACCACTTCTCAGCTCCTATGCTTTCTGGCTGATGTTTTGGTCACTTTTGAAAGCTGGCGGTGCTTTCACTCTAGTGGTAGCATGAGACGGAGTCTACAACCCACACAAGTGGCTCAGGAAGTGCAGCTCATCCAGGATGGCACATCAATGCGAGCTGTGGCAAGAAAGTTTGCTGTGTCTGTCAGCGTAGTGTCCAGAGCATGGAGGCGCTACCAGGAGACAGGCCAGTACATCAGGAGACGTGGAGGAGGCCGTAGGAGGGCAACAACCCAGCAGCAGGACCGCTACCTCCGCCTTTGTGCAAGGAGGAACAGGAGGAGCACTGCCAGAGCCCTGCAAAATTACCTCCAGCAAGCCACAAATGTACATGTGTCTACTTAAACGATCAGAAACAGACTCCATGAGGGTGGTATGAGGGCCCGACATCCACAGGTGGGGGTTGTGCTTACAGCCCAACACCGTGCACGACGTTTGGCATTTGCCAGAGAACACCAAGATTGGCAAATTCGCCACTGGCGCCCTGTGCTCTTCATAGATGAAAGCAGGTTCTCACTGAGCACATGTGACAGACGTGACAGAGTCTGCTGCCTGCCACATCCTCCAGCATGACCGGTTTGGCAGTGGGTCAGTAATGGTGTGGGGTGGCATTTCTTTGGGGGGCCGCACAGCCCTCCATGTGCTCGCCAGAGGTAGCCTGACTGCCATTAGGTACTGAGATGAGATCCTCAGACCCCTTGTGAGACCATATGCTGGTGCGGTTGGCCCTGGGTTCCTCCTAATGCAAGACAATACTAGACCTCATGTGGCTGGAGTGTGTCAGCAGTTCCTGCAAGACAAAGACATTGATGCTATGGACTGGCCCGCCCGTTCCCAGACCTTAATCCAATTGAGCACATCTGGGACATCATGTCTCGCTCCATCCACCAACGCCACGTTGCACCACAGACTGCCCAGGAGTTGGCGGACGCTTTAGTCCAGGTCTGGGAGGAGATCCCTCAGGAGACCATCCGCCACCTCATCAGGAGCATGCCCAGGCATTGTAGGGAGGTCATACAGGCACGTGGAAGCCACACACACTACTGAGCCTCATTTTGACTTGTTTTAAGGAAATTACATCAAAGTTGGATCAGCCGTTGGATCAGCCTGCAGTGTGTTTTTCCACTATAATTTTGAGTGTGACTCCAAATCCAGCCCTCCATGGGTTAATAAATTTCATTTCCATTGATAATTTTTGTGTGATTTTGTTGCCAGCACATTCAACTATGTAAAGAACAAAGTATTTAATAAGAATATTTCATTCATTCAGATCTAGGATGTGTTATTTTAGTGTTCCCTTTATTTTTTTGAACAGTATATATATATATATATATATATATATATATCCACGCACATGATAGTGGCACTCACTGTCCTTTTTACAGCCACCGGGGTGCCCTCCTTCTAAGGTATAGCCAATTCAGGTTCTCTGGGGCGGATTGCTGCTCCACTCCTCCATGCAATAAGAACCAGGCGGCACTCCACGGGTTTTAAACAAGTACAAGTGTATTAAAAGTTCAAGGCATTACATGCATAGTGGACACCAACGTTTCAACGCCACATGGGCGTTTTTGTCAAGGTGCTACGCTGTGACCTTGACAAAAACGCCCATGTGGCGTTGAAACGTTGGTGTCCACTATGCATGTAATGCCTTGAACTTTTAATACACTTGTACTTGTTTAAAACCCGTGGAGTGCCGCCTGGTTCTTATTGCATGGAGGAGTGGAGCAGCAATCCGCCCCAGAGAACCTGAATTGGCTATATATATATATATATATATATATATGTATGTATGTAACAAATAGCCCCGGCACTCCTCTCTTGCTGTACAGCGGCTGCGGTGCCCTCCCAGTGAAACCTCAGTTCCACAATACGGTGCAGGGGAATGACGGCGGCACTCAATCAGACTTGGACGGCTGTTCTATACGCAGGTGATTTATTGGGTCAACATGTTTCGAGGGTTAGACCTCGTCCTCAGGGCCAGGCAATCCTCAAATGCCTAACAAACAAACATTTATAGACAACAAGACAGACATTAACACAAACCCTACTCACCTGCTCCACGGCGCGACCGCTCGCCAGTCCTTCCAGCCACGCTTCCGCATCGCCGTCCTCTGACGTCACTGTGCGCCGCGTTGCAGGAGAGTTCCCATAGCAACCAGCCGAAGCTGGATGGGAGCTAATGAAACAAACATATGATAAAACATTACAAAGTGAAAACAGTAAAACATACATAAAAAGCCACCCCGGAGAGAAGCCACAGAGGGAATTACAATAATAGCTCATTACTACATAGAGTGCAGTTACCTCAATCATAAGCAAAAACTAAAAAGAACACATCAACCTGGCTGATATTATAATCCTATAAGGTCTGTCGAAGTCAAAAATATTACATAAAAAGAACATACAAACTACACACATTATGAGTCGCTATACTTGCAAATACGCGCAGCGAGCACAGCAATATATGGTAACACACGCATTTACATGGACATGCCACAGAGATGGATTCGACACTTATTTCATAACTATAATAATATCAAGCGCCAGACATCATGATGATTTAAAATTATATAATGAAGTAATGTCGTGTATGTGTATTATTTGAACGAAACCAGATACACCTGTCATATTTGGTATTAAAGCAAGCAGATTAATGTGTAGATTCATTTGATACGTGTTATTAAGTTGTAGGACATTGCAACAAATAATTATGATTAAATGTATAAAAGTTAAAATCACTTTTATTAGAACAATAGATATTCCAAACAGGTAGTGGACAGGAAGCTCAGGCCAGCCCTTTGGATGTCTTCAAGGCTGAACCTGATTAGCATATACAAAGAGACTAGTGACTCATCATGAATGAGTAAGTTCCCTCCCCCAAAAACTAGATTACATATTGCTGATCACACAGGAGGCCAGTTCCTGTTTTGGTCTCAGAGTAATATGGAGTCCCAGCATGATTTTACAGAGAGAGAGAGAGAGAGAGACATAAGCATTGAGGGAATGGTATTGTATTGCTGGCCTGTAACTGTATGTAACTGTAACTGTATGTAACTGTATGTATTAACTGCTTACTGTATGAGTTGTAACTATAGGTAACCTGTACATTGTAATATATTGAATACATATCCTTTTAATAACAAATATATACATCAATGAGCTTTGGAACTCAGATAATGTGTGGGTGTATTGTTTTCTCTTATGGGATGCAGTGTTTTGCGATGTACAGCACACTTTTATCGTATATGGTAATAAGATGCGCCTGGCGTCTGCAGTATATATTAGAGTGGGCATCTTAAATATTTGTGAGAAAGCAATTTGGCATTCACAGGTCACATAAACATCTCACAATAGTAATATAGCTTATAACTGTACCTATTAGCATAGTGATACCCATATATTACCCTCTATGTCTAACCACGTGTTATTATTAATTAATAACCACTAAGCAATAATCATAAAAAAGTCATTAATAGATTAATGAAGCTAGGCGGTTTACAGAAAACATTGTAGACCAAGGTTCTCATTTAAACCCCTGGGTGACAATGTCCCCAAGGAGTATATCCACATGGATTCTTTCTGTAACAATATCCTATCACGATTTCCACCCCGTAATGAGTTGGGGATGTGATCAATAAGGATAGCCCTGATGCTGGCAACATCATAATTATCAGTGAGACAGTGCCGTGCAAAGGGCTGGTCACTAGAGCCCTTTTCATACGCTTTTTTGATGGCACTCCGATGCAGCGCCATCCGTTCCCGAAAACTGACGAATGGTCTTGCCCACGTATGCAAGACCACAAGGGCAGGTCAACAGGTATATGACATGTGTGGTGGTACACGTTAGTCGGTGTTTAATCTTCAATTTCTTACCCGTTAAGGGGTGATTAAAGGTAACACCCGTGATCAGCGTGTTACATGTGGCACATCCCAAGCACCTGAAGCAGCCAGTCTTTAACCTCAGGAAATGAGATTCCTGGTTCTTGGTTAAGTTAGTGATATCCAACTTAATTACATGGTCCCCTATATTCCTACCTCTAGTGTGACTAGGTAATAAGGTGGTGTCTGACAAGACGACATGGCCTGATCTGTTTGTATGATCGGCCATAATTGTTTAGCTTTTTTGACTATCCTATCTGAACCCGTAGTGTATTTGTTGACCCAGGGAAGTTTCTTACATGCTGACTCAGTATGTCTATGACTGGGGTATAATGTTTGTTCTCTAGTCATATTCAGAACTCGAGTTTTAGATTGCTCTAATTCCCTCATAGGATATCCCCGTTCAGCAAATTTCAAGAGCATCCTATCCATAGCTATTTTAGTCTCCTCTGGGTCAGAGGTGATGCGGCGTACCCACAAGAATTGCGAGTAGGGCAATCCTTTACGTAGAGATATGGGGTGAAAACTCTGATGGTTTACTAGAGTATTTCTATCAGTGGTTTTAACATAGATTGAAGTGGCCAAAGAACCGTCTTTAACTGTAATAGTGACATCAAGATAATTAATAGTGGTGTCATCCACCACATAGGTAAATTGAACCTCATGACATGTGTCACTATGATTATCCCAGAGAGCCACTAACTGCTCCCTAGGACCCTGCCACAAAACCAATAGGTCATCTATGAAGCGTTTGTAATAAATTACATTCTGGGATACCAGAGGATCTATGTAAAACATCTTTGTTTCTACCTGGTGCATAAATGCATTGGCATACGACGGGGCCACTGCTGACCCCATCACACAGCCGGCTAGTTGTAACCAGAAGCTGCCATTGAATACAAAATAATTTCTCTTCAGTACCTTATCCAAAAGTGACAAAAAGAAGGAAACCTCTGGTCCCTGATACATTGCGTTATTCTCAATGACCAGCCTCACAGCCTCTATAACCGCATCATGGGGAATGCAGGTACATAGGCTTGTGACACCTGCGCTGCACAGCTGTAACCCCTCTGGTAAAGGTCCTAACATCTGTAGTTGAAGTAATAATGATGTTGTATCCTTAATATAGGAGGGTAAGGATTGTATACAGGGATTTAAGTAAGCATCCAGATAAATAGATACAGGGTAATATAAAGACCCTCTGGCCGACACAATTGGTCGACCAGGGGGGTCAATCATAGTCTTATGGACTTTGGGCACAGTGTAAAACAATGGTGCTCTAGGATAATCTACAGTAAGTGCTTTAACAACCTGTGAAGAAATAACTCCCTGCTCTTTAGCATTGGTAAGTAACAGATCTAACTCATTCTTAGAATCTTTAGTAGGATCTTTACTAAGTCGTTTGTATACTTCAACATCACTGAGCTGACGTGTGCACTCCTTGACATAGTCATGCATGCAGGTTCTGAATGACTATGGACCCCCCCTTATCCGCCTTGCGGATGACTATAACAGTCCTTTGCGACAGTTCCTTCAATGTGGTCATTTCTTGCTTCGTCATGTTCGGGCGTATGGACTGAGTATGTTCTTGGTTGCCTTCCCGTTCCAACATTCGTGTAAAGGTGCGGATGGATGGATTCAGACTGGGAGAGTCAAATTGAGAACCAGGCACTACTCTCTGTAGTTGAGGGGGAATGGTGGATGTAGAAGACTCCTGGGTGCGGTTATTGAAGTATTCTTTTCTTTTTAACGTCCTATTAAGTCGGTAAACCTCCACCTTCCATTCAAGTGGGTCAGGGAAGGTTGTAGGGACATAAGACAGTCCTTTGGTTAATGTCCGGTATTCCAGGTCAGTAAGAGGAGTGGAGGATAAATTGAACACCAAGTCCTTCAAGGTCAAGGAGGTCTGCGAGCGTATGATCCTCTGGTTCTGCCTCGACCGCCGCGTCCTCTCCCACGGCCTGGCGTTGGAGTATGGTTGGATCGGGTTTGTATTCCCTGCGGAAGTTGGCCTAAAGGGAGCTGGCCTTCTTGTGTAGAAGTATTACCAGTGGCATATTCAGAATCACTAGCCGAAGTACTGGTACCCTGCTGTTGCTCTCTACGTTGACGAATTTGTTGTTGACGATTCGGGTATCTCTGATCCTGAAGCAGACACGTGCTGCCTAACCATGGGTAGACTTGCCGCTGTTCATAATCTCTCTGTACCGTTTTCAATTTATCCTTTTTAAAACGGATCAGATCTTGACGGTATTGTTCCATCTGGCCACTAAGTTTGGTGATCCAATCCGTCTGGGTATCAGTAGTAAGGCTCGGATTGTGCTCAACTTCAAAAGCTTGTTATAAGCTATATTACTATTGTGAGATGTTTATATGACCTTATAGGATTATAATATCAGCCGGGTTTATGTGTTCTTTTTAGTTTTTGCTTATGATTGAGGTAAATGCACTCTATGTAGTAATGAGCTATTATTGTAATTCCCTCTATGGCTTCTCTCCGGGGTGGCTTTTTATGTATGTATTGCTGTTTTCACTTTGTAATGTTTTATCATATGTTTGTTTCATTAGCTCCCATCCAGCTTCGGCTGGTTGCTATGGGAACTCTCCTGCAACGCGGCGCACCGTGACGTCAGAGGTCGGCGATGCGGAAGCGTGGCTGGAAGGACTGGCGGGCGGTCGCGCCGTGGAGCAGGTGAGGAGGGTTTGTGTTAATGTCTGTCTTGTTGTCTAGAAATGTTTGTTTGTTAGGCATTTGAGGATTGCCTGGCCCTGAGGACGGGGTCTAACCCCCGAAACATGTTGGCCCAATGAATCACCTGCGTATAGAACAGCCGTCCAAATCTGATTGAGTGCTGCCGTTATTCCCCTGCACTATATATATATATATATATATATATATATATATATATAGTGTCCGGCTCTCTCTTCAATAGCGCATGCTGCGCCGGGTGCCCGCATACACTATTAACAATGCATCCAGATTTGCAGCACTCCTGACGAAAGTGCCACGCAAGTAAATGGTACTGAAACATTGCCATTTCGATATGTGCCCGTAGAGTTATTTATACAAGATGCCAGGAGTGCTGCTTATCTGGATGCATTATATATATATACATATATATATATATATATATATATATATATATAAACAGGAATGAAGGCGGCATTCAAAGACTTGCACAAGTAGTGAAAAAAGCACCCATACAAGGATGCTGTTTTAATGCGTTTTAATGCGTGTTACGTTTCGGGGACGTATCCCCTTCCTCAGACGGTCTGAGGAAGGGGATACGTCCCCGAAACGTAACACGCATTAAAACAGCATCCTTGTATGGGTGCCGTTTTCACAACTTGTGCAAGTCTTTGAGTGCCGCCTTCATTCCTGTCTGCATATTTGTGTGGGATTGCCCCACAAGGAAGGCACCTCAGCAAGCTAATGTAGCAGGAGTGCCGGAGCCGAGCATTTGTATATATATATATATATATATATATATATATATATGCAGTTGTGCTCATAAGTTAACATACCCTAGCAGAATTTTGGATTTTCTGGCCATTTGTCAGAGAATATGAATGATAACTCACAAACTTTTCTTTCACTCATGGTTAGTGGTTGTGTGATGCCATTTATTGTCAAACAACTGTGTTTACTCTTTTTAAATCATAATGACAACAGAAACTACCCAAATGACCCTGATCAAAAGTTTACATACCCTAAAGATTTTGGCCTGATAACATGCACACAAGTTGATACAAACGGGTTTGAATGGCTACTAAGGGTAACCATCCTCACCTGTGATATGTTTGCTTGTAATCATTGTGTGTGTGTATAAAAGGTCAGTGAGTTTCTGGACTCCTGAAAGACCCTTGCATCTTTCATCCAGTGCTGCACTGACGTGTCTGGATTCTGAGTCATGGGGAAAGCAAAAGAATTGTCAAAGGATCTGCGGGAAAAGGTAATTGAACTGTACAAAACAGGAAAGGGATATAAAAAGATATCCAAGCAATTGAAAATGCCAATCAGCAGTGTTCAAACTCTGATTAAGAAGTGGAAAATGAGGGATTCTGTGGAAACCAAATCATGGTCAGGTAGACCAACAAAAATTTCAGCCACAACTGCCAGAAAAATTGTTCGGGATGCAAAGAAAAATCCACAAATAACTTCAGCTGAAATACAGGACTCTCTGAAAAAAAGTGGTGTGGTTGTTTCAAGATGCACAATAAGGAGGCATTTGAAGAAAAATGGGCTGTATGGTCGAGTCGCCAGAAGAAACCCATTACTACGCAAATGCCACAAAGCATCCCACTTACAATACTCCAAACAGCACAGAGACAAGCCTCAAAACTTCTGAAACAAAGTCATTTGGAGTGATGAGACCAAAATTGAACTTTTTGGCCACAACCATAAACGTTACATTTGGAGAGGAGTCAACAAGGCCTAAGATGAAAGGTACACCATTCCTACTGTGAAACACGGAGGTGGATCGCTGATGTTTTGGGGATGTGTGAACTACCAAGGCACTGGAAACTTGGTCAAAATTGATGGCAAGATGAATGCAGCATGTTATCAGAAAATACTGGAGGAAAATTTGCACTCATCAGCCCGGAAACTGACTTACTTGGACTGACTTACTTGGACGTTCCAACATGACAATGATCCAAAACACAAGGCCAAGTCGACCTGTCATTGGCTACAGCAGAATAAAGTGAAGGTTCTGGAGTGGCCGTCTCAGTCTCCTGAACTCAATATCATTGAGCCACTCTGGGGCAAACGTGCAGTTCAAGCAAGACAGCCCAAGAATTTACAGGAACTGGAGGCTTTTTGCCAAGAAGAATGGGCAGCTTTACCATCTGAGAAAATAAAGAGCCTCATCCACAACTACCACAAAAGAGTTCACGTTGTCATTGATGTTAAAGGGGGCAATACACGGTATTAAGAACCGGGGTATGTAAACTTTTGATCAGGGTCATTTGGGTAGTTTCTGTTGTCATTACGATTAAAAAAGAGTAAACACAGTTGTTTGACAATAAATGGCTTCACCCAACCACTAACCATGAGTGAAAGAAAAGTTTGTGAGTCATCATTCATATTCTCTGACAAATGGCCAGAAAATCACAAATTCTGCTAGGGTATGTAAACTTATGAGCACAACTGCATATATATATATATATATATATATATATATATACTAGGCGATTCATCGTGCCCTACGGGCGCTCTTCACACCGTCGTTTGTGGCTACGCCCCGTTAACCCCTGCACTCCTTTGAACATACGCAGGCCGGTAGAGAACAGATGCAGAAATGCAGGGCAATATAGAGGGCATACAGATAAGAGAGAGGTGTAGGGGGGAAGGGGGGTGGGGGTGGGAATGTACAGAAACGCTGTGCGATGGGTAAAGGATAGGGAGAGGCAGGGTGGTAGGGAGAGGATAAAGAGAAGCAAGGTGTTACAAAACAAAATACCGGTGGGTGCTGTGGGTGCCACGGGTGGGGAAGGGGTGTTGCGGTTGGGGAAGGGAGTGCTGCGGGTGGTGGAGGTGAGGGTGTGGGTGCTATGGTGGGGGAAGGGGCAGGAGTGCCGGGGGTGGGGGAGGGACGTGTCCCGCGGGAGGGGGGCGGATGTGAAGGATGCGGTGGGTGTTTAGGTGAGGGAGGGGCGTGTGGCACGGGTGGGGGGCGTATGTGGTGGATGCCGCGGGGAGGGTGGTGGGTTGCAGGGGGGAGAGGTGGGTATGGGGGTGGTGCGGGGTTTTTGGGGTTGGGCCGGTGGCTTTTGCTGGTTGTGGGTGTTACGGGAGGCGGCGGGAGTGCCATGGGTGGGGGAGGGGTGTGTGCCGCGGGTGGGGGGCGAATGAGGTGGGTGCTGTGGGTGGGGGAGGGGCGGGGGGTGCGGATGTGGTGGATGCTGTGGGTGGGGTGGAGGGTGCAGGGGGGGGTAGGTAGAGGTAGGTGTGGGGTGGGGGAGGTAGGGGGGTGCTGCGGGTGGGGGAGGGGTGGGTGGGGTGGAGGGTGTAGCGGGGGGAGAGGTTGGTATAGGGGTGGGGGTGGTGTGGGTGGGGGAGGTGCATGGGGTTTTGCGGGGTGTGGGTGTTACGGGTGGGGGAGGGGGCGGGAGTGCAGCGGGTGAGGGAGGGGTGTGTGCTGCGGGTGGGGGAGGGGTGCTGCGGGTGGGGGAGGGGGCGGGAATGCCGCGGGTGGGGGAGGGGGTGGGAGTGCCGTGGGTGGGGGAGGGGGCGGGAATGGCGCGGGTGGGGGAGGGGTGCGTGACGTGGGTGGGGGAGGGGTGCGTGTTGCGGGTTGGGGATGGGTGCGTGCCGTGGGTGGGGGAGGGGGTGGGAGTGCCGCGGGTGGGGGAGGGGTGGGGGAGGGGGCGGGAATGGCGCGGGTGGGGGAGGGGTGCCGCGGGTGGGGGAGGGGTGCGTGACGTGGGTGGGGGAGGGGTGCGTGTTGCGGGTTGGGGATGGGTGCGTGTCGCGGGTGGGGGAGGGGTGCGTTACGCGGGTGGTGGAGGGGTGCATGCCGCGGGTGGGGGAGGGGTGCCGCGGGTGGGGGAGGGGTGCATGTCGCGGGTGGGGGAGGGGTGCGTGCCGCGGGTGGGGGAGGGGGCGGGAGTGCGGCGGGTTGGGTGGATGCCGCGGGTGGGAGGGTGCGGGATGCAGCGGGCCGTGTGCCGTGGTTGGGTGGGGTGCGTGACGCGGGTGGGGGAGGGGTGCGTGTTGCGGGTTGGGGATGGGTGCGTGCCGCGGGTGGGGGAGGGGTGCGTGTCGTGGGTGGGGGAGAGGTGCGTGCCGTGGGTGGGGGAGGGGTGCCACGGGTGGGGGAGGGGTGCGTGTCGCGGGTGGGGGAGGGGTGCGTTCCGCGGGTGGGGGAGGGGTGCGTGCCGCGGGTGGGGGAGGGGTGCGTGTCGCGGGTGGGGTGCGTGTCGCGGGTGGGGGAGGGGTGCATTCCGCGGGTGGTGGAGGGGTGCATGCTGCGGGTGGGGGAGGGGTGTGTGCCGCGGGTGGGGAGGGGTGCCGCGGGTGGGGGAAGGGTGCATGTCGCGGGTGGGGGAGGGGTGCGTGCCGTGGGTGGGGGAGGGGGCGGGAGTGCGGCGGGTTGGGTGGATGCCGCGGGTGGGAGGGTGCGGGATGCCGCGGCCCGTGTGCCGTGGTAGGGTGGGGTGCGTGCCGCGGGTGGGGGAGGGGTGCGTGTTGCGGGTTGGGGATGGGTGCGTGCCGCGGGTGGGGGAGGGGTGCGTGTCGCGGGTGGGGGAGGGGTGCGTGCCACGGGTGGGGGAGGGGTGCCGCGGGTGGGGGAGGGGTGCGTTCCGCGGGTGGGGGAGGGGTGCGTCTCGCGGGTGGGGGAGGGGTGCGTGCCGTGGGTGGGGGAGGGGGCGGGAGTGCCGCGGGTTGGGTGGATGCCGCGGGTGGGAGGGTGCGGGATGCCGCGGGCCGTGTGCCGTGGTTGGATGGGGTGGATTCCTGTCTCCCAAATCCCCAGCAGAGCACCCACCTTTCGGGCCAGGCGCATCACGCACAGCACGCAGCTCAGCACAGATTGCCGGAACTCCTCGGATGTCAGCCAGTCCCAGAGCCGCTGAAGCAGGATGGAGAGGCGGGACCCGGCCCAGCGAGCCCCCTTCCTGAGCTGCCGAGCGCCGGACGCGGGCGCTCTACTGCCCAGAGCCCGGAGCAGCACGGAGCGGAGCAGGAGGAGCGGGGCGGGCATAGTGCGGGGGCGGCTGGAGGGAGACGGGCAGCGGTCCCAGAGGGAGGGGACTGTCCAGCCGCCCAGATCTGTGCCTGTGACTCCGCCCAGCGTTACGGGCACAGAGTCACAGACTAAGGCAAATATATAGGAGATAATTTAGTGATGTGCACCTGACATTTTTCGGGTTTTGTGTTTTGGTTTTGGGTTCGGTTCCGTGGCCGTGTTTTGGGTTCGAACGCGTTTTGGCAAAACCTCACCGAATTTTTTTTGTCGGATTCGGGTGTGTTTTGGATTCGGGTGTTTTTTTCAAAAAAACCTAAAAAACAGCTTAAATCATAGAATTTGGGGGTCATTTTGATCCCATAGTATTATTAACCTCAATAACCATAATTTCCACTCATTTTCAGTCTATTCTGAACACCTCACACCTCACAATATTATTTTTAGTCCTAAAATTTGCACCGAGGTCGCTGGATGGCTAAGCTAAGCGACACAAGTGGCCGACACAAACACCTGGCCCATCTAGGAGTGGCACTGCAGTGTCAGGCAGAATGTCACTTCAAAAAAATAGTCCCCAAACAGCACATGATGCAAAGAAAAAAAGAGGCGCACCAAGGTCGCTGTGTGACTAAGCTAAGCGACACAAGTGGCCGACACAAACACCTGGCCCATCTAGGAGTGGCACTGCAGTGTCAGACAGGATGGCACTTAAAAAAATAGTCCACAAACAGCACATGATGCAAAGAAAAAAAGAGCTGCACCAAAGTCGTGTGACTAAGCTAAGCGACCCAAGTGGCCAACACAAACACCTGGTCCATCTAAGAGTGGCACTGCAGTGTCACGCAGGATGGCCCTTCAAAAAAATACTCCCCAAACAGCACATGACGCAAAGAAAAAAAGAGGCGCAATGAGGTAGCTGTGTGACGACTAAGCTAAGCGACCCTAGTGGCCGACACAAACACCTGGCCCATCTAGGAGTGGCACTGCAGTGTCACGCAGGATGGCCCTTCCAAAAAATACTCCCCAAACAGCACATGACGCAAAGAAAAAAAGAGGCGCAATGAGGTAGCTGTGTGACGACTAAGCTAAGCGACCCAAGTGGCCGACACAAACACCTGGCCCATCTAGGAGTGGCACTGCAGTGTCAGACAGGATGGCACTTCAAAAAATAGTCCCCAAACAGCACATGATGCAAAGAAAAAAAGAGCTGCACCAAAGTCGTTGTGTGACTAAGCTAAGCGACCCAAGTGGCCGACACAAACACCTGGCCCATCTAGGAGTGGCACTGCAGTGTCACGCAGGATGGCCCTTCCAAAAAATACTCCCCAAACAGCACATGACGCAAAGAAAAAAAGAGGCGCAATGAGGTAGCTGTGTGACGACTAAGCTAAGCGACCCTAGTGGCCGACACAAACACCTGGCCCATCTAGGAGTGGCACTGCAGTGTCACGCAGGATGGCCCTTCCAAAAAATACTCCCCAAACAGCACATGACGCAAAGAAAAATGAAAGAAAAAAGAGGTGCAAGATGGAATTGTCCTTGGGCCCTCCCACCCACCCTTATGTTGTAAAAACAGGACATGCACACTTTAACGAACCCATCATTTCAGCGACAGGGTCTGCCACACGTCTGTGACTGAAATGACTGGTAGGTTTGGGCCCCCACCAAAAAAGAAGCAATCAATCTCTCCTTGCACAAACTGGCTCTACAAAGGCAAGATGTCCACCTCATCATCATCGTCCGATTCATCACCCCTTTCACTGTGTACATCCCCCTCCTCACAGATTATTAATTCGTCCCCACTGGAATCCACCATCTCAGGTCCCCGTGTACTTTCTGGAGGCAATTCCTGCTGGTGAATGTCTCCACGGAGGAATTGATTATAATTCATTTTAATGAACATCATCTTCTCCACATTTTCTGGAAGTAACCTCGTACGCCGATTGCTGACAAGGTGAGCGGCGGCACTAAACACTCTTTCGGAGTACACACTGGAGGGAGGGCAACTTAGGTAGAATAAAGCCAGTTTGTGCAAGGGCCTCCAAATTGCCTCTTTTTCCTGCCAGTATACGTACGGACTGTCTGACGTGCCTACTTGGATGCGGTCACTCATATAATCCTCCACCATTCTTTCAATGGTGAGAGAATCATATGCAGTGACAGTAGACGACATGTCAGTAATCGTTGGCAGGTCCTTCAGTCCGGACCAGATGTCAGCATCAGCAGTCGCTCCAGACTGCCCTGCATCACCGCCAGCGGGTGGGCTCGGAATTCGTAGCCTTTTCCTCGCACCCCCAGTTGCGGGAGAATGTGAAGGAGGAGATGTTGACGGGTCGCGTTCTGCTTGACTTGACAATTTTCTCACCAGCAGTTCTTTGAACCCCTGCAGACTTGTGTCTGCCGGAAAGAGAGATCCAAGGTAGGTTTTAAATCTAGGATCGAGCACGGTGGCTAAAATGTAGTGCTCTGATTTCAACAGATTGACCACCCGTGAATCCTGGTTAAGCGAATGAAGGGCTCCATCCACAAGTCCCACATGCCTAGCGGAATCGCTCTGTTTTAGCTCCTCCTTCAATGCCTCCAGCTTCTTCTGCAAAAGCCTGATGAGGGGAATGACCTGACTCAGGCTGGCAGTGTCTGAACTGACTTCACGTGTGGCAAGTTCAAAAGGTTGCAGAACCTTGCACAACGTTGAAATCATTCTCCACTGCGCTTGAGACAGGTGCATTCCACCTCCTTTGCCTATATCGTGGCCAGATGTATAGGCTTGAATGGCCTTTTGCTTCTCCTCCATCCTCTGAAGCATATAGAGGGTTGAATTCCACCTCGTTACCACCTCTTGCTTCAGATGATGGCAGGGCAGGTTCAGGTGTTTTTGGTGGTGCTCCAGTCTTCTGTACGCGGTGCCTGTACGCCGAAAGTGGCCCGCAATTCTTCTGGCCACCGACAGCATCTCTTGCATGCCCCTGTCGTTTTTTAAATAATTCTGCACCACCAAATTCAAGGTATGTGCAAAACATGGGACGTGCTGGAATTTGCCCAGATGTAATGCACGCACAATATTGCTGGCGTTGTCCGATGCCACAAATCCCCAGGAGAGTCCAATTGGGGTAAGCCACTATGCGATGATCTTCCTCAGTTGCCGTAAGAGGTTTTCAGCTGTGTGCGTATTCTGGAAAGCGGTGATACAAAGCGTAGCCTGCCTAGGAACGAGTTGGCGTTTGCGAGATGCTGCTACTGGTGCCGCCGCTGCTGTTCTTGCAGCGGGAGGCAATACATCTACCCAGTGGGCTGTCACAGTCATGTAGTCCTGAGTCTGCCCTGCTCCACTTGTCCACATGTCCGTGGTTAAGTGGACATTGGGTACAACTGCATTTTTTAGGACACTGGTGAGTCTTTTTCTGACGTCCGTGTACATTCTCGGTATCGCCTGCCTAGAGAAGTGGAACCTAGATGGTATTTGGTAACGGGGGCACACTACCTCAAGCAATTGTCTAGTTCCCTGTGAACTAACGGCGGATACTGGACGCACGTCTAATACCAACATAGTTGTCAAGGCCTCAGTTATCCGCTTTGCAACAGGATGACTGCTGTGATATTTCATCTTCCTCGCAAAGGACTGTTGGACAGTCAATTGCTTACTGGAAGTAGTACAAGTGGTCTTCCGACTTCTCCTCTGGGATGACGATCGACTCCCAGCAGCAACAACAGCAGCGCCAGCAGCAGTAGGCGTTACACTCAAGGATGCATCGGAGGAATCCCAGGCAGGAGAGGACTCGTCAGACTTGCCAGTGACATGGCCTGCAGGACTATCGGCTTTCCTGGGTAAGGAGGAAATTGACACTGAGGGAGTTGGTGGTGTGGTTTGCGCGAGCTTGGTTACAAGAGGAAGGGATTTACTGGTCAGTGGACTGCTTCCGCTGTCGCCCAAAGTTTTTGAACTTGTCACTGACTTATTATGAATGCGCTGCAGGTGACGTATAAGGGAGGATGTTCCGAGGTGGTTAACGTCCTTACCCCTACTTATTACAGCTTGACAAAGGCAACACACGGCTTGACACCAGTTGTCCGCATTTCTGTTGAAATAATTCCACACTGAAGAGCTGATTTTTTTTGTATTTTGACCAGGCATGTCAATGGCCATATTCCTCCCACGGACAACAGGTGTCTCCCCGGGTGCCTGACTTAAACAAACCACCTCACCATCAGAATCCTCCTTGTCAGTTTCCTCCCCAGCGCCAGCAACACCCATATTCTCATCCTGGTGTACTTCAACAGTGACATCTTCAATTTGACTATCAGGAACTGGACTGCGGGTGCTCCTTCCAGCACTTGCAGGGGGCGTGCAAATGGTGGAAGGCGCAAGCTCTTCCCGTCCAGTGTTGGGAAGGTCAGGCATCGCAACCGACACAATTGGACTCTCCTTTGGGATTTGTGATTTCGAAGAACGCACAGTTCTTTGCTGTGCTTTTGCCGCAAGTCTTTTCTTTTTTCTAGCGAGAGGATGAGTGCTTCCATCCTCATGTGAAGCTGAACCACTAGCCATGAACATAGGCCAGGGCCTCAGCCGCTCCTTGCCACTCCGTGTCGTAAATGGCATATTGGCAAGTTTACGCTTCTCCTCAGACGCTTTTAATTTTGATTTTTGGGTCATTTTTTTTACTGATCTTTTGTGTTTTGGATTTTACATGCTCTGTACTATGACATTGGGCATCGGCCTTGGCAGACGACGTTGATGGCATTTCATCGTCTCGGCCATGACTAGTGGCAGCAGCTTCAGCACGAGGTGGAAGTGGATCTTGATCTTTCCCTATTTTTTTAACCTCCACATTTTTGTTCTCCATATTTTAATGCGCACAACTAAAAGCCACCACAGGTATACAATGTAGATGGATGGATAGTATAGTATTATATTACTTATGGACGACGAGTGCACTGACGACACAGAGGTAGGTACAGCCGTGGCCTACCGTACTGCTATATATATATAATATACTGTATAATAATAACGGACCTGGTGGACACTGTCAGCAGACTGCTAAACTAGTATGAAGAAAAAAAACCCCACCACAGGTAGGTATACAATGTAGATGGATGGATAGTATAGTATTATATTACTTATGGACGACGAGTGCACTGACGACACAGAGGTAGGTACAGCCGTGGCCTACCGTACTGCTTATATATACAATATACTGTATATAACGGACCTGGTGGACACTGTCAGCAGACTGCTAAACTAGTATGAAGAAAAAAAACCCCACCACAGGTAGGTATACAATGTAGATGGATGGATAGTATAGTATTATATTACTTATGGACGACGAGTGCACTGACGACACAGAGGTAGGTACAGCCGTGGCCTACCGTACTGCTTATATATATAATACTAGGTGCTTCATCGCGCCCTACGGGCGCTCTTCACACCGCCGGAAGGGGCTACGCCCCCTTAACCCCTGCACGCCTTTCTGGGGTTCAATATATGGAGTATTACCTGCATTCCTAGTTTTGTTAGTGTTTGAATATTGCACAATGATAGGGCGTCCGATGGTGAAGGGGGCGTAGTCCCTTGCAACAGGAAGGGGTTTGGGGAGTGGGGACCGCGGATGGGGGAGGGGGTATGAAGGCGCTGTGGGTGGGGTAGGAGCAGGGGTGTCGCAGGTGGGGGATGGCAGCTGCAGGGCTGTTGCGGATGGAGGAGGGGTTCCGAAGGCGCAGCAGATGGGGAAGGGGTGGGTGTGGGTGTGCAGTGGATGGGGGAGGTGTCCAGGGGGCGCGGTGGGTGGGGGAGGGGTGGATGCGGGGGTAACGTGGGTGGGGGAGTGGTGGGTGCGGTGCTGTTGCGAATGGTGTAGGCGATGCGGATTGGGAAGGACCTGCTGCGTGGGTGGGGTAGGGGATCCAAAGGTGCAGCGGGCGGGGGAGAGCCAGATGCGGGGTGTGGCGGATGGGGGAGGGGCTGCTGTAGATGGGGGAGGGGTTTGGAAGACACTGCGGGTGGGGTAGGGGGTCCGAAGGCGCAGTGGGTGGGGGTGCCACGGGTGGTGGAGGGGCAGGTGCGGGGGTTTGCGGGGGATGGGGAGGGGTCCAGGGGCGCTGCAGGTGGTGGAGGGGCAGATATCAGTGCACATAGTCTCTGTGGTAGTTAGTGAGGGTTGGTGATGGTGTGAGAGGGGTGAAGGCCAGTACACAGACAGGCAGTTAGAGAGTAGGATGAGGGTGACAGGGCATAGGGAGTACTTAGCAGATATAGGGGTGGGCTACAGGTGTGATGTCACAGTGTGTGTACCTTTGCTCTCATGTGTGAGGTATGTGAGGTATATGTGAGGTATGTGTGAGGTATGTGTGAGGTAAGGATGTGCGGGTCGTGGTGGCCACTAACCTCCAGGCTGCTGCTATGAGATGGTTACTGCAGAGGGAGGGAGCTCAGACCCAGCAGCAATGGGTCGTGGTCAGCATTCCTTCCTGGCCCCGTTCCGCCGCACACTGTCCGCCCCGTCTGACGGGCGTCATTCCTCCATCCTGCATGGCAGCGTCAGCTGCTGTGATCGCGGAGCATAGGTAAGCGTCCGGAGCCCTGTGGGCGGGCAGGCATGGTGTTTCCCTGGAGAGGTGCGGCGCGCGTCCTTAGGCTGCAGACGGAGGGAGCTCCGGCCCAGCAGCAATGTTGATTAGTGCGTGTCCCGTCCTGGCGCTGTCCCGCTGCACATGCTCCGCACCGTTTGCCGCTGAGCATGGCAGCCCTTGTCTGTATGCTGCAGATGCTGATCTAGCGGTGCCTGAGCTAGCGCCCTCTCCCTGGGGTGTGGGTGTCAGGCGGCAGGTATGGTGTGTAGGTGGGAGAGGAGCTGCGGGCGGCGACTCGCTGCCTGCAAGTACCCTCCATATCAGCGCTGTTCCCCTCCCTGCAGATAGTGTCAGTGGCCGTGGTGTACTTTTGCTACTGGTGGCCAGGGCCGGTGCTAGGGTGTTCGGCGCCCCCCTGCAAACTATGAATTTTGCGCCCTCCCATATTCCTTTGTTGTGCATCGGGAAAAGTGGTGTGGTCTCACAACTAAGGGGCATGGCCACACAATAGTACCCCCCATTTAAAATTATGCCACAATGTAGCACAATCTTATTCATCTTATACGTAATGCCCCACCCGTAGTAGTAGCGTCCTTATACGTAATGCCCCACCCGTAGTAGTAGCGTCCATATACGTAATGCCCCCCCAATAGTAGTAGTGTCCTTATACATATTGCCCCCCCCCAGTAGTAGTAGCAGTTATATGCAATGCTCCCCAACAGTAATAGTAGCGTCCTTATACATAATGCCCCCCCAGTAGTAGTAGCAGCATCCTTATACATAATGCCCCCCCAGTAGTAGTAGCATCCTTATACATAATGCCCCCCCAGTAGTAGTAGCGTCCTAATACATATTGCCCCCCCAATAGTAGTAGTGTCCTTATACATAATGCCCCCCCAGTAGTAGTAGCAGTTATATGTAATGCCCCACAACAGTAATAGTAGCATCCTTATACGTAATGCCCCACCCGTAGTAGTAGCGTCCTTATACGTAATGCCCCCCAGTAGTAGTAGCAGTTATATGTAATGCCCCCCAACAGTAATAGTAGCGTCCTTATACGTAATGCCACCCCAGTAGTAGTAGCATCCTTACATGTAATGCCCTCCCAGTAGTAGTAGCACCGTCCTTATACATAATGCCCCCCAGAAGTAATAGAGTCCTTATACATAATGCCCCCCCAGTAGTAGCATCCTTATATGTAATGCCCCCCAGTATTAGTAGCCTCCTTATACGTAATGCCCCCCCTATAGTAGTAGCGTCCTTATACGTAATGTCCCACTATAGTAGTAGCGTCCTTATACGTAATGCCCCCCCATAGTAGTAGCGTCCTTATACGTAATGCCCCCCCATAGTAGTAGCGTCCTTATACGTAATGCCCCCCCTATAGTAGTAGCGTCCTTATACGTAATGCCCCCCCCTATAGTAGTAGCGTCCTTATACGTAATGCCCCCCCTATATTAGTAGCGTCCTTATACGTAATGCCCCCCCTATAGTAGTAGCGTCCTTATACGTAATGCCCCCCCTATAGTAGTAGCGTCCTTATACGTAATGCCCCCCCTATATTAGTAGCGTCCTTGCATGTAATGGCCCCCTCAGCAGTGGCGTCCATAAAGTGCGCACACACAGACATACCTCACACACACACACACACACAATTCACACATATATACAAACACACACACCCCACCATATACACACACACACTATATACACACACGCACACACATTTCTCTCTCACCCTCCTCTTACCAAGTCTAGCTGGCCGTCACTGCAATGCTAATTCCACCACTGTTCAGCTGTCTGGTCCCGTGTAGCTCCGCCCCTCTATTCCGTGTAACCCCGCCCCCTCGTGACGCCGTAGCTCCGCCCCCTTTTCGGGATCCGCACTGCACAGCACACAGCCCGCTGTCACAGGTGATTGGGGGTGGGGCGAGGACAGGCACAGCAGCCGGCAGCTAGTGGCCATCCTCACCTCCTATACTGTAAGGTAGGGTCTTGCACCTGACTGCTGCTGGCGCTGGGTATGGGGTAGCTCTCTGCAGCAGATGCAGTTGACGCCGCCCAGCTCTGTGACTCCGCCCAGCGTTACGAGCACAGAGTCACAGATTAAGGCAAATATATAGGAGATACTGTATATAACGGACCTGGTGGACACTGTCAGCAGACTGCTAAACTAGTATGAAGAAAAAAAAAACCACCACAGGTAGGTATACAATGTAGATGGATGGATAGTAAGTATAGTATTATATTACTTATGGACAACGAGTGCACTGACGACACAGAGGTAGGTACAGCCGTGGCCTACCGTACTGCTTATATATATAATATACTGTATATAACGGACCTGGTGGACACTGTCAGCAGACTGCTTAACTAGTATGAAGGAAAAAAAAAACACCACAGGAGTGTTTTTCAGGCAGACAAATGTATACTGGACTGGTGGTCACTGTCAGCAAAACTGTGCACTGTACTCCTGCTATAACTGCTCCCCAGTCCCCACAATTAGGCAGTGTGAGCAGTGCACTCAGCACAGATATATCATGCAGCAGTGCAGCACACTGAGCACAGATATGGTGGAGCGTTTTTGTCAGGCAGAGAAACAAAGGATTAAACTAACTCACTGGTGGTAAACCCTGCACTGTACTCCCTAACAGCTGCTCCCCGTCCCCAATCCTCCCCACATAACTAAGTCACTCAGTTTACTCTGTTCTTTTCTAATATAACGGAGAGGACACCAGCCACGTCCTCTCCCTATCAATCTCAATGCACGTGTGAAAATGGCGGCGACGCGCGGCTCCTTATATAGAATCCGAATCTCGCGAGAATCCGACAGCGGGATGATGACGTTCGGGCGCGCTCGGGTTAACCGAGCAAGGCGGGAGGATCCGAGTCGCTTGGACCCGTGTAAAAAAAAGGTGAAGTTCGGGCGGGTCGGATCCCGAGGATCCGAACCCGCTCATCACTAATATATATATATATATATATATATATGCACAGTTCCGTCCGACCCGGCACTCCTCACGCTCCCCAGTGTCCAAGTAAGCTGCTCCCGTGCCTTCTAAGTCAGGAGAGTCCTCCCACACACACCGATACCAGTATACCAGCACTGAGAGACTTCAATGCAATGTGAACGTGCTTTAATGCAGAATAAACATCTACGTTTCAGGGTCGCAGCCCCTTCGTCAGGATAAGTGACAACCAACATTAATGTGTTTAAATACCTGTCTAAAAGGAGTTCCTCACCACCGCCTCCAACCACGCTGCCTGTTTTCCGGTCCTGTCGTCACTGCACTCACAGGAAGTGACCTGGCTCCGGTCTGACCGGCTAGCGCACTGGGACTAAAAGGAGTAACCATAGTGATCATTAGTGACACACAACATCAACAAATCAGATGCTATGTATTGAACATTACTATGGGGGTGATTCCGAGTTGTTTGCTCGCTAGCAGATTTTAGCAGCATTGCACACGCTAGGCCGCCGCCCTCCGGGAGTGTATCTTAGCTTAGCAGAATAGCGAACGAAAGATTAGCAGAATTGCGAATAGAAATTTCTTAGCAGTTTCTGAGTAGCTCGAGACTTACTCCTACACTGCGATCAAATCAGCCCGTTTCGTTCCTGGTTTGACGTCACAAACATGCCCTGCGTTCGGCCAGCCACTCCCCCGTTTCTCCAGACACTCCCGCGTTTTTTCCTGGCACGCCTGCGTTTTTCCGCACACTCCCAGAAAACGGACAGTCCGCCCAGAAACACCCACTTCCTGTCAATCACACTCCGATCACTTCAACGATGAAAATTCTTTGTTCGGACGTGAGTAAATCTACTAAGTTTTGTGTTAAAATACTTAGCGCATGCGCACTGCGTACCATGCGCATTCGCATTTTAGCCTTAATCACTCCGTTGCGAAAATCAGCAACGAGTAACAACTCGGAATGACCCCCTATGTGTCAAACAAATACATTGATAAAAACAAAGATCACATCGTTATATAAAAACTACAGAATACCATATTAACAAGTAACATGTTAAAAAACCACAGAAGCCACTATAGCTCCAATACACACGTTGCCAGATAGAGCACACATGGGCCAAAATTTACAAAAAAATCGAGTTTGTCCGATTTGTGTTTTTTTTTCTAAGTCCCAACACGGGAATTCACTAAGCACAAATCTCGGCAGTGTTTGGACTATTCGTAATGGCTTGAATGACAAAGTTCAGAAATACGAATGAATAGACCATCGGTCAAACGCGGTTGTTATTTCCTACAACACGGGTATTCACTATTCATTCGTATTTGGGTGTTAGTCTCTGAGTGCTCAAGTGCGGGTGTATTTTTTTGCGATTCGTTAAAAAAAGCAGCAAAAAAAATAGACCTGCTTTTTCCAGGCGAGTTTGGATAATCATGCACGGATCAGTGAGATCTGTGCATGGTTATCTATGGGAAACGGTCAGTTTACTGTAAAAACTTGGAAAAAAAATTGCGTGGGGTCCCCCCTCCTAAGCCAAACCAGCCTCGGGCTCTTTGAGCCGGTCCTGGTTGCAAAAATATGGGGGGAAAATTGACAGGGGTTCCCCCATATTTGAACAACCAGCACCGGGCTCTGCGCCTGGTCCTGGTGCCAAAAATACGGGGACAAAAAGCGTAGGGGTCCCCCGTATTTTTAACACCAGCACCGGGCTCCACTAGTCAGAGAGATAATGCCACAGCCGGGGGACACTTTTATATAGGTCCCTGGCTGGGGTACCCTGGAGGAGTGGGGACCCCTTAAATCAAGGGGTCCCCCCCTCCAGCCACCCAAGGGCCAGGGGTGAAGCCCGAGGCTGTCCCCCCCATCCAAGGGCTGCGGATGGGGGGCTGATAGCCATGTGTAAAAAAAATAATATTGTTTTTTGTAGCAGTACTACAAGTCCCAGCAAGCCTCCCCCGCAAGCTGCGCTCCCGGAAAAGTGGGTGTGGCCTCTGGAAAAGTGGGCGTGGCCTCGTAACTTCATATCATCAAACTATAAATATATTTTCACACAATTAGCAGCCTTACACATAGCCACAGTAGTGTTCCTTACACACAATGTCTCCAGTATAGTGCCAGATACACATAATGTGCAGTGCCAGATAGACATGACATGCCCCCCAGCAGTGCCAGCTACACATGACATGCCCCGCAGCAGTGCCAGCTACACATGACATGCCCCGCAGCAGTGCCAGCTACACATGACATGCCCCCCAGCAGTGCCAGCTACACATGACATGCCCCCCAGCAGTGCCAGCTACACATGATAGTGTTCACTTTTAGGGCATGGTGCTGATCACAGGGAGGGCACATTTTTAAGTTAGGAGGGCAAAATGATGTACATACTGCTTGTTGTTCCCATACCCATATGTCAAAGCACGGACAGTGCGCGCCGAAGGCGCGCAGCAAAAATTAAGGGGAGTTACTTCGTGGGGAAGGTACGTGGCCACATAATAGTGGCAATTTGCATTACACCACACAGTAGTGCAGCTAATACACACTGCACCAGGTAGAACCTCCTAGACACTTTGCGCCAGGCACAGCACTGAGACACATTGCACCAGGGAGAGCACTGAGACACATTGCCTAGCCACAGACGCCTAGCGGGAACACTACATGACATGCCCCCCAGCAGTGCCAGCTACACGTGACATGCCCCCCAGCAGTGCCAGCTACACGTGACATGCTCCCCAGCAGTGCCAGCTACACGTGACATGCCCCCCAGCAGTGCCAGCTACACGTGACATGCCCCCCCAGCAGTGCCAGCTACACGTGACATGCCCCCCCAGCAGTGCCAGCTACACGTGACATGCCCCCCCAGCAGTGCCAGCTACATAAATGGCCACACAGTGCCAGATATGCACCCACAGTTCAGATACATAAATGCCCCCAAAGTGCCAGATACATAAATGCCCCCACAGTGCAGATATGCCCCCCACAGTGCCAGATACATAAATGCCCCCACAGTGCCAGATACATAAGTGCCCACACAGTGCCAGATACATAAGTGCCCCCACAGTGCCAGATATAAAAATGCCCACACAGTGCCAGATATGTCCCCACAGTGCCAGATATAAAAATGCCCACACAGTGCCAGATATGTCCCCACAGTGCCAGATATAAAAATGCCCCCACAGTGCCAGATATGCCCCCACAGGGCCAGATGCATAAATGCCCCCAGTGCCAGATGCATAAGTGCCCACACAGTGCCAAATACATTATTGCCCACCACAGTGTCAGATACATTAATGCCCCCAGTGCCAGATATGCCCCCACAGTGCCAGATACCTTAATGCCCCCAGTGCCAGATATGCCCCCACAGTGAGAGATACCTTAATGCCCCCGGTGCCAGATATGCCCCCACAGTGCCAGATACATTAAATGCCCCCAGTGCCAGATATGTCCCCACAGTGCCAGATAAATAAATGCCCCCCACAGTGCCAGATAAATAAATGCCCCCCACAGTGCCAGATAAATAAATGCCCCCCACAGTGCCAGATAAATAAATGCCCCCACAGTGCCAGATAAATAAGTGCCCCCACAGTGCAGATATACCCCCACAGTGCCAGATACATAAATGCCCCCACAGTGCCGATATGCCCCCACAGTGCCAGATACAGAAATGCCCCCACAGTGCCAGATACATAAATGCCCCCACAGTGCAGATACATAAATGCCCCCACAGCGCAGATATGCCCCCACAGTGCCAGATACATTAATGCCCCCTCACAGTGCACAGATAAATGTCCCCCCCCCCCGCAGTGCCAGATAAATGAATGCCCCCCACAGTGCCAGATAAATGAATGCCCCCCACAGTGCCACATATGCCCCCAGTACCTGCTGTGCCGAGGGAGGGGGAGTGCTGCTGGGAGTGCTGCTGTGCGCGCCTCTGCGGCCGCTGTCTGTGCTGTCTGCCGCTGTCTGTGCGCGCTGTGCGGCGCCGGTGTCTGACATCAGACGCCGGCACCGCATAGCGCACACAGCGGCGGCGCACACAGCGGGAGCCGGGAGGACAGCATGGGAGATCAGGGCCGGCTCCAGGCTCCGACATGGCGGCGCCAGCGCGCGGCGCCCTTTAAGGGTGGCGCCCTGCGCGGCCGCTCGAGTCGAACATGCCTCGAGCCGGCCCTGCCAGTGTAGATCGGTCCTCTTCTGAGCTTGTAATCAACGTACTTGGCAAACAAACAAACCGAAAAACCCGAACCACGCACTGAAAGGGGTCCCATGTTTACACATGGGACCCCTTTCCCCGACTGCCGAGACCCCCCGTGACTCCTGTCACAGAGGGTCCCTTCAGCCAATCAGGGAGCGCCACGTCGTGGCACTCTCCTGATTGCCTGTGCGCTCCTGAGCTGTCAGTCAGGCTGCGCACGGCAGAGATATAATGTAGCGCATAGGCGCTCCATTGTATCCAATAGTGGGAACTTTGCGGTCAGCGGTGAGGTTACTCGCGGTCAACCGCTGACCGCAAAGTTCCCACTATTGGATACAATGGAGCGCCTATGCGCTACATTGTATCTCTGCCGTGCGCAGCCTGACTGACAGCTCAGGAGCGCACAGGCAATCAGAAGAGTGCCACGACGTGGCGCTCCCTGATTGGCTGAAGGGACCCTCTGTGACAGGAGTCACGGGGGGTCTCGGCAGTCGGGGAAAGGGGTCCCATGTGTAAACATGGGACCCCTTTCAGTGCGTGGTTCGGGTTTTTCGGTTTGTTTTTTTGCCAAGTACGTGGATTACAAGCTCAGAAGAGGACCGATCTACACTGGATTTTTGTGAGTATAATTTTATTCACAGGTACCCCATGGATTCTACTTGGAGAAGTGGACCGACCCTCGTGTGAACATAGGTAAGTATGTGTGAATGTAGGTGTGCATGTATGTAATAAAGTTTTACTTTCAAGGTGTGTGAGTTCTGTTTTTATTTGGGAATTTTTTTGTAGTAGTACTACAGGTACCAGCGGGCCCGTTTCCCCCCGCATGCTGGTACTTGTGGTTCTCCAAGTACCAGCTTACGGGGGAGGCTTGCTGGAACTTGTAGTACTGCTACAAAAAACAATATTATTTTTTTTACACATGGCTATCAGCCCCCCATCCGCAGCCCTTGTATGGGGGGGACAGCCTCGGGCTTCACCCCTGGCCCTTGGGTGGCTGGAGGGGAGGGACCCCTTGATTTAAGGGGTCCCCACTCCTCCAGGGTACCCCGGCCAGTGGTGACTAGTTAGCGATTTAATGCCGGGGCCGCAGGGACCTATTTAAAAGTGTCCCCCGGCTGTGGCATTATCTCTCTGACTAGTGGAGCCCGGTGCCGGTGTTAAAAATACGGGGGACCCCTACGCTTTTTGTCCCCCATATTTTTGGCACCAGGACCAGGCGCAGAGCCCGGTGCTAGTTGTTCAAATATGGGGTAACCCCTGTCAATTTTTTCCCCATATTTTAGCAACCAGGACCGGTTCAAAGAGCCCGAGGCTGGTTTGGCTTAGGAGGGGGGACCCCACGCAATTTTTTTTAAATTTTTTAACACTTACATTTTTTTTTTAAGGTGCACAATGAAGACCTGCACGGATCTCACAGATCCGGCCGGGATTCCTTGTGTTTTGTCAGGCAGTGTTTAACTCATCACTCCCGTAAAACACTGCCTGACATTACGAATCACATCGACATCGGAAAAGACGAATGTTGCAAACTCGGCAGATTAGTAAATGACCGTATCAGGATTCAAAAAGTTGCAGTAAAATGCACCCGATACCATTCGAGTTCAAACACCCTTAAAAACGGCAAAAACACGAATATTAGTAAATATATCCCATGGTTTTTAACTAACAGTATACCTTTCTTGACCTTTAAGGATAATTTACACAAAACGGAATGGATTTACACCTGAATAAAAAACACAGAGTGACCACATCGTGAATAACTTAATACATTGTAAACAACACCATTATTCACAAAAAGCATTTTAGATTAAGAGCATCATTTAACCCCTTCGGGAATTGGGTGTTTAATTTGAATATCCACATGGATTCTACCTGCAGCAATTTTTTAGACCAATCCCCACCTCTTAATGAGTGCGGGACGTGATCAATCATTTTGTAACGTAGTGTCGCCATCCCATGTTTAGCGAGCATGAAATGACGAGCCACCGGTTGATCGCTACTACCTGTTTTAATATATATATATATATATATATATATATATATCCAGTATGGTTCTAATAAAGAGGGACATGCATCCATCCACTTTCTTTTGTTTGTTGCTTTGCACACAGCCTTGAAAAAAGCGCCCTGCGTGGCGCTGAAACGTTGGCAAAATGTGCCAATTATTTGATTGATTTTTTTGAAAATACATTTTTTTCACTAAGACCAGTGAGTGCCGCCTGTTCTATACCTATGAAGAGTGGATGGATGCATGTCCCTCTTTATTAGAACCATACTGGATATCAATTAATTCTTGGGACGGCACCTTGGCAGATGTCGATACAAGTGAGTGCCGACCTGACCAGCTTTGTATATATATATATATATATATGTAAAAAGAAGAAATGGAGGGCACAAAGGTGAGCATAAAAATATTTCAACAATTTACTAATGTATAGCAACTCACATACATTTAAGTAAAAGGTAACCAGCTTGATGTTAACTGCGTGTGGCCTACGGAAAGCCCAACGCCGACAATAGCCGTCGCTGCTGGATACCAAATGCCACTGGAGTTTTCACAGAAGCACGGACTTGGAATACACCACGGATGCTGGCCGGCTTCCGGTCGATCGATACATTACAGGTCCTGCTGACCACGCCCAAACCGTTTCGTCTTAGGACTTAGTCAGGGGGTGAATTTATACAAGAGCGGCATAATTACACCATTTAAAAATAATACAATTTACACAAATGACAATACATTTAAATCATAACAATACATCGATCATTCACATATCACAAAAGATATAATTTGAGAAACGCACAGAAATCATGAGAAAGAGTAACCAAAAATGTCTTAAAAATAACCAAATAATATCACTGATTAATATAAAAGATAAGCACTTGAGCAGTCTATTAGATTAGTCTCACTTTAAAAGGACACTTAGATCCTACCTAAACACTATATAGATGCGTCTCCACTTAACAAGGAGATCGCAATGGAACGTATAAAATACTCAAAACGGTATCACTAATTCACATAATAGTGAACACTTAAGCAGTATATAAAATAATTTCATTATGTGAGGATACTTAGGTCATGTCTGGACACTCAATCCATGCGTTTCCAATTAACATTATCGTAGAAAGAGTGGAACCAATTAAAATAAATAGAATACAGAAATGAAGACATTGTAAACTCCACACCAAAACGCATCTTAACACAGATTAATGCTGACACAAAGGAGCCAATGGCCCAACTACAATGCGTCAAACCACCTACGTTAGACAAAGTGCATTTTAGTGCAGAAAAGGTGTAATATCATAATTTTCATTCAGCCCATCTGGACTAATTGTCTTCTATGATCTTTTAATTTATTCGTAATACTTCTTGTATGTTCGAGTATACAAATCTTCAACTGCCTCTTAGTTTTGCCTACATAACGAGCACCGCATCCACACTCTAACATATAAATAACTGATGTTGTCTGACAATTAATCATACCTTTAATTTCCCATGATTGGGATTTATCTGTGGTGAGCTAGTTAATTGATAAGAAAGGCGTTTCACCACAGGTGATGGCAATCATACATTACCAGGAAAGTCCAGGAACAGAGCATTTTCTCCCTCATGGAGAGGGTCAGGTAGGCAAGTATGACTTTAGTCCTGCTACACCACTCTTTGTCCCGGCTGCTGCAGCACCTCTCTCTGTCCCGGCTGCTGCAGCAGCACCTCTTGCTGCCCCTGCTGCTGCAGCAATTCTCTCTGTCCCAGCTGCTGCAGCACCTCTTTCTGTCCCAGCTGCTGCAGCACCTACCTCTTCCCAGCTGCTGCAGCACTTCTCTGCATCGGCTGCGGCAACACCTCTTTCTGCCTCAACTGCTGTAGCACCAATCTCTGCCCTGGCTGTTGCAGCACCCTTCTCTGACCCGGCTGCTACAGCACTTCTCTCTACATTGATGCTGCAACACCACTCTCTGACCCTGCTGCTGCTGCTGCAGCACATCTATCTGCATTGATGCTGCAGCACCTCTCTCTGCCCCAGCAGCTGCTGCTGCTGCAGCACCTCTCTCTGCATTAGAAACTGCAGAGTAACAAGTATAATCAGCTCTTCTGTGTTGTGTAGCGTGTATAAGCGGCTCTACTGTGGTGTAACGTGTATAAGAGGCTCTACTGTGTTGATTAACATGTATAAGCGGTTATACTGTGGTGTAATGTGTATAAATGTTTCTACTGTGGTGTAACATGTATAAATGACTCTACTGTGGTGTAACGTGTATAAGCACCTCTATTGAGGTGTAACGTGTACAAGGGTTACAACTGTGTAGTGTATTGTGAATAACGGACATTACTGTGCGGTGTAATCTGAATTGGTACTATTCTGTGGCCATGCCCATTCCCCATGAAGCCACTCCAATATATAAAGGCGCGCGCTGTCCCTGTTTTAAACATCGGGGTGCCCAAAGAAAACGTTTGCCCTGAGCTCCACAAGGTGTAGAGCTGGCCCCATCATCAATTTAGGATTTTTCAATATTATTCCCCCTAATTTAGTACTGGGGAGGGAGCGCCAAAACATACCCTTGCTCTGGGCATCATGGCACCTAGCTACACCTCTGATTGGCTGTGAGTGGCCTGACTGTCAATCACCAGAAGAAATACTCTCCCCCAGCTAATTAGATCCAAGTGCTGGTCCAGAAAATACAGGAGTAGCCCTATTCATTTTTTTCCACGTATTTCCAGCACCAGGACGGGCTCAAAACACAATTTACTTAAAACATAATTTATTGAATTTACTTAAAACACAATTTACTTAAAACACAAAATCTTACTGATCTGTGAAGGCTTCACATGAAAAATGATTTTTTTAAAAAGTGTATTGGTTTAGTGAATAGTGTTGCGATTTTGATGCAAAGTTTGCAAACACGAATCTTAGTAAATTCCTTATTTGCAGTGGTGTCAGTGGTGTCAATGGGCCTAATTCAGACCTGTTCACTCGCTAGGTCTTTTTTTCAGTCCTGCGTTCGCATAGTCACGGTCTAAACTGTGCATGCGTATGCACCGCAATGCGCAGGTGCGTTGCACAGGTAGAAAGCGGATGGCCGCTCAGCGCTGGCTTTGTGTGAAAAATCCATTCGCACAGGCGTTTGCAAGGAGATTGACAGGAAGAGGGCGTTTGTGGGTGGCAACTGACCATTTTCAGGGAGTGGTTGGAAAAACGCAGGCGTGTCCAAGCGTTTGCAGGGAGGGTATCTGACGTCAAATCCGGTCCCGGACAGGCTGAAGTGATCGCAGCAGCAGAGCAAGTCCTGGACTACTCAGTGACTGCACAAGATCTGTTTGTACAGCTCTGCTTCACATGCGTTTGCACACTTGCAAAGCGAAAATACACTCCCCTATGGGCAGGACTATGCGAATGCAGGACTGCAAAAAAACCCTAGCGAGCTATCAGGTATGAATTAGGCCCACTGTTAATCCAGCTATGTTTGATGAGATGCTGTGACTTGGTTTGCAAATTCACGTTTGACATTTGATTTCCATGCGATATCCATGCGATCTGGTCCTTAATAAATCTCCAGTTTGCAAAATCGGTGGTTTATCACTAAAAAAGTGCTAATCAGCAAAACTTGACCCTTAGTTAATTTCCCCCCAGGTCTCCAGTTTGTAAACTATTGTGTGAGCCAATTACTAGAGATGTGCACTTGAAATTTTTCGGGTTTTGTGTTTTGGTTTTGGGTTCGGTTCCGCGGCCGTGTTTTGGGTTCGACCGCGTTTTGGCAAAACCTCACCGAATTTTTTTTGTCGGATTCGGGTGTGTTTTGGATTCGGGTGTTTTTTTCAAAAAACACTAAAAAACAGCTTAAATCATAGAATTTGGGGGTCATTTTGATCCCAAAGTATTATTAACCTCAAAAACCATAATTTCCACTCATTTTCAGTCTATTCTGAATACCTCACACCTCACAATATTATTTTTAGTCCTAAAATTTGCACCGAGGTCGCTGGATGACTAAGCTAAGCGACCCTAGTGGCCGACACAAACACCGGGCCCATCTAGGAGTGGCACTGCAGTGTCACGCAGGATGGCCCTTCCAAAAAACACTCCCCAAACAGCACATGACGCAAAGAAAAAAAGAGGCGCAATGAGGTAGCTGTGTGAGTAAGATAAGCGACCCTAGTGGCCGACACAAACACCGGGCCCATCTAGGAGTGGCACTGCAGTGTCACGCAGGATGGCCCTTCCAAAAAACACTCCCCAAACAGCACATGACGCAAAGAAAAAAAGAGGCGCAATGAGGTAGCTGTGTGAGTAAGCTAAGCGACCCTAGTGGCCGACACAAACACCTGGCCCATCTAGGAGTGGCACTGCAGTGTCACGCAGGATGGCCCTTCCAAAAAACACTCCCCAAACAGCACATGACGCAAAGAAAAAAAGAGGCGCAATGAGGTAGCTGTGTGAGTAAGATAAGCGACCCTAGTGGCCGACACAAACACCGGGCCCATCTAGGAGTGGCACTGCAGTGTCACGCAGGATGGCCCTTCCAAAAAACACTCCCCAAACAGCACATGACGCAAAGAAAAAAAGAGGCGCAATGAGGTAGCTGTGTGAGTAAGATAAGCGACCCTAGTGGCCGACACAAACACCGGGCCCATCTAGGAGTGGCACTGCAGTGTCACGCAGGATGGCCCTTCCAAAAAACACTACCCAAACAGCACATGACGCAAAGAAAAAAAGAGGCGCAATGAGGTAGCTGTGTGAGTAAGATAAGCGACCCTAGTGGTCGACACAAACACCGGGCCCATCTAGGAGTGGCACTGCAGTGTCACGCAGGATGGCCCTTCCAAAAAACACTCCCCAAACAGCACATGACGCAAAGAAAAAAAGAGGCGCAATGAGGTAGCTGTGTGAGTAAGATAAGCGACCCTAGTGGCCGACACAAACACCGGGCCCATCTAGGAGTGGCACTGCAGTGTCACGCAGGATGGCCCTTCCAAAAAACACTCCCCAAACAGCACATGACGCAAAGAAAAAAAGAGGCGCAATGAGGTAGCTGTGTGAGTAAGATAAGCGACCCTAGTGGCCGACACAAACACCGGGCCCATCTAGGAGTGGCACTGCAGTGTCACGCAGGATGGCCCTTCCAAAAAACACTACCCAAACAGCACATGACGCAAAGAAAAATTAAAGAAAAAAGAGGTGCAAGATGGAATTGTCCTTGGGCCCTCCCACCCACCCTTATGTTGTATAAACAGGACATGCACACTTTAACCAACCCATCATTTCAGTGACAGGGTCTGCCACACGACTGTGACTGAAATGACGGGTTGGTTTGGACCCCCACCAAAAAAGAAGCAATTAATCTCTCCTTGCACAAACTGGCTCTACAGAGGCAAGATGTCCACCTCATCATCATCCTCCGATATATCACCGTGTACATCCCCCTCCTCACAGATTATCAATTCGTCCCCACTGGAATCCACCATCTCAGCTCCCTGTGTACTTTGTGGAGGCAATTGCTGCTGGTCAATGTCTCCACGGAGGAATTGATTATAATTCATTTTAATGAACATCATCTTCTCCACATTTTCTGGAAGTAACCTCGTACGCCGATTGCTGACAAGGTGAGCGGCGGCACTAAACACTCTTTCGGAGTACACACTTGTGGGAGGGCAACTTAGGTAGAATAAAACCAGTTTGTGCAAGGGTCTCCAAATTGCCTCTTTTTCCTGCCAGTATAAGTACGGACTGTGTGACGTGCCTACTTGGATGCGGTCACTCATATAATCCTCCACCATTCTTTCAATGGGGAGAGAATCATATGCAGTGACAGTAGACGACATGTCCGTAATCGTTGACAGGTCCTTCAGTCCGGACCAGATGTCAGCATCAGCAGTCGCTCCAGACTGCCCTGCATCACCGCCAGCGGGTGGGCTCGGAATTCTGAGCCTTTTCCTCGCACCCCCAGTTGCGGGAGAATGTGAAGGAGGAGATGTTGACAGGTCGCGTTCCGCTTGACTTGACAATTTTCTCACCAGCAGGTCTTTGAACCCCAGCAGACTTGTGTCTGCCGGAAAGAGAGATCCAAGGTAGGTTTTAAATCTAGGATCGAGCACGGTGGCCAAAATGTAGTGCTCTGATTTCAACAGATTGACCACCCGTGAATCCTTGTTAAGCGAATTAAGGGCTCCATCCACAAGTCCCACATGCCTAGCGGAATCGCTCCGTGTTAGCTCCTCCTTCAATGTCTCCAGCTTCTTCTGCAAAAGCCTGATGAGGGGAATGACCTGACTCAGGCTGGCAGTGTCTGAACTGACTTCACGTGTGGCAAGTTCAAAGGGCAGCAGAACCTTGCACGACGTTGAAATCATTCTCCACTGCGCTTGAGACAGGTGCATTCCACCTCCTATATCGTGCTGAATTGTATAGGCTTGAATGGCCTTTTGCTGCTCCTCCAACCTCTGAAGCATATATAGGGTTGAATTCCACCTCGTTACCACTTCTTGCTTCAGATGATGGCAGGGCAGGTTCAGGCGTTTTTGGTGTTGCTCCAGTCTTCTGTACGTGGTGCCTGTACGCCGAAAGTGTCCCGCAATTCTTCTGGCCACCGACAGCATCTCTTGCACGCCCCTGACGTTTTTTAAAAAATTCTGCACCACCAAATTCAAGGTATGTGCAAAACATGGGACGTGCTGGAATTTGCCCAGATTTAATGCGCACACAATATTGCTGGCGTTGTCCGATGCCACAAATCCACAGGAGAGTCCAATTGGGGTAAGCCATTCCGCGATGATCTTCCTCAGTTGCCGTAAGAGGTTTTCAGCTGTGTGCGTATTCTGGAAACCGGTGATACAAAGTGTAGCCTGCCTAGGAAAGAGTTGGCGTTTGCGAGATGCTGCTACTGGTGCCGCCGCTGCTGTTCTTGCGGCGGGAGTCCATACATCTACCCAGTGGGCTGTCACAGTCATATAGTCCTGACCCTGCCCTGCTCCACTTGTCCACATGTCCGTGGTTAAGTGGACATTGGGTACAGCTGCATTTTTTAGGACACTGGTGACTCTTTTTCTGAGGTCTGTGTACATTTTCGGTATCGCCTGCCTAGAGAAATGGAACCTAGATGGTATTTGGTACCGGGGATACAGTACCTCCAACAAGTCTCTAGTTGGCTCTGCAGTAATGATGGATACCGGAACCACGTTTCTCACCACCCAGGATGCCAAGGCCTCAGTTATCCGCTTTGCAGCAGGATGACTGCTGTGATATTTCATCTTCCTCGCAAAGGACTGTTGGACAGTCAATTGCTTGGTGGAAGTAGTAAAAGTGGTTTTACGATTTCCCCTCTGGGATGACCATCGACTCCCAGCAGCAACAACAGCAGCGCCAGCAGCAGTAGGCGCTACACGCAAGGATGCATCGGAGGAATCCCAGGCAGGAGAGGACTCGTCAGAATTGCCAGTGACATGGCCTGCAGGACTATTGGCATTCCTGGGGAAGGAGGAAATTGACACTGAGGGAGTTGGTGGGGTGGTTTGCGTGAGCTTGGTTACAAGAGGAAGGGATTTACTGGTCAGTGGACTGCTTCCGCTGTCGCCCAAAGTTTTTGAACTTGTCACTGACTTATTATGAATGCGCTGCAGGTGACGTATAAGGGAGGATGTTCCGAGGTGGTTAACGTCCTTACCCCTACTTATTACAGCTTGACAAAGGCAACACACGGCTTGACAAATGTTGTCCGCATTTCTGTTGAAATACTTCCACACCGAAGAGCTGATTTTTTTGGTATTTTCACCAGGCATGTCAACGGCCATATTCCTCCCACGGACAACAGGTGTCTCCCCGGGTGCCTGACTTAAACAAACCACCTCACCATCAGAATCCTCCTTGTCAATTTCCTCCCCAGCGCCAGCAACACCCATATCCTCCTCATCCTGGTGTACTTCAACACTGACATCTTCAATCTGACTATCAGGAACTGGACTGCGGGTGCTCCTTCCAGCACTTGCAGGGGGCGTGCAAATGGTGGAAGGCGCATGCTCTTCACGTCCAGTGTTGGGAAGGTCAGGCATCGCAACCAACACAATTGGACTCTCCTTGTGGATTTGGGATTTCGAAGAACGCACAGTTCTTTGCGGTGCTTTTGCTAGCTTGAGTCTTTTCATTTTTCTAGCAAGAGGCTGAGTGCTTCCATCCTCATGTGAAGCTGAACCACTAGCCATGAACATAGGCCAGGGCCTCAGCCGTTCCTTGCCACTCCGTGTGGTAAATGGCATATTGGCAAGTTTACGCTTCTCCGACGACAATTTTATTTTAGATTTTGGAGTCCTTTTTTTACTGATATTTGGTGTTTTGGATTTTACATGCTCTGTACTATGACATTGGGCATCGGCCTTGGCAGACGACGTTGCTGGCATTTCATCGTCTCGGCCATGACTAGTGGCAGCAGCTTCAGCACGAGGTGGAAGTGGATCTTGATCTTTCCCTAATTTTGGAACCTCAACATTTTTGTTCTCCATATTTTAATAGGCACAACTAAAAGGCACCTCAGGTAAACAATGGAGATGGATGGATACTAGTATACTTATGGATGGACGAGCGACTGCCGACACAGAGGTAGCTACAGCCGTGGACTACCGTACTGTGTCTGCTGCTAATATAGACTGGATGATAATGAGATGAAATCAATATATATATAATATCACTAGTACTGCAGCCGGACAGGTATATAATATATATTTATTATGTAATGACTGATGACGGACCTGCTGGACACTGTCAGCTCAGCAGCACCGCAGACTGCTACAGTAAGCTACTATAGTAGTATGTATAAAGAAGAAAGAAAAGAAAAAAAACCACGGGTAGGTGGTATACAATTATGGATGGACCAGCGACTGCCGACACAGAGGTAGCTACAGCCGTGGACTACCGTACTGTGTCTGCTGCTAATATAGACTGGATGATAATGAGATGAAATCAATATATATATATATATATATATATATAATATCACACTAGTACTGCAGCCGGACAGGTATATAATATATATTTATTATGTAATGACTGATGACGGACCTGCTGGACACTGTCAGCTCAGCAGCACCGCAGACTGCTACAGTAAGCTACTATAGTAGTATGTATAAAGAAGAAAGAAAAAAAAAACCACGGGTAGGTGGTATACAATTATGGATGGACCAGCGACTGCCGACACAGAGGTAGCTACAGCCGTGGACTACCGTACTGTGTCTGCTGCTAATATAGACTGGATGATAATGAGATGAAATCAATATATATATATATAATATCACACTAGTACTGCAGCCGGACAGGTAGATATATTTATTATGTAATGACTGATGACGGACCTGCTGGACACTGTCAGCTCAGCAGCACCGCAGACTGCTACAGTAAGCTACTATAGTAGTATGTATAAAGAAGAAAGAAAAAAAAAAACACAGGTAGGTGGTATACAATTATGGATGGACCAGCGACTGCCGACACAGAGGTAGCTACAGCCGTGGACTACCGTACTGTGTCTGCTGCTAATATAGACTGGATGATAATGAGATGAAATCAATATATATATATATAATATCACTAGTACTGCAGCCGGACAGGTATATAATATATATTTATTATGTAATGACTGATGACGGACCTGCTGGACACTGTCAGCTCAGCAGCACCGCAGACTGCTACAGTAAGCTACTATAGTAGTATGTATAAAGAAGAAAGAAAGAAAAAAAAACCACGGGTAGGTGGTATACAATTATGGATGGACCAGCGACTGCCGACACAGAGGTAGCTACAGCCGTGGACTACCGTACTGTGTCTGCTGCTAATATAGACTGGATGATAATGAGATGAAATAAATATATATATATATAATATCACTAGTACTGCAGCCGGACAGGTATATAATATATATTTATTATGTAATGACTGATGACGGACCTGCTGGACACTGTCAGCTCAGCAGCACCGCAGACTGCTACAGTAAGCTACTATAGTAGTATGTATAAAGAAGAAGAAAGAAAAAAAAAAAACGGGTAGGTGGTATACAATATTATATATATATTATATACAATTATATATATATATTATATATATTAAACTGGTGGTGATTATTAAACTGGTGGTCAGGTCACTGGTCACACTATCAGCAACTTGCAAGTAGTACTCCTAAGCAGACAATCACAATATATATTATACTGGTGGTCAGTGTGGTCACAATGGCAGTGTGGCACTCTGGCAGCAAGTCCTGCTCTCAGACTCACACTGCTCCCCACTGTCAGTGTCTCCCCCACAAGTCAGATATACATTATACAGTCACACTATCTATCTATCACTTCAGCAAGTAGTAGTAGTACTCCTCCTAAAGTACTCCTCCTAATGCTCCCCAAAATTACTACTGTGTCTCTCTCTACTCTAGTCTCACTCTCTTCTCTATAAACGGAGAGGACGCCAGCCACGTCCTCTCCCTATGAATCTCAATGCACGTGTGAAAATGGCGGCGACGCGCGGCTCCTTATATAGAATCCGAGTCTCGCGATAGAATCCGAGCCTCGCGAGAATCCGACAGCGGGATGATGACGTTCGGGCGCGCTCGGGTTAACCGAGCAAGGCGGGAAGATCCGAGTCGCTCGGCCCCGTGTAAAAAAAACTGAAGTTCGGGCGGGTTCGGATTCCGAGGAACCGAACCCGCTCATCTCTACCAATTACATTTTCTTATTCTAGCAAGCATGGTATTTAAACTTGCTCAATTGACAGACCAGTGTTAGATATACAGTGTTGAGATCCACATCTAAATCTTGACTAAAACGATGGTCTCTGGAAGATAAGGATCGCTGCAGCCGACCTATGTCCGCCATCACCGAGGACAATGTTGCTGCCATGCGGGCCATAAATGAGATGGACACCAGGGTGACCGTGGCCTATTTAGAGATAAAGATAGCCATCTCATCGGGATCCACCCGCTTGATACGCCATGAAAAGCTTGGCCTGAGCAAGTTTTCTTCATGCTGGTTGCTCTGTTAGCTGACTCAAGAGCAGCCGAATGTCACCACCATGCCCAAAGCGTGGCAAGCACAACAAGCCTGTGGGGGGGACACGCTGCACATGCTGCCAGTATTCCAGCTGTCAGGATCCCGGCGTCGGTTTCCTGACAGCCGGCATATTATACTGAATCCATTGGGTGACTTAGTGCCGCAACATGCTGGCCAGGTTTGATGGTGGTCACTCAAACATTGTCTGGGATATCATCAGTGGCGATGAATCCTAGATGTACAGTTTCTACCCCAAGACCAAACAACAGAAAGCCCAGTGGAGGTGCGGCCGCCACTGAAGTTCTCACATGAGCAAAGTGTGGTTAAGCAGATGGTGGCTGTTTTTGTAGCCAAATTATGTTGCTACAGTATTACAGCACACTGTCACTGTGGACTGGTATGCCAAGCAATGCCTGTTGAAAGTGCTGGAAGCCATTTCCAGGTGCGGCCCAAGAACTTCTCAATCACAAAAATTCACCTGCCCACAAGTCCAGAAAAGGGGTGGATTTTCTGGCCCATGAATGCATCCAGGAGCTTGGTCATCTGCCTACAGTACAGACCTGGGTCCCTGCGACTTCTTTGTGTTCCCACAAATCAAGCGTAAGATACATGGGATACTTTTTGAGTCATGGGAAGCAGCAGTGTAGACCTTTATCCAGCATGTAGAAGACATACTTGCTTTGGTCTGGTCCAGTTGCTTCACCAAGTGGCTTGAGGGCATGCAACTTTGCATAGACTCCTCTCCTCTGGTGAATACTTTAAAAAAATGTAATGTTCACTTTGTAAATATAATACTTTTTGTGCATCCGGAAACTTATTGCACGCCTTTCTATTGTATTTTTATATGCCAGTTTCATATGCCAGTATCATATAACATCATTTGAAGAAATAGAAGTTTTGAGACAAATGAAGGAAAATTATGCTTTTATTATATTTTTGTTAATTCTTATGTTTAAGATGTCACCATAGAAGTTCACTCTTAATTGCTTTTGTTTTTGGTGTGCAGCATTTTTAATTTAAACTATTGTGCATGTTTTTCTATGCCATAGCTACTTAACCCTTTATCTTATAGTATATATCTCTATCTTATACCATTCATTGTATTATTTTCAATTATTTATGTTTGTAGCACGAATGCCAATTCCACATAGCTTAAGAAAAGCAGTTTACAAGGTGCATTATATATATATATATATATATATATATATAATGCAATAAAAGGACTGGCACTCCAATGGAATCCACAGCGGAACAAAGGCCTAGGTGCCCGTGTGAAGAAAGTTGAATACAAAGAGCTGGTACACGGCACTCACAGGACTTCATAAACATGCATTAAGCAGGCTTAAAAAAGCTGATTAGACAGCATCATTGTCAGTGTCAACGTTTCATTTAATGCTAAATTTCGTCAGGACAAGATGATCTTGTCCTGACGAAATTTAGCATTAAATTAAACGTTGACACTGACAATGATGCTGTCTAATCAGCTAAGCCTGCTTAATGCATGTTTATGAAGTCCTGTGAGTGCCGTGTTCCAGCTCTTTGTATATATATATATATATATATATATATTAGTGATGAGCGGGTTCGGATCCTCGGGATCCGACCCGCCCGAACTTCACCTTTTTTTTACACGGGTCCGAGCGACTTGGATCCTCCCGCCTTGCTCGGTTAACCCGAGCGCGCCCGAACGTCATAATCCCGCTGTCGGATTCTCGCGAGATTCGGATTCTATATAAGGAGCCGCGCGTCGCCGCCATTTTCAAACGTGCATTGAGATTGATAGGGAGAGGACGTGGCTGGCGTCCTCTCCGTTATATTAGAAAATAACAGAGTAAACTGAGTGACTTAGTTGTGTGGGGAGGATTGGGGACGGGGAGCAGCTGTTAGGGAGTACAGTGCAGGGTTTACCACCAGTGAGTTAGTTTAATCCTTTGTTTCTCTGCCTTAAAAAAAACGCTCCACCATATCTGTGCTCACTCAGTGTGCTGCACTGCTGCATGATATATCTGTGCTGAGTGCACTGCTCACACTGCCTAATTGTGGGGACTGGGGAGCAGTTATAGCAGGAGTACAGTGCACAGTTTTGCTGACAGTGACCACCAGTCCAGTATACGTTTGTCTGCCTGAAAAACACTCCTGTGGTGGCTTTTTTTTTCCTTCATACTAGTTTAGCAGTCTGCTGACAGTGTCCACCAGGTCCGTTATATACAGTATATTATATATATAAGCAGTACGGTAGGCCACGGCTGTACCTACCTCTGTGTCGTCAGTGCACTCGTCGTCCATAAGTAATATAATACTATACTTACTATCCATCCATCTACATTGTATTGTATACCTACCTGTGGTGGTTTTTTTTTTCTTCATACTAGTTTAGCAGTCTGCTGACAGTGTCCACCAGGTCCGTTATATACAGTATATTATATATATAAGCAGTACGGTAGGCCACGGCTGTACCTACCTCTGTGTCGTCAGTGCACTCGTCGTCCATAAGTAATATAATACTATACTTACTATCCATCCATCTACATTGTATTGTATACCTACCTGTGGTGGGTTTTTTTTTCTTCATACTAGTTTAGCAGTCTGCTGACAGTGTCCACCAGGTCCGTTATATACAGTATATTATATATATAAGCAGTACGGTAGGCCACGGCTGTACCTACCTCTGTGTCGTCAGTGCACTCGTCCTCCATAAGTAATATAATACTATACTTACTATCCATCCATCTACATTGTATTGTATACCTACCTGTGGTGTTTTTTTTTCTCTTCATACTAGTTTAGCAGTCTGCTGACAGTGTCCACCAGGTCCGTTATATACAGTATATTATATATATAAGCAGTACGGTAGGCCACGGCTGTACCTACCTCTGTGTCGTCAGTGCACTCGTCGTCCATAAGTAATATAATACTATACTTACTATCCATCCATCTACATTGTATTGTATACCTACCTGTGGTGGGTTTTTTTTTCTTCATACTAGTTTAGGAGTCTGCTGACAGTGTCCACCAGGTCCGTTATATACAGTATATTATATATATAAGCAGTACGGTAGGCCACGGCTGTACCTACCTCTGTGTCGTCAGTGCACTCGTCGTCCATAAGTAATATAATACTATACTTACTATCCATCCATCTACATTGTATTGTATACCTACCTGTTTTTTTTCTTTCTTTCTTCATACTAGTTTAGCAGTCTGCTGACAGTGTCCACCAGGTCCGTTATATACAGTATATTATATATATAAGCAGTACGGTAGGCCGCGGCTGTACCTACCTCTGTGTCGTCAGTGCACTCGTCCTCCATAAGTAATATAATACTATACTTACTATCCATCCATCTACATTGTATTGTATACCTACCTGTGGTGGGTTTTTTTTTCTTCATACTAGTTTAGCAGTCTGCTGACAGTGTCCACCAGGTCCGTTATATACAGTATATTATATATATAAGCAGCAGAGCCGGCCATAGGCATAGGAAAACTAGGCAATTGTCTAGGGCATTTCATATGCCTAGGGGCATCAGCAGCTTCTGCTGATTAAAATGATATGCGGCATGCCTATATTCTGTGTGTAGCATTTCTTATGCAGATACAGCCACAGTCTCACATAGTATATTGGCATGCTGCATATCATTTTAATCAGCAGAATCTGATTGTGCATCCTAGCCACGTAGCAATGCAAATAAGATGCATTTTCATAAAAAAGGTGCCCGACGTTAGCATTGAGGCAAGATTTATGAGGACACATCTGTATCCAAGCAGAGGCAGAGGTCACAGTGTTAGTGGCAGTGTGCGTGCTGTGTGCATGTGAGTGGGTTGGTTGTGCAGTAGTGTTCGGAATATGTGTAAGGAGCATTATGTGTGTCATGTAAAAATGCATTAATAATGTGCAACATATGTGTAAGGGGCACTATGTGTGTCATTATGTGTATAAGGGCATTAATAATGTGCGGCATATGTGTAACAGGGTATTACTGTATGTGTGTTATTATGTGTATAGGGGCACTAATAATGTGCAGCAAATGTGTAGGGGGCACTATGTGTGTCATTATGTGTATAAGGGCATTAATAATGTGCGGCATTTATGTAAGGGACATTATGTGTAAAAGGGCATTAATAAAGGTTGTCATAATGTGTAAGGCGCATTATGTTTATAAGGACATTAATAATGTGTAAGGGGCATTACTGTGTGGAATTATGTGTATAAATGCATTACTGATGTGTGGCATTATGTGTATAAGGTGCTCTACTATGTGGCGTTGCGTATATAAAGGGCACTACTGTGTCGTCTAATATGAATAAAGAGCAATAGGGTGTGGTGTAATGTGAATAAGGAGCAATTCAGTGTGATGTAATGTGAATAAGGGGCTCTACTGTGAGGAGTAATATTTATAAGGTAAAGTAATACTACTGTGGGATGTAATATGAATTATGGACACTATCACATGATCAAATGTGAATAAAGTTGCAGTACTGTGTGGCGTAATTGGAATTGTGGTTACCGCTGTGTGGCCATGCCCCTTGCCAGCAAAAACACCCCCCTTTTTGGGCTGTGCGCCAAATGTGCGAACTGTTCCTATTTAAAATATAGGGTGTACAAACATCAAAATAAGGACTGCTATGGGTGAGGAGTGATGGTGCTGGGAAAGAGGTGCAAGGTCAGAGGCGGAACCAGCGGTGGAGCTAGGGGGCACCAGCCAAAATCTTGCCTAGGGCATCATATTGGTTAGGGCCGGCTCTGATAAGCAGTACGGTAGGCCACGGTTGTACCTACCTCTGTGTCGTCAGTGCACTCGTCCTCCATAAGTAATATAATACTATACTTACTATCCAACTACATTGTATTGTATACCTACCTGTGGTGTTTTTTTTTTCTTCATACTAGTTTAGCAGTCTGCTGACAGTGTCCACCAGGTCCGTTATATACAGTATATTATATATATAAGCAGTACGGTAGGCCACGGCTGTACCTACCTCTGTGTCGTCAGTGCACTCGTCCTCCATAAGTAATATAATACTATACTTACTATCCATCCATCTACATTGTATTGTATACCTACCTGTGGTGGGTTTTTTTTTCTTCATACTAGTTTAGCAGTCTGCTGACAGTGTCCACCAGGTCCGTTATATACAGTATATTATATATATAAGCAGTACGGTAGGCCACGGCTGTACCTACCTCTGTGTCGTCAGTGCACTCGTCCTCCATAAGTAATATAATACTATACTTACTATCCATCCATCTACATTGTATTGTATACCTACCTGTGGTGGTTTTTTTTTTCTTCATATTAGTTTAGCAGTCTGCTGACAGTGTCCACCAGGTCCGTTATATGCAGTATATTATATATATAAGCAGTACGGTAGGCCACGGCTGTACCTACCTTTGTGTCGTCAGTGCACTCGTCCTCCATAAGTAATATAATACTATACTTACTATCCATCCATCTACATTGTATTGTATACCTACCTGTGGTGGTTTTTTTTTCCTTCATACTAGTTTAGCAGTCTGCTGACAGTGTCCACCAGGTCCGTTATATGCAGTATATTATATATATAAGCAGTACGGTAGGCCACGGCTGTACCTACCTCTGTGTCGTCAGTGCACTCATCCTCCATAAGTAATATAATACTATACTTACTATCCATCCATCTACATTGTATTGTATACCTACCTGTGGTGGGTTTTTTTTTTCTTCATACTAGTTTAGCAGTCTGCTGACAGTGTCCACCAGGTCCGTTATATACAGTATATTATATATATAAGCAGTACGGTAGGCCACGGCTGTACCTACCTCTGTGTCGTCAGTGCACTCGTCCTCCATAAGTAATATAATACTATACTTACTATCCATCCATCTACATTGTATACCTGTGGTGGCTTTTAGTTGTGCGCATTAAAATATGGAGAACAAAAATGTGGAGGTTAAAAAAATAGGGAAAGATCAAGATCCACTTCCACCTCGTGCTGAAGCTGCTGCCACTAGTCATGGCCGAGACGATGAAATGCCATCAACGTCGTCTGCCAAGGCCGATGCCCAATGTCATAGTACAGTGCATGTAAAATCCAAAACACAAAAGATCAGTAAAAAAATGACCCAAAAATCAAAATTAAAAGCGTCTGAGGAGAAGCGTAAACTTGCCAATATGCCATTTACGACACGGAGTGGCAAGGAACGGCTGAGGCCCTGGCCTATGTTCATGGCTAGTGGTTCAGCTTCACATGAGGATGGAAGCACTCATCCTCTCGCTAGAAAAAAGAAAAGACTTGCGGCAAAAGCACAGCAAAGAACTGTGCGTTCTTCGAAATCACAAATCCCAAAGGAGAGTCCAATTGTGTCGGTTGCGATGCCTGACCTTCCCAACACTGGACGGGAAGAGTTTGCGCCTCTTTTTTCTCTTTGCGTCATGTGCTGTTTGGGGAGTATTTTTTGGAAGGGCCATCCTGCGTGACACTGCAGTGACACTCCTAGATGGGCCAGGTGTTTGTGTCGGCCACTTGGGTCGCTTAGCTTAGTCACACAACGACTTTGGTGCAGCTCTTTTTTTCTTTGCATCATTTGCTGTTTGGGGACTATTTTTTTAAGTGCCATCCTGTCTGACACTGCAGTGCCACTCCTAGATGGGCCAGGTGTTTGTGTCAGCCACTAGGGTCGCTTAGCTTAGTCGTCACACAGCTACCTCATTGCGCCTTTTTTTTTCTTTGCGTCATGTGCTGTTTGGGGAGTATTTTTTGGTAGGGCCATCCTGCGTGACACTGCAGTGCCACTCCTAGATGGGCCAGGTGTTTGTGTCGGCCACTTTGGGTCGCTTAGCTTAGTCACACAACGACTTTGGTGCAGCTCTTTTTTTCTTTGCATTATGTGCTGTTTGGGGACTATTTTTTTAAGTGCCATCCTGCCTGCCACTGCAGTGCCACTCCTAGATGGGCCAGGTGTTTGTGTCGGCCACTAGGGTCGCTTAGCTTAGTCGTCACACAGCTACCTCATTGCGCCTCTTTTTTTCTTTGCGTCATGTGCTGTTTGGGGAGTATTTTTTGGAAGGGCCATCCTGCGTGACACTGCAGTGCCACTCCTAGATGGGCCAGGTGTTTGTGTCGGCCACTTGGGTCGCTTAGCTTAGTCACACAACGACTTTGGTGCAGCTCTTTTTTTCTTTGCATCATGTGCTGTTTGGGGACTATTTTTTTAAGTGCCATCCTGTCTGACACTGCAGTGCCACTCCTAGATGGGCCAGGTGTTTGTGTCGGCCACTTGTGTCGCTTAGCTTAGTCACACAGCGACCTTGGTGCGCCTCTTTTTTTTTTGCATCATGTGCTGTTTGGGGACTATTTTTTTGAAGTGCCATCCTGCCTGACACTGCAGTGCCACTCCTAGATGGGCCAGGTGTTTGTGTCGGCCACTTGTGTCGCTTAGCTTAGCCATCCAGCGACCTCGGTGCAAATTTTAGGACTAAAAATAATAGTGTGAGGTGTTCAGAATAGACTGAAAATGAGTGGAAATTATGGTTATTGAGGTTAATAATACTATGGGATCAAAATGACCCCCAAATTCTATGATTTAAGCCGCTTTTTAGGGTTTTTTGAAAAAAAACACCCGAATCCAAAACACACCCGAATCCGACAAAAAAAATTCGGTGAGGTTTTGCCAAAACGCATACGAACCCAAAACACGGCCACGGAACCGAACCCAAAACCAAAACACAAAACCCGAAAAATTTCAGGTGCACATCACTAATATATATACAAATATATATATATATCTACATATATATATATATATATATATATATCTACATATATATATATATATATATACAACGTTTATACATTATAAAAGCTTTATTATTTCAAAAAAGTATTTAATGGTTTTGTTATTTTATTGCTAACCTATATTTCTATTTTCAGTTCATAGCTACAGTACATGCCATTTTCTGTAAATTTTCTCATGCTCCTTTTCTCTTGCAAATTTCTATACGGTCAATAGGGGGCAGTAGAATATCATTTATAGTATTTATTTGTTCAAAAATGTGCCACATGTTACAGAATTGGAAGACATTGCATTCCAACATGCAGCCGCAATTTTGTGAATATATCCAATATTGAAACTATTGAATTTTAAGGGCTTTATTCATGTCTGTAAGGAATTGAACAGCTGCAAGGCAGCAGCTATGCGTCTCATTAAAATTCAAATGCAGAAGTAGGGGTCTGTAGGAGATATCCACCTCCTGTTAGCATTTGCGAGATCCGAGTGCTGCGTCTGAGGACTCAGCCTTGGATCACCATTGCAACCATCCATCTCAATTCATGATAGTTCCAGCCACCATCCCGCCTATGTAAGCAGAAGCTTACTAAGGCTGGTTGTAGGATCCAGACACCGGAGTCCAGGAAGTCTGAGTCCTATGATGCCTGGACCCTTCAAGCCTTCAAAATGGAGGCCCTCGTTTTGAAGAATAGTGCCAGTGCTGCCACTGCTCCACCCCAAATGCCGATGTCAATCATGACAGTGGCTGTGAATGATATTGCAAGACCCGTTCTTCACATGCGCAGAACTCCAAACATTGTATATTTACGGAAAGCATTGGCTTTGTGTACAGAGAATTAGGCCCTAAGTGCAGGTCAGTATCAGAAGACCATGTGCCAGGGGCTCTTCAAGAGAGGACTCCCGTGGGCAGACTCCATCTGGGCCCCTCCTCTCTAGCCAGCAGCACTGTAGACTCTGGGATCTAGGGTCACTAGGTGACCTTAGCACTGTGCCAGAGTCTAGTCTCTAGTGCGCATGCGGTGGCCATTTTCTCAGGATTTTCTTACTGTGCATGCGCAAAATGCCAGAAAAATGTCCGCCGCGTCATTTTCCTGCTGATTTCTAGATCACTGCTGCCACCGACTTGGGACTCCAGAGGGTAATAGGAGGTGTGTCACCACATATCTTGCACTTGCCCCATAGACTTCATCTCCAGTATCCTCTTGAGGGTATGTCCCAAAAGTAGGCAAATAGTAACATATTAGCAACAATTAATGCCTGAGCAGCCAACCTTGAAAAAGCATACAGGGGTAATTCAGAGTTACACGGAAGTCAGACAGAAATGGCACCACAGTATCTGCTGGTATATAAATGAGACTCTTTGTGCATATTAAGAGTAGGGTGCATCTATGTGCCACACTGCCCCTATTACGCACAAATAAAATAATTTTAAAATGCACTAAATTCTAATCACTAAGAGGTCTATTTATCACCATCAGCATCTGATGATGCGGATGACAGGTGATAAACTTGACCAGACTCAATTATCACATGGATGTATCAATTATCGCACGCAGGGACCAGTGCTGCAAGCACAGCGGTACGGGGTGGTACGGGGTACCTGGAAGAAAATCCCAGCAGGTACTTGCAGACACCGGGTGTTGGAGAGAGGAGAGCATAGCATGCGCCCCTCCTCTCCTGTCTGTCCGAGTCCCCTGAGTCCGGCAGCGGCTGCGGTGTGCACTGAGTCGGTTCGTTAGCCAATCAGAGCTCACGGACCGGCTGGCAATCTGGAGCCACTGTTGCCGGCCCGCGAGCCCTTATTGGCTTGCGGACCGGCGCCAGTTCTAATATACAGGAGACAAGACTGAGGGCAGGAGGAGCTCGTACTGCGCTCTCCTCTCCCCAGCAGCAGGCCAGCAGCAGAAGATAGTGCCAGCCCCAGGCAGCAGCAACAACGGTGAGTTGCACTGCTGGGGCATATCTGGCACTCTGGGGGCATGTGTATATGGCACTGTGGGGGCATATCTGGCACTGTGGGGGCATGTGTATATTGCACTGTGGGGGCATATCTGGCACTGTGGGGGCATATATATCTGGCACTGTGGGGGCATATCTGACACTATGGGGGCATATGTGTATCTGGCACTGTGGGGCATATCTGGCACTGTGGAGGCATATCTGGCACTGTGGGGGCATATCTGGCACTGTGGGGGCATGTATATCTGGCACTGTGGGGGCATATCTGACACTATGGGGGCATATGTGTATCTGGCACTGTGGGGCATATCTGGCACTGTGGAGGCATATCTGGCACTGTGGGGCATATTTGCCACTGAAGGGGCATATCTGGCACTGTGGAGGCATATGTGTATCTGGCACTGTGGGGGCATGTGTATCTGGCACTGTGGGGACATATCTGGCACTGAAGGGTCATATCTGGCACTGTGGGGGCATATGTGTATGTGGCACTGTGGGGGCATGTGTATCTGCCACTATTGGGGCATATGTGTATCTGGCACAGTGGGGGCATATGTGTATCTGACACTCTGCGGCAATGTGTATCTGACACTGTGGGGGCTAATATGGCATTACTGGGGGCATTTGTGTATCTGGCACCATGGAGAATTTGTGCATCTGGCACTGTGGAGCATTTGTGCATCTGGCACTGTGGAGCATATCTGGCACATGGGGGGCGTATCTGGCACTGTGGGGGCATATGTGTATCTGGCACTAATGGTGTCATATGTGTATCACGCCCTCATTTTCATTGACCACGCCCCATGTGGCATTTGGCCAAACCCTTTTTTTTTAGCGAGTGCACACAGTACCTATGAGACTTTTTTTCTCCTTGTACCACTGGCAGGGACAGAACTGCTATGCCTCTCCGCAGCAACATTTGGGTATTTTTCAGAAAAAATACCCTGATGTCCTTCTGCACATGCGCCACCGCCTGTCGCTACCGCTGCCGCTGGTATTCCCCCGTCTCTACTACCCCCATGCCGCAACCCCCCCCGGATTTTATATTTGCCAGTCCAGGAGCCAGTGTCCACTGCTTCAGGAGGCTGCCGGGCGCCGGGTCCTTCTTCTGTGCTGTGACCCCCGGTGCTCTAAAGTGCGCTGTCACTTTTCAGCATCACTCTACTGCACCGGGGTCATAGCACAGCATATGGGGGACCCGGCGCCCGGCAACGCTCACCGGAGCAATGGACACCGGCTCCCTGGACTGGTAAGTATGGTTTTTCTGGGGTTTTTTTTACTTTTTTTTTTTACACTGTGAGTAGCTTGTGTATCCATCAGACACACATAGCTGATCACTGGAGCCAGGTCTCCACACAGCTTTCTCTGCCAGTGGGCAGAGAAAGCTGGGCAAAGGCAGCATATCGCAGTTGTGCCCTGTGTATTCGCCAGCCTGAGCTGGCGAAATTATCACAGGGCTCACTGCTGTATTTTTTTATATATATTTTTAAAGTAAATTTGACCTCATCGCATTTTCCATTATAAGTATGGGGAATGCGATGTGGCTTATTAAAAAATTACAATTAATGGGTTTGGAGCAGTTTTTCATGAAAACTGCTCCAAATGCCCTTTAATACATTTGAGCGGTACTTAAATAATGTGAAAAGGGGGTGAAAACACCCTTTTTCAATTTTTTTAGTAAAAATAATGTTAATAAATAGGCCCCTAACTCTCTACGCTGAATATCCAGCAACAATGCCGTAACCAAGCGACGCTGCGCCCTGTGCTGTTCACACCCCTACACCTGTTATTACTAGGTGCTTCATCGCGCCCTACGGGCGCTCTTCACACCGTCGCAAGGGGCTATGCCCCCTTAACCCTTGCTTGCCTTTCTGGGGTTCAATATTTGTATTATATGGAGTATTACCTGCATTCCTTTGTTAGTAGTTAAATATTGCACAATGAAAGGGCGTGCGATGGTGAAGGAGGCGCAGCCCCTTGCGACGGCGTGAACAGCACCTGCAGGGCATGATGTACAGAAAGCAGCGGGTGCGGGAGGGACTGCGGATGGGGGAGGGTGTCTGTAGATGCTGTGGGTGGAGGGGGCCCGGATGGGGAAGGGTTGGGAGGTGCTGAGGATGGGGGAGGGGCAGAGGAGTGGGGGCTGCAGATGGGGGAGGGGTCCGGAGGCACTGCATGTGGTGGAGGGGCAGGCGTGCCAAGCGTGGCAGAGGGGCAGGTGTGGGGATGTTGCGGATGGGTGAAGGGTTCCGGAGGTGCTGTGGGATGGGAAGGGGCGGGGGTGCCGGGGGTGGGGTAGGGGGTCCGGAGGCACCATGGGTGGAGGAGGAGCAGGTACAGGTGGTGCGGCGGATGGGGAAGGGGGTCTTGAGGCGCTGCAGGTGGTGGAGGGGCAGGTGTGTGGGGGTGCCGTGGGTTGGGGAGGGATGGGTGAGGGGGGGGACCACGGATTGAGGAGGGTGTCTGCAGATGCTGTGGGTGGAGGGGGGGGCAGGTGTGGGGGGAGACATATATAGGGGGTGGATGGTGGAGGGGGCCTGGAGGTGCTGTGGGTGGTGGAGGGGTGGGGAATTGGGAGCCGTGGGTGGTGTAGGGGGTCTGGAGGCACAGCGTGTGGGGGAGGGGAAGGTACGGAGGTGTGGTGCATTGGGGAGGGGTCTGGAGGCGCTACGGGTACTGTACCTGCCAAAAAGGTAGTTGGAGGGTATGTAGTAACAGGGCCAGGACAGAGGTGACAGGGTCAGAACAGGGGTGACAGGGTCAGAACAGGGGTGACAGGGCCAGGACAGGGGTGACAGGGTCAGGACAGGGGTGACGGGGTCAGTACAGGGGTGACGGGGCAAGGACAGGGGTGACGGGGCCAGGACAGGGGCGACGGTGCCAGGACAGAAATGACAGGGACAGGATAGGGGTGACATGGCCAGGGTAGGGGCGGCTGGATCTGGACAGGGGTGACAGGGCCAGTATAGGGTTGACAGGGCAAGCACAGGGGTGACAGGGCCAGGATAGGGGTAACAGGGCCAGCATAAGGTTGACAGGGCCAGGATAAGGGTGACAGGGCCAGGATAAGGGTGAAAGGGCCAGGATAAGGGTGAAAGGGCAAGGATAAGGGTAACAGGGCAAGGCCAGGGGTGACAGGGACATGACAGAACACAGGGCACGGGAGAGATTGGTATTAGGGACAAAACAGTGGTGACAGACAGATGTGTCTTACCGGAGTCACTGCTGGCTGCTGCTGTTCCACTCCAACCTGTTGGGATCTGCTGCTGGTGGAGACTTGGCATGGCTGCCTCTCCCAGGCTGGAGTCCTGCTTCCTCTGCCCGTCCACATCCCTCCCCCCCTCCTCAGTCACACACCGCGGACCTCGCGCAGCTGCCGGGCACTGTGGTAAGGGGAGACTGGGAGTGACTGGTTAGCTCCCAGGAGACGCTGCGGCTGGAGGGAGAAGGGGGTCGGAGCCTGCAAACAGCGCGGACTTTTGCAGCGCTATCCACCGGCTAAAGTGTGTGAATGAGCTGGGCGCACCTCACTGCGGGTGGCAGTGCTGCAGCTAGCGGTGGGGTTGCCGGGACTGGAGATTACAGAGGCAGTACGGAACCTGCACAGCGGCAGGTGCCCCACAAAACTGCAGCTAAGAAGCGTGGAGTGTGCCAGAAAGTGACGCTCCTCCGCGCCAGAGAGCCCCTGCTGAGTTTGCTGATGTGGGGGGGTCAAGCACACAGTGAGCCGGTGCCCGTCTGTCTGTACGGCATACCCCCTTACACACCCCCATACCTCCCCACTGTCCCGATTTTCGCGGGACAGTCCCATTTCTTTGGGGTCTGTCCCGCTGTCCCACCCATGGGCCGCAGTGTCCCCCGGTGGGGGGGGGGGCAGTTGGGAAGCTCCTGAACTCGCTGTTCTGCTTAGCAGAGCAGCGGTGAATAGATGCGCACAGCGTCTATTTAGTGGAGACAGGAGGAGAGGGGGCATCAGGGGGTACAGATTAAGGGGGGTTCCGGCAGCAGAGCCGGATTAAGGGGGGGGCAGGGGGTACGTACCGTGGGCCCCACAGTTTTAGGGGCCTCCCCGGCTGAAGAAGCTCTGTCCCAGCTCTGTATCTCCCCCGTCCTGCCAGCAACAGCAGCAGTATTGTGCTACAGTCAGCACACGCTGCTGCGTGTTGGCAGGTTTGTGGTGTTACAGGAAGGCAGCAGCCTCCCTGCTTTCTTCTGCTTGTGCGGGTGTGTAGGGGAGAGCAACCATCCCCTCTGGATTTACCCCTAGCTGAGGGGCAAAAATCCCATTAAAAAATAAATATATATCCGGAATTTGCATAAGGGGGCGTGGCCACGCGGTCCGCGATTAGGCCACGCCCAAAACCCACAGCAGGCAGAGCAATGAGATAGGGCCCCCCTGTTTCAAGTGCCCTGGGCCCCCCGGACTCATAATCCGCCCCTGGGGGCATGCCAGTAGCTCACAGAGCGCTGGGCATGCCCCCTCACTGATGAAAATGGGGGCCTACCCGTGAAGCCACGCCCCTTTTCGTTGGTCACGCCCCTTTTCGCCGCCTGTGTGTCCCTCCTTCTGCCTGAAGAAAACTGGGAGGTATGCACCCCTGCCTGTGCCATGCCCATACCATCTGCTTCCGCTCCTAGTCTCCTATAGATTTGCCCAGATCTGTGACTCATTTGACTAACTCCGCCCAGTGTTGTGACGCCGCCCAGCATTAGCAAATGAGTCACAAAGTCACAGATCTGGGCTATTATATAGGTGATGGGCCTGGGCCGTGATGGCTACTGACACCACTGCTGACCAGCAATCACAACACACTTCTTGACCTCAGCTGCTGCAATACTTCACTTGATAAAAAGTGTTATTCCTACACTTCTATAACAGCTTCTATTATATTCTGAATAAGCAAAGTATCTCTCACATATCTGGATATGGTATGTTAAGTTGACAGTTAACATGTCGTCGTGCATTGGGTCAACATGGAAATACTGTCATGGCCAAAATGTAGACATGCTTACTGTAATATAGCAACAGTGACCATGCTGACATTCATCTTGTCTATAAGCAAGGGCGTAGCTACTGTACCATAGGTGCAGGGAGTGCAGCTGCTATGGGGGAGTGCAGCTGCTATGGAGCCCAGTGCTGAGAGGAGCCCAGCTTCCCTATCACAGTTATATGTGTTATATACAGGGCGTAGCTACCATAGGTGCAGGCAGTGCATCTGCTATGGGGCCCAGAGCTGAGAGGGGCCCACCTTCCCTGTCACAGTTACATGTGTTGTTGTATACAAGGGCGTAGCTACCATAGGTGAGGGAGTGCATCTGCTATAGGACCCAGAGCTGAGAGGGGCCCACCTTCCCTGTCACAGTTACATGTGTTATATACAAGGGTGTAGCTGCCATAGGTGCAAGGAGTGCATCTTCTACAGGACCCAGAGCTGAGAGAGGCCACCTTCCCTGTCACAGTTACATGTGTTATATACAGGGTGTAGCTACCATAGGTGCAGGGAGTGCAGCTGCTATGGGACCCAGAGCTGAGAGAGCCCACCTTCCCTGTCACAGTTACATGTGTTATATACAAGGACGTAGCTACCATAGGTGCAGGGAGTGCAGCTGCTATGGGACCCAGAGCTGAGAGAGCCCACCTTCCCTGTCACAGTTACATGTGTTATATATATTTTTCACCATCGGGTAATACATAGGTGTCCTTAAAAAAAGTTACCTTTGGGTCTGCAATATATCTTGGTATACCCTGAAACCCTTCAATATTTTGCTATGGGGCCCACAAAGTTCTTGCTACGACCCTGTCTACAAGGATGACATGCTGTCATGATAGATTGTCCACATAACAACCCTGGTAGCTAAGTGGTTACTTACCTGGTCCTGGCAGCAGCGGCATCTCCAGCATCATCTTTCGGGTCCCAGCGGTCATGTGGCTGGCAGGTCCGGCACAGCTGTGTGACAGAGTGGCTTTCTGGTAAACCATGTTGACATTCTAGTGTTGACATTAGGAGTAAATGTCGACCATGTGATCAAGTACGACATATATATTGAATAGCAAGACAGAAGCATCGTACATTAGTATGTAAAACTATCTATTTCTATATACAATATGCCAAGGGAATTGGGGAAAAAGGGAAAATGAGCACTGGTAATAATGAGTAAAAGTATAAAGTAGGGAAATCCACATAGAAGAACAATCTTTCTTATCTAGGTATACACAGTGGCGTATCTATAATGGATGCACACGGGCCCCAGGGTTCTGGAGGGCTCACACCACACACCCTTACCCCTCCGAAGTCCTGTGTCGACAGCAGCAGCGCTACACAAATCATAGAGGAAATGTCGCAGCAGCCATTTTCCCAGCATTTTGCGCATGTACAGTAAGAAAATCTCCGTAAAAATGGCCACTGAGTCTTTTCCCCGGAAATTTGCGCATGTGCACTAGACTGTGGTACATCATTAGGGTCTCCTAGTGCTAACAGAGTCACTTCTTTACTGGCTAGAGAGGAGGCGGCCCATATGGAGACTGCACACTGGCCCCCTCCTCTCTTAATATGCCCCTGGGTGTACAAATAGTAAATTGTGAAGCAGCACCCATGAGAGTAATTGGAGTCCGAATGATCAGTGGGGGTAATTCTGAGTTGATCGCAGCAGGAACTTTGTTAGCAGTTGGGCAAAACCATGTGCACTGCAGGGGAGGCTGATATAACATATGCAGTGGAAGTTAGATTTGGGTGTGGTGTGTTCAAACTGAAATCTAAATTGCAGTGTAAAAATAAAGCAGCCAGTATTTACCCTGCACAGAAACAAAGTAACCCACCCAAATCTAACTCTCTCTGCACATGTTATATCTGCCTCCCCTGCAGCGCACATGGGTGGTCATTCCGAGTTGTTCGCTCGTTGCTGATTGTCGCTATGCTGCGATTTGTTGCTAAATGCGCATGTGCATGGTACGCAGAGCGCATGCGCTAAGTTATTTAACACAAAACTTAGTAGATTTGCTGGTGTTCGAGCGATGCATTTCAGTCGCACTGCTGATCGGTGAATGATTGACAGGAAAGGGGCGTTTCTGGGTGGTAACTGAGCGTTTTCCGGGAGTGTGCTAAAAAACGCAGGCGTGTCAGGGAAAAACGCAGGAGTGTCTGGAGAAACGGGGGAGTGGCTGGCCGAACACAGGGCGTGTTTGTGACGTCAAACCAGGAACTAAACGGACTGAGCTGATCGCAATCTAGGAGTAGGTCTGGAGCTACTCAGAAACTGCAAGAAAATATTTAGTAGCAATTCTGCTACTCTTTCGTTCGCTATTCTGCTAAGATACACTCCCAGAGGGCGGCGGCCTAGCGTGTGCAATGCTGCTAAAAGCAGCTAGCGAGCGAACAACTCGGAATGAGGGCCTTGGTTTTGCTCAACTGCTTACAAAGTTCCTGCTGCAATCAACTCAGAATTACCCCCAGTATCGGATGGTTTGTACTCTCTGACCTGCACTTACAGGAGAGAATTTATTAGGCAATACAACCAACTACTGTAGATATAACTAGAGTTATATATTTGCTCAGATAACCACATACCATATTTATTATTATGTGTTGTTTGCCTGTTTGATTTTTATCTTTGTGTATCTATAATGCCATGTCACATTTTAACACATATCAATAAATGTTATGTTTTATATAATAGTAGGTTGAGTGCCCCAACAAGAGAGTACTTTTCTGTTTATATTTATATATACCCCAGACTGATCATTTGTTTTCTTAATATACAGTTAGGTCTATATATATCTGTACACTGACACAATTTTTATCAAATTGGCTCGATACACCACCTTTATGGATTTGAAATGCTCGATCGGGTTGAGATCAGGTGACTGACTCGGTCATTGCAGAATATTCCACTTCTTTGCCTTAAAAAAACTCCTGTGTTGTTTTCTCAGTATGTTTTGGGTCATACTGTCCTATTAACTTTGCTAAAATTGTCTGAGTCTGGGCATACATTAAATCCTTATACACTTCAGAATTCATACGGCTGCTTCTGTCACATCATCAATAAAAACTGGTGACCCAGTGCCACTGGAACCCATGCACGCCCATGCAATCTCTCCGTGTTTTACAGATGACGTAACATGCTTTGGATCATGAGCATTCCAAGCCTACTACATGCGTTTTTCTTTCCATCATTCTGGTACAGGTTTATCTTAGTTTCATCCTTCCAAAGTATGCTGTTCCAGAACTGGGCTGGCTTTTTTAGTTGTTCTTTGGCAAAGTCTAATCTGGTCTTTGTATTTTTGATGCTTATGAATGGTTTGTGCCTTGTGGTGAACCCTCTGTATTTGCTTTTGTGAAGTCTTCCCTTTATGGTAGACTTGAATTAGTGGTATGACAACTTCCTTGAGAGTGTTCTTCACTTGGCTGGATGTTTTTCTTTACCATGGAAAGGATCCTGCAATCATCCACCACTGTTGTCTTCTGTGGACGATCCAGGCCTTTTTGTGTTGCCAAGCTCACCAGTACTTTCTTTTTTCTCTCAGAATTGACCAAACTGTTGATTTAGCCACTCCTAAGGGTCCCGCTAGCTCTTGGATGTTTTTTTTTTTTGCAGCCCAAGGATGGCCTGTTTCACTTGAATTGAGAGCTCCTTTGACTGCATGTTGTGGGTGCACAGCAACAGCTCTCAAATACCTTTTGTCTGCTTAATTAGTAAAGAAATATCAAAGGAATATCCTAGACCTGCCAATAAAACAGCTTTTGAGTCAAATGTCCAATTACTTTTAATCCCTTGGAAAAGAAGGGGCTATATATAAATATATTAAACACCTGTAATTCCTAAACACTTCCTGCAATTTGGATGTGAATACCCTAAAATTAAAGATGATAGTCTGAACTTTAAAACCATAGTCATTAAATAACTGTAAATGGAATATGTTTTGGTAAACAGCTAAAATACTAAAACTTGTGTCAGTGTCCAAATAATAAGGACCTAACTGTAAGTGGTAATAGAGGGGCCTAGTCAACATACCATAATTAAGACTTTTTGAGTGTTTTTACATAATTTTGTATATTTTAAGTTTCATCCCCATTCATTAAACTAGTAACACAGGTGATATCTCCTGATTACAATCCTGGCCCGTACTTTAGTATGGAGATGTAGAAATTATGTGATTCATCAAGTTCCACTTTTTTTTTTCTTCGGAACTTGACTGTGTAACTGTGTACCATCCGGAGATGGCATACAGCCCCCCAATGTCTTCACAAGCTGGTGTTTACACATCAGCTTGTGCAGAAGAGGGATCTTTTCAGATCCCTCCCTGCTGTGTCCACACTGCCTCCGGCTGAGTTCCCACTCTTCTGCCTAGGCTCCATCCCCCAGTACCCAGCTCCTGCTCTCTGAATGCTCGACCAGTCCCTGCCATATATAGGTGAACACAGCATTTGCAGAGCTGCTCCTCCCAACTAGCACTTCTTCATTACCTCTATCAGACAGAACCCAGCCTGCTGAGGGACTGTCCTGCTGTTGGTGCAGTGGCGGGTGCAGTTGTATGTTTAAGATCACAGGAGGACCGCACACACTGCCGACACAGCGCGCACAAGCCACACTGCTTCTGTCAATGAAAGCTGTAAGCCCAGTGCCTCCCCACGATTGGAAAGCCCCTGTGGCAGGGGTGTGTGGGGAGCTGGTACTCCTCTGCCATCTTCATTGAGCACAGTCTTGGAGTAGAGCCCAGGTTGCATGATGAAAGGAGGCCCTGTCTCTGTAGTATGACATGTTAACTGCTACACCCGGCTAACGGGGATTGTGCCTACCAATCCACAGAAGAAAGTAAATACATAATGGATATGCTGCAGCTAATGCTGGATGCACACTGCCCCTCAGGATCGATCCCACTCATGGTTCAGGCTGTACTGATTTATCTATCACAGATCCACAAGTCACAGCACAGCCCCATCAGTCCTGCACACAGTGCACAAGAACAGCAAAGTCATGCCACTCTGCTAAACAAATACCGGAGCAGCAGGAGAAAAGTATCTCACTTCCGAAAAGATGTCTCCGCTGAAACAGCTGCTTATAATCAGGGCCGTTTCTAGACAATTTGGCTCCCAGTGCGAGATTTAAAAATGCGCCCCCCCCCCCCCCCCATTGCTATAAAAAAAAATTGCGTCCCCCCCATATAGCTATAAAAAGAAAAAGTATGCGCGCGCCATAGGCACGCGCGTTCCCGACAAGGGTGTGTGGCCTGATTAAAATGGGTGTGGTCTCATTAAAGTGGGAGTGGCCTCATCTGATATCATCACGCCCACCACAGGGGGGAAAAATAAAAAAGTCCCCATTTTACACATTACAGCAGCCAAGTGTCCCCATTTTACACAGCGCGGCAGGCTGGTGTCCCCATTTTACAGAGCGCAGCAGGCAGGTATCCCCATTTTACACAGTGTGGCAGGCAGATATCCCCATTTTACACAGTACGCAGGCAGGTGCCCCCATTTTACAAAGTGCGGCAGGCAGGTATCCCCATTTTACACAGCGCGGCAGGCAGGTGTCCCCATTTTACAAAGCGCGGCAGGCAGGTATCCCCATTTTACACAGTGCAGCAGGCAGGTATCCCCATTTTACACAGTGCGGCAGGCAGGTGCCCCCATTTTACACAGTACGGCAGGCAGGTATCCCCATTTTACACAGTACGGCAGGCAGGTGTCCCCATTTTACACAGTACGCAGGCAGGTGTCCCCATTTTACACAGTGCAGCAGGCAGGTATCCCCATTTTACACAGTGCGGCAGGCAGGTATCCCCATTTTACACAGTGCGGCAGGCAGGTATCCCCATTTTACACAGTGCGGCAGGCAGGTATCCCCATTTTACACAGTGCAGCAGGCAGATATCCCCATTTTACATAGTGCAGCAGGCAGGTGCCCCCATTTTACACAGTACGCAGGCAGGTATCCCCATTTTACACAGTGCAGCAGGCAGGTATCCCCATTTTACACAGTGCGGCAGGCAGGTATCCCCATTTTACACAGTGCGGCAGGCAGGTATCCCCATTTTACACAGTGCAGCAGGCAGATATCCCCATTTTACATAGTGCAGCAGGCAGGTGCCCCCATTTTACACAGTACGGCAGGCAGGTATCCCCATTTTACACAGTGCAGCAGGCAGGTATCCCCATTTTACACAGTGCAGCAGGCAGGTATCCCCATTTTACACAGTACGCAGGCAGGTATCCCCATTTTACACAGTGCAGCAGGCAGGTATCCCCATTTTACACAGTACGCAGGCAGGTATCCCCATTTTACACAGTGCAGCAGGCAGGTATCCCCTTTTTACACAGTGCAGCAGACAGGTATCCCCATTTTGCACAGTGCAGCAGGCAGGTATCCCCATTTTACACAGTGCGGCAGGCAGGTTCCCAGTGCGGCAGGCAGGTGTCAAGTGGTGGGGGGGAAGGAAGGAGGAGAGAGAGAGATAGATATACTTACATGTTCCCGCTCTTCGGGTCCCGCCGCCTCACGTCCCTCGCGCCGGCCGCCGCCGCCTCCTTCCAGGCTTCTCTCCTCCCTCTCCCCGAGCGCTCCTGCTCGGGGGGCGGGGCTTCGCAGAATGACGCGTTTGCGTCATGACGTCATAACGCAAACGCGTCATTCCACGAAACTCCGCTCCCCCGAGCAGGAGCGCTCGGGGAGAGGGGAAACAAGTACACACAAAGTGCAGCGGCGGGCGCCCCGTGCGGTTGCACGGCTCGCCCGCCGCTAGAAACGGCACTGCTTATAATGCCTCTGATATTTACACTGAACTTGATGCAGTTCAAAACATAATTATTTCATTACAATTTTTTCCTTGGTTGATCAATTAGCCATAGTAAATTACCGTGTCTGATTGAATTTCCCCCTTAGAGTTGTATATATATGTGTGTGTGTGTGTGTGTGTGTGTGTGTGTGTGTGTTTTTGTTTCCAGCACTTAGAATTTTATAGAGCTCAGTAAAATTTACACATATATAAATAGCAAGATGTGTTATATGGGTGTATTTTCTAAGCCTTGGATGGAGGTAAAGTGGACATAGATAAAGTACCAGCCAATCAGCTCCTAACTGTCATTTTTCAAATCCAGACGGTGACATGGCAGTTAGGAGCTGATTGGCTGGTACTTTATCTTCGTCCACTTTATCTCCATCCAAGGCTTAGTAAACAGGGGAGATGTACTAAGCAGTGAAAAGAGTGGAGAAGTGAGCCAGTGAAGAAGTTGCCCATGGTAACCAATCGCTGCTGTGTATAATTTTATAGTATGCAAATTATAAATGTTACTTTAATGCTGATTGGTTGCCATGAGCAACTTATCCACTAACTCACTTCTCCACTCTGAGTCTTTTCATATGAGGGACGTGTCCCTTTTGTCTCAATAGCCTTTCAGACTTGATGGATCCTCAGCGGTCACATTGAGCTTTCACAGTGAGCTGAATTCTCTCTCTCTCTCTCTCTCTCTCTCTCTCTCTCTCTCTAAGGGGCCTATTTATTAACATTATTTTTACTAAAATAATGTGGAAAAAGGGTGTTTTCACACCCTTTTCACATTATTTTAGTATTACCTGAATGTATTAAAGGGCATTTGGAGCAGTTTTCATGAAAAACTGCTCCAAACCCTTTAATTCCCTTTTTTTTAGTAACCCACATCGCATTCCCCATACTTACAATGGGAAATGTGATGTGGCCAAATTTACTAAAAAAAAAACTGTGAAAAAATACCGCAGTGTGCCCTGTGATAATCTCGCCAGCTCAGGCTGGCGAGTTCACAGAGCAGCACTGCAATGTGCACCCTTTTGCCCAGCTTTCTATGCCCTTGGCAGAGAAAGCTGAGTGGGGACCGGGCTCCAGTGATCAGCTATGTGTGTCCGATGGACACGCAAGTTGATCACAGTATTAAAAAAAGAAACAAAGTAAAAAATAAAATAAACATACTCACCTGTCCAGTGTCCGCTGCTCCAGCGAGCGCTGCAGGGCGTCGAGTCCCCCATATGCTGCAATGCGACCCCGGTGCAGTAAAGTGATGCTGCAAAACGGCAGCGCACTTTACAGCACCGGAGTTCACAGGATCACAGCGCAGGAGAAGGACCCGGCACCCGGTAACCTCCTGAAGCAGCGTGGACCGTCTCGCTGGACAGGTGAGTATATTATCCTGTTAGGGGGTGTCCGCGGCGTGCGGGGGTAGTCGTGACAGGGGGGGGGGTCGACCAGGTGGCGGTGGTAGCGGCGATGTTGGCGGGGGCGGCGCATGCGCAGCAGGACATCGGGGTATTTTTTCCGAAAAATACCCCGATGATGCTGCGAAGAGGCATTGCAGGGACAGAGCTTGACCGCAAGCTCTGTTCCTGCATGCGATAATTGATACATCCCTGCGATGTAATCAATTATCGCAGTGCGAGTTTGGGCGATTTTATCACCTGTCATCCACATCCTGGATGCGGATGGTGATAAATAGGCCCCTAAATCACCGGGGTTTAACCTACACACTTGGCATTACACACAGTGTCGGATACTCAGTGCCCCTTCATTCCAATTCCACCTCATCATTATCACTTGCTCCCAGTCTCCTTACCACCAGATGCAGACCTCCAGAGGGATTCACTACTCACTGGCGCACACCTCTGCTCAATGACGTTTCCCACTCTTAATGGTGGATATTTTATTCTATTTGGCACTTTAGAAAACAAGCAGGGTACTATTGTCTCTCTCTATGTCCCCAATTCCTGATAAACCCCTTTATCAAACATGTCCTAGAGGAAATACAAAATGTACACTACTTACATCTCGTTCTTCTGGGTGATTTCATGCTCTGTTCCCCTGGATATGGGAGCTAAAATCGGGAATCATTCCTCCCAACCCTAGGAAGTCTCCTCATATATGTTTGGCAGCCCAGCATATAGATTTTGAACTTAAACACCTAGAGGCCTAGAACAAGTCTTGTCCCTCTTCCTCTCTTAAAGAGATGACTTCCGTTAGACGTTAGCTCCAGAAGCTTTACGTTTGTCTAGCACACTTACTTACTAGGTCAGCACTTCTACTCAGCAGGCAATTCGGTTGATAGACTGCATATGTTATATACAAGCTAGAAATTGCATTAGACAGCTTTTCACACCCCAAGGAGCTAAGCTTCAAAATCTGGTGGCTATAGTGAATGGGTTTGCCCACTTTTATTCTAGTTGGTATAACTTGCGAAATGATGGTGACACCTTCCCAACCAACCAGTGCCTCTATCTCCTCTTTTCTCAAGGACCTCCCTATCTCTTCTTTAGACGCTGCAGATCTGCTCTCCTTAAACGTCCCCCTAGACTGAACAGGAAAAACTGTTTTAAATTAAAAGTGTTTTAAAACTCTCCCTGGAGACAGGGCACCTAGGCCAGATGAATTAAAAATTACTTACTTTTCAAGATGATTTAGCTCCCATTCTCACATTTTTCATTACCACAACGCAAATGGTAGTTTTCCCTCCTGAGATGCTGAAAACTCAAATTGTGACTCCCCAAACCAGGATGGACCCAAGCAATTGTAGATATTATAGGCCTATAGTCCTGCTCAACACAGATTTAAAACTATATGCTAAACTTATTTCTAAAAGGTAAAGCCCACTCATGTAACAATTGATTCATCTGGACTAAGTTGATGTTGTTTCAAACAGGCGGGCATCCATGGAATGTTGGACCTTGTGGAACATTCATCTTGGTGTAAGTTTGATATTCAATATTATTGCATCACAATTGCATTAAAAATGAAAATTGTGATAAATATGCCCCTAAGTGTCCTATTTCCAATTCCAGCAAGTATTATGCGGCAGCTAACATTCTTTTTTTGGTGATTGCATTGATAGAAGATCATCTATCGCTACAATAAGTGGTGATCTTTATTATCACCCCGTATTTGTAAATAGACCCATAAGTGAAAAAACTAGACTTACAGTACAAGGTAAACTAGAAACACAATATATATTGAAATATATTGAAACATGAACTTTTTATGAGCATGCTTCCCAACAATCTGGAGCTAGTAAAAAGGACACCATGCGCCTGTTAGGGTCTCCTGCTCTGTGCTGCCACGTCGTCATGGCAACCGGGAGACAAGTGCTAGCGGAGTAACCTGAGCGTAGCTGATACTCCGGTTCGGGTCTTTTGCTGTGCAGTGGTTACAGGCTCTGTGCACGGCAGGGGATCCGGTGCTGGTTTTTGTGCTCACAGTCTGTGAGGTCTGAGTGGGGCGTGGACAGCACCTGCTATATAAACCCTCTTCTCAGGTTAGGCAGATGCTGCTGAATCTTTGTTGGTTAGTCAGTTCCTGAAAGCTAGCTAGTACTGTGTAAACTTTTTATTTGTTTGTTGCTTACTGCAAATAGGCCTTGGGATTTGGTATCACACTCTGCCAATCCAGACCTAGCAGTAAGACTGGAGTCAGTCGTTTAACCTGCTGGGGTTCTTTTGCTACTCTGTGAACCTAGCAAGTTTGCGGCTGTATTCTCAGACTTGCCTGCCAAAATCCTTTCTCACTGTGCAAGGTGTTCAGTGTCAGTTTAGTGGCAGTAAGCTGAACCAGTGCACTGCAAGTGAGGACTAGGATTGTGGAGACTCTCCTTGTGTCTATTATTCCATCTCTGACCAAGGAGTTTACTGCCACACCCGTTGGTAACCCTTTAGGGTTTTGCTGTTGCCCTTAGCAACAGCATTTCGGGTTCTCTACGTATTAAATCACTACATCTTGCTTCTTTCCATCTGAGCATTCCTAATATTAGGGAGACACCCAGTTTCTTAGCCTTTGGGCTTCTCTGTTCACTTTGTGTTTATTTTGTTACCCTATCACCTTCTGTGTATGTAATGTCATATTCCCCAGTCTGTCTGTGAGTTCATTTGTTTTGCATCCCTCACCGTTCAGACACCAGTACATTCCTGCTGGCACTGGTGTGCATAACAGCGCCTTTGGCGTGCCCCAAAAAGGGGGTGTGGCCTTGGAAGGTCGGTACATTGCTTTGTAGTATAGGGATGTGTCTGCAAGGCTTGCCCCCAATTTTCATCACTTTGGGGATACACCCAGTACTTTTTGTGATGCTGGGCTGACCCCAGTGCCTCTCTCTAGAGTTTAGATGCCACGTGCGCATCCATTCACCACTGTTCTGCTAGGATACAAATACAACAACACTGATATATGAGAGAGGAGGTTAATTAGCTAATCCAGAGTTTGGAAGACGCTGACTTATCATGCTTCTAGAGAATTCAGCCCATCCCTCATATGCGGCAGTCACCCTGCTGCAATCCAGTACTAAGGGGACGATTTATCAATATTATTTTTACTAAAATAACGTGAAAAGGGTGTTTTCACACCCTTTTCACATTATTTTAATTTCACTTAAATGTACTAAAAGAGGAATTGGAATAGAATTTGCAAAAATATTGGAAGTGAGCCTATTGCTAATAACACCACTTCAGAACAGCGTTATCCAGGCTCACTTACGATAAAGGCTGTTTTTGCTTCAGAGAGAGAACTTAGCTCTCTCCCTCTCCTCCCTACTGTCTGTGAGCCGCAGCAGCAAGAGGACTCCTGCCGTGCTGCCTGCTTCCCTCTGCCCTAGTGCAAACACATAGTTACTAGGCAGATGACTGAGATTGCCGGCCACCCAATGCTGGTAGATAGGAAGCACAAAGGGGCACATCCCGGGAGGACATGTGTGCGGAGCTCCTGGAGTGTGAGCAGCTGCCACGGACCTGTCTGTCTGCAGCCATGCAGGAGACAGCTGCCAGCGCCACCCATCCAGAATACTGCTTCCTGCCCTGTGCAGCGCTGTGCATGATCTTCTCAGACTTGGCTGTCCTCTCTGTCAGGTCTTAAAAACATCACTGAAAATCGCATTTCCCATTATAAGTATGGAAAATACAATCTTGTAACTAAAAAAGTGAATTAAAGGGTTTAGAGAGCAGTTTTTCACGAAACCTCTCAAAAGCCATTTGATACATTCAAGTTATACTACAGGTTGAGTATCCCATATCCAAATATTCCGAAATACGGACTTTTTGAGTGAGAGTGAGATAGTGAAACCTTTGTTTTTTGATGGCTCAATGTACACAAACTTTGTTTAATACACAAAGTTATTAAAAATATTGTATTAAATGACCTTCAGGCTGTGTGCATAAGGTGTATATGAAACATAAATGAATTGTGTGAATGTAGACACACTTTGTTTAATGCACAAAGTTATAAAAAATATTGGCTATAATTACCTTCAGGCTGTGTGTATAAGGTGTATAGGTAACATAAATGCATTATGTGCTTAGACTTAGGTCCCATCACCATAATATCTCATTATGGTATGCAATTATTCCAAAATACGGAAAAATCTGATATCCAAAATACCTCTGGTCCCAAGCATTTTGGATAAGGGATACTCAACCTGTAATATAATGTGAAAAGGGAGTGAAAACACCCCATTTCACATTACTTTAGTAAAAGAAAATGTTAATAAATCTGCCTATTAGTAATTTGCAGATGTTGAAGTAGCACAAGTAACACCAGAAGAAAGGATTCAGTAATGCTTCTGAGTATTTTATACACTAAGGGGCTTATTTATTAACATTATTTTGACAAAAAAAATGTGAAAAAGGGTGTTTTCACACCATTTTCACTTTATTTTAGTATCACTCCAATGTATTAAAGGGCCTTTGGAGCAGTTTTCATGAAAAACTGCTCCAAACCCTTTAATTGTCATTTTTTTAGTAACCCACACCGCATTCTCCATACTTATCATGGGAAATGTATGTACTAAAATGAAAAAAAAGTGAAAAAACACTGCAGTGTGCCCTGTGATAATAACGCCAGGTATAACACCTCCAGTTGGCGCAATCACAGGGCAGCACTGCGATAAGCAGCCTTTTGCACCTGGCAGAGAAAGCTGTGCAGGACCAGGCTTGGTCAGGATGCACAACATGTGGATCTATCCATTCATACTACACATTTTAGTCAACCATATATGTCTTAGGGGCCTATTTATTAACACTATTTTGACTAAAATAATCTGGAAAAAGGGTGTTTCCCACCCTTTTCACATTATTTTAGTATCACCTGAATGTATTAAAGGGCATTTGGAGCAGTTTTCATGAAAAACTGCTACAAACCCTTTAATTCACTTTTTTTAGTAAGCCACATCGCATTCCCCATACTTATAATGGGAAATGCAATCTGACCAGATTTACTAAAAAAAAAAAATTAGAAAAAATACCAGTGTGCCCTGTGATAATCATACTCATACTCACCTGTCCAGGGATCCTGTGTCCACTGCTCCAGTGAACGCTGCCAGGCACTGGGTCCCTCATATGCTGCAATATGACCCCGGTGCAGTAAAGTGACGCTGCAAAATGGCAGCACACTTTACAGCACTGGGGGTCACAGTCTGTGTCATTCGAACTCTTACCATACCCCAAAGTAATCACATCCCCCCTGATGTGTCGGCAATCCATGTGGACTTCATATAAATATTTTATGCAATACAGAATATGCATTTAACATCTTCTTGAGTATCACAATTAATATAGCTTTTTAATGTATTTTTATTTTTATTTTTCGGTCAGATATTTCTTTCTTGTTTCTTCTTCTCTCTTATTTCATCTTCTTTCATGTTTCTTTTTCATCTTCTTTCATGTTTCAAATTCATCTTCTTTCTTCTTTCTTCTTTTTTGTTTCTTCTTTCTTCTTTGTTTCCTTTTTTCACCTTTATCATCATTTTATTATTTCTTGTTTCTCCTTATTGTTTTTCTTTGTCTTCTTTTCTTTTTATTTCTTGTTTCTTCTTCTTTCATCTTCTTTCTTGTTTATTCTTTATTTATTCATCTTTTTTCTTGTTTCTTCTGCTTCTTTTTCTTCATTTTATTTTTCTTCTAGTTTGTTTTTTTATTTCTTGTTTCTTCTTTTTCTTCTTGTTTCTTATTCTTTTTTCATTCTTATTTCTTGTTTCTTCTTTTTCTTTTATGTTCTGTCTTGTTTCTTCATTTTCTTTGTCTTCTTATTAGAAACATAGAATTTGGGGGGCGTGGCTTAGCGGCAGAGCTGACTAGTAGTGCACCCAGGGAGCTCCTGCTAACTATTGCCCAAAGTGCCCGACTCCTGCCTCTTGGAAGCCCCTACAGCCCTCCTGTTGCTGCCCGTGGTGGTGGGAAGCCCACAGCACTCACCCCGGGTGGTGGGACCGCCTGAGAAGGGGTTTCCGACCCGCGGCCTACTCCAGCCCCAGAAGCCAGGGGCTAGATTTATTACTCCTGCCCGGCGGCGAGCTCCGTGGCCGGATCGCAGATGCGACGGCGGAAACAGACGCCCGGGAGGCTGTACAGTAACAGCCAGCACCTGCCCCTATATCCCCTCTTGGCTTTCTCCTCCAGGGCCCTCGCCCCCACAGAATAGGGCTCCTATTCTTGCACTAGATATCTGGCCCAAGGGACAGGAGGTGGTGGCCATCTTCACACTGCAGTGCATAGGAGATCCCAGGACACTGTGCTGCTGTGCTGCCTTGTCAGCTGTCCCATCACTGTTCTGCAGCTCATATCACCCTCCTGAGCCCTATCTGCGACACCTACTATTAGGGTGGCTCATTCCGCCGCCCGACTATTGCGGCCTCTGTACAGTGCTGTAGCCTGCAGTTTGGGGGAGAACTAGCCGTGCGATCCGGGACCGGACCGCGACTTCGGAGGGACCTGCAGACACCGGCCTCATCCATACTGTGGCGGAGTCTCGTCTCGGACCTTCCGACATCACGGGGCGACGGTGGAACTCCTTCTCTGTGCCCGAGATTTCCAGGTGAACTCTGTATCCCCATGCCTGTGCGCTGGCGGCAGCCATATTTCTTCCACACCAACACCATACAGTTACACTATCCAGCATAGTGACAGTGAATATATAAAGGGGTCTGCCTAGCTTCTGCCATTTCAATTCTCCTACCGGAACCCTGTTTACACCTGTCATCTGTGCTACAACTTACTCTGCTGTGACCTTTTTCCTGACTAGCTTTGAGGTCGGAGTCCTCTGACTTTGCAGCTATTTCTCCACCTTCTCCATTGGGCCCTATCTGTTGAGGAGTTGATATCATTTACTCCTCGGAGTCGTGCACGCTGTTGTACCAATAGGATGTAGTCACTTTTCAAATGTCTCCTCTCCGTAACTCCCGGCAATCATTTTAGCAGACGCATTCACGCACGTGGCATAGAAGATATATACCGTTCTGAGCTCTGACGGAATTCTCCTTTCTACTGGGGTTCTTTTATTTATTCAAGGTGTTACATGATGCCTCCAAAAAAGCATAAAGCCTCCAAATCAATTTCTCAAGTCGCCTTTTTAAGCCTTCCCCTTATCGTAATACGTCTCAAGGGCCTGGGGCTTCTGCCACCGGATCGGATCCCCCGCCTACAACTTCCTCGCCCATGATGGCCTTATCTTCATCTCATAATCCCCCCTCCTCTCCACGCCTGGAGGACAGTGAAGCCTTAACGGTGGGCGCCATGAAGCTTTTGTTACACCAGTTTAAAAATTAAGTGGCGTCTGAATTTCGTACTATGTTGCAGTCTTGCCAGCGCTCCATTGAGGATTTGGGCGAGAGGACTGGACATTTGGAAACAAAGATGGGTGAGGTAGTGGGCACTCATAGTACCCTTATCGACTCCCATGATACCCTTGAGGGGGAAGTGGCGGCTCTGCGGGATAAAGTGGCGGATTTGGAGGACCGCTTACACAGAAATAACCTCAAGCTCAGAGGGGTTCCTGAATCCGTATTTAATAGCAGCCTACATGACTATACAATCGAAATATTCAAGAAGCTGCTGCCTTCCGCTACCTCAGCGGACCTGATATTGGACCGTATTCATAGAGTTCCAAAAGCCCGCAGTGCTCCCGAAGGGGCGTCGAGGGATGTCTTAATGAGAGTCCATTTTTTCCACATTAAAGAATCCCTGCTTAAAGCGGCTAGACCTGCCTCTGACACGGTGGAAGCTTTAGGCCCACTTCAACTTTTTGGAGATCTATCACAGTACACCCTCATCAGGAGACGTTCCTTTCAGCCCGTCACCACGGCCCTTCGGAAAGCTGGAATCGTATACAGGTGGGGTTTCCCCACGCGTTTACTGATTTCTAGAGAAGGTTCAACTATTGTCGTGTCTTCTGTGGAGGACGGTATGAGACTTCTTCACAAATGGAATATAGTTGGAGATCAAGGGACCGGCTCTCCTGACCGCCGACTTCAACCGGACTGGTCGATGGTTGGGAAGTAGGCCCTCACTACTGCGGTACTCCCCCTGCCAAGAATGGCCATTTATAGGGCTAGCGCTGTTTTTATAAGATCGTACTAAATTCAGTGTTTGATATAGTTAATTGCCTTGTTCTTTAATGCTTCATGCCTCTTATACCATTGTTTGGCGGGACTTTTCTCTTAAATAACGATTGTTATTGTTTCACAGGTTCCTGGTCTGGTTTGTATGTTTCTTTTTTGCCTCCTTGTTGTTGCAATCACAGTATTACTCTTTGCTAGTTCCAGGATCCTGTGACTCATTACAAATTAGTATGTTATTCCATTATTAACGACATTCCTTTGATATGCCATGTGCGATTGTTTGTTTATAATGTTTACAATTTTTTGGTTACTTGATTGCGGGGAGGTTGGCCAGTAACCTCCCAATTTTGTTGTGTGAGGCGCTGTATGTTTTGGCGCTTTACTATGACTTTGTCTCTGCACAGAGTCGGCTTTCTTTGTTTTGTGTGCTGTGCTTTTCTCTCTTTTCTCTTTGTTATCTTCTGTGTGTCTCCCTTTGTGTCTTGTCTCACCTATGCTCTTTTCTTCTTTCACTATGTGTTCAGGGTATTGTACTTTTTTAATTGCATTTTTTGGTTTCAGCGGACGATCCTCCTCCTGGTTAGTTTGCTATGGTTAATTTGGTATCACTGAATGTTAAGGGATTGAATTCCCCACAGAAGCGTAGATTGGCCTTATCTTCCTTCTATAAAATGAAGGCGAATGTGGTCGCTATCCAGGAAACTCATTTTAGGAAATTAGACCCCCCCTAGACTTTATGATAATCGCTTCCCTATCTGTTATATGGCTAATGGTCCCGCAAAAAAGGCCGGAGTGGCTATACTTATTTCTCGTGACTGCTCTTTCACTCTAGAATCCCAAATCGTAGACCCCGAAGGACGGTATTTAATATTAATTGGACAGCTTGAAGATTCTACCGTTACTTTGGCTTCCTGTTATGCACCCAACTCTGGTCAACTTTCATTTTGCAGGAAACTATTTTCCCTGATACAGAATCATGCTAAAGGTGCCGTTATGCTATTGGGGGACTTCAACTTAGTTGTTGACCCCTCTGTGGATAGATCTCTCCCCACTAGAAGCCCCTTAGCTAAACCCAGAACTTCCCCTGTTAATACCCTTGGGCTTCGCCAATTGCTAGGAGAGTACGATCTCTACGATGCGTGGAGGACTAAACACCCTACAGTTAGAGATTATTCTTTTTATTCACATGTCCACTCCTCATATTCTAGAATCGATCTCGTTTTGACTGACAAAGAGTCATTACCGTCCATCACGAAAATTAACATATTGCCGATGTCATGGTCTGACCACTCTCCGCTGAAGGTAGTTTGGGAACTTAAAGCCCGTAAAGTATCTCCAGGCCCTTGGAGACTAGGAAATTTCCTGTTATGCCATCAAGAGGCTTCACTTGCCATACATCAAACCTTAAAGTTATATTTAGAAACTAACAAACCCGAAGATACTTCGGTTTTTAATAATTGGTGCTCTTGTAAGGCTGTACTGCGGGGGCGGCCATTCAGGCCGCTTCACGGCTGAAACGTTCTCAAAATGCTGAACGTTTATTAGCTGAAAGTGAAGTTGCAAAATTAGAATTAGCACATAAGGCTGATCCGCAGAATAGAACTGCCTTTAAGGTTTTGCTTGCCGCAAAGGAAAAGGTGAACGTTTTCTCTCTTCGGGAAGTACAACACAATCTTGCTCGCCTAAATCAGAGATTTTATGTATTTGGAAATAAGGCAGGGCGTCTCTTGGCACGGAAACTGCGAGGCCGGCGAGCTAAGGCCAGACTTCACTTTTTTATTCTCCTACGGGCTCAAGAGTCTCTGACCCTTATGGTATAGCAGACACCTTTGCAAAGTATTACTCCCGACTTTACAACCTACAGTCAGATCCTGTTGCTCCCCAATCCATTGAAGCTGAAATCCAGTCTTTTTTTAAAAATCTGTCCGTGCCGACACTGAATTCCGAGGCCTGCCTGTCCCTCAGCTCTCCTTGGACTATTCCCAAACTTGAGGCAGCTATTGACGGGCTTCCACGAGATAAAGCGCCGGGTCCAGATGGATTTCCATCTAATTTCTATAAAACTTATAAAGCAGACCTGGCACCAGTGTTATTGGCTGTCTTTAACGAGGCGTCGGAGGCTGGGAGGTTCCCGAAGGAGATGCTTGAAGCGCAAATAGTTGCTATCCCTAAGCCGGGTAAACCTCCCACATCCGTTCAAAATTACCGACCGATAGCTCTGTTGAATACAGACGTAAAGCTTTTTGCTAAGGTTATCGCTAACCGTCTTTGCCCTTTATTGCCTTCCCTTATAGCTGCTGATCAGGTTGGTTTCGTCCCGGGCAGGCAGGCCCTGGACAACACTCGGAGAGTTTACAATGTCATGGAGTATTGTAATGCTCATAAAACGCCCCTCCTGGTCCTATCGTTGGATGCTGAGAAGGCGTTTGATAGGCTACACTGGGGGTATCTAAGATCAGTCCTTGGTAAGTTTGGCTTCCAGGGAAGGTTTCTGGATTTCATTTTTGCTTTATACTCTGCTCCCTCTGCCAGGGTGTATGTTAATGGGTGTCTGTCCAGGGGTTTCGATATTCTAAATGGCACCAGACAGGGGTGCCCTTTGTCTCCCCTTATTTTTGCTTTGGCTATTGAACCCCTGGCTGAGACTATTAGGTCTGATACGGTGGTCTCGGGACCCGAGATAGGAGGATTGAGTCATAAAGTCAACCTTTTCGCAGATGATATTTACTTTGTTTGACCAACCCTGAAGCCTCCCTTATCGGTCTCCATGCCATATTAGATAAGTATTCCAGATTATCATACTATAAACTGAATACTTCCAAAACGGAGGCTCTACCGCTCCATATCCCACCACATATCCTGGCTTTACTTAAGGATAGCTACAGATATGCTTGGCAAGCGAGAACTATTAAATATTTAGGTATACATCTGTCGCTTGACAGAGATCTTTATGACTAACTACACACCAATGTTTAGCGCCTTCGAAAAATTGATTAAAGAGTGGTCTTTACATGAAATCTCTTGGCTGGGGCGTATTTCTGCAACTAAGATGGTACTGTTACCTAAACTCCTTTACTTATTTCGGGCCATTCCCCGCAATTTCCCTAAACCTCTTAGTGTTAGGGCTAATAAAATTCTATCACACTTTATCTGGAAGGGATCTAGACCGCGTATCTCTAGGCAGGTTCTGTCATTGAAGATAAATTCAATATGGAACCGCACTAGTCTTACAATCTAAACGAGGTATGGAAATGACATCAAAGATGAAGAAACCAATATGTATGCAGTTGACAAAAAGATTTAAAACTGCTTTTAATTGGCGGTGCTCCCAGGAATTTTGTAGACTAGACTACAATTAAAAAGGAGAGGAAAGACAAAAAACCCTTGTTTGGGAGCACTCGTTTGTAATAATTGGTATAATATGAGGTAGAATATGTGATAAAGTGACATAAAACTTAACCTTTAATTGTTTCTTGAATAAAAAGAAATAAATGTGAAATAATTTTGAGACTCGTGTCTAATGTTTGGAGTAGCGAACTTGTTTAACCTTTTTAGCAAATGAGGTACAAGTTAATAAAGGAAGGTGAAAATATCAGAAAGAATGTGTTTAATGGATACCATAAAGTTCTGATGAAATAAGAGTATCCAGAAAAGTCACTGTACATGCCTTGGAATAAAGGTTTCAATAGAGGCGTGATGTGGTAGCAAGGTTGAGTTGGCAAAAAGAATCTTTTGAGAAGGAGAAAGGGGCCCACTGCACCTGGTATTCTCAGGAGGTTTCCCTTCCTGATACTGACCAGGCCATACCTGCTTAGCTTCCGAGATCGGACAAGATCGGGCGCATTCAGGGTAGTATGGCCGTGGGCCCGTTGTTAGAAGTGTAGAAGAAGAGATAAGAGGGGAAAACCACTCCTATTATCTGTACTGTACATAAATCAAAACCATGAATGGTCTGGGAGGGTTTTTCCAGAAACAGGAATATGGAAAGCGTTGGATAAGATTTTTCCTTTAAAAGGGGCCCACAGCACCTGGTATTCTCAGGAGGTTCTCCTTCCTAGTACTGACCAGGCCATGCCTGCTTAGCTTCCGAGATTGGACAGGATCGGGTGTATTCAGGGTAGTATGGCCGTGGGCCAGTGTAGAGGAAATATGAGTGACAAGAGAGAGTACTCTGTTTTCTGTACTAAACACTCAACCAAGGCCGTAGATGGTCTCAAAATGGTATTTCCAGACAAGGGTGTGTCAGGATGATTCTGAGTGTCTAGGATTTGTTATGACATTAGATGGATTTGATAAAGGTGTAGTGTGGTGGGTGAAGTTTTTGTAGATAGTGAGCTCTCATGAAAAATGCTAGAAGATGATATGTACTGTGTATGTGTGTATCTTAAATTTTAATTTAAGAGAAAGTAATAAATGAAAATCAAAGCTCAAAAAAAGGCTAATAGATGGTTCAATGATAATAAACAATATACTTGCTGGCCCCCTGAAGGGAAACCAGATGAGTAATAATATGCTGGAAGAGAGCTCAAGGCTGGCTCATGGATAATATATAAAGCCTTAAATGAGAGTGAAATTAATCAATACCAACTATTGAAACCAGAGTTTGGAACTAATTAAAGGATGGTTAAATGATAATTAACACTATAATGGTTGGTCCCCTAAAGGGAAACCAGATGAGTAATCATATGCTGGTAAGGAGCTCAAGGCTGGCTCACAAATGGTACAATTAACCTTAAAGTAGGAGTGAGAATGATAAATACCAAATACCAAATACTCAATAATTAATGCTAATAAGTAGAAAATGCTACCATAAATAAACTTATATGTCAAAATCAAGGTAAAATACCTAGATCTAGTAAATAAACCTTAAAGGCATAGGCGGGTGTTAGGACAATATTGTACAGGTTTTTTTCTGCAAGTATGGTGTGATTACTGCAGATAGAACACAGTTCTAAAACAGAGGAGGGTGTAGTGGTACACAGAGGTCTAATATCTGTGACCACTGCCACTAGGTATGTGGTCAAATACTTTACACAATTGGTAATAAAAATAAACACAGATTAAACCCTTTGGGCATTAGAGTGTCCAGCTTGAAGATCCATTCGAATGCTGGACACTCTAATGCCCAAAGGCTTAAATGAATACATCAATTACAGCATTTTTCTACCCACATAATTCCAATATCCACTCATCCCGCTCCTTTCCCGCCCTATCGTTCCAGTTCATCCCCTATCCCCCCTCTTCTTTACTTTTCCTTCTCCATACCCCCACCCCAACCCAAACCCCCTCCCCTCTCCTTTTCTCTATCCTCACCTTCTTCTATTTTCTTCTTCTTCTCCTTTTCCTTTTCTTTCCCCCTCCCCTCTTCTTCTTTTTCGTCCCCCTCTCCTCTTTTCTTTTCTTCCTTTTTTCTCCCCCCTCTTCCTTTCCATAACTCTCCATCACATTCTTAACCAACAACCCACTCCCGTTCTTCCCCCTTTTCTCTTTTCTTTCTTCTTCTTCTTCCTTTTCTCACCAAACCCTCCCACCCTTCCTTTCATCACAGTCATTCACTACATTTAATGCATTCATACTTTATTCATCAACATTTGCTCATTCCCTCCTTTTCACTTTCCCCTAGCCTGCAACCCCACCCTCTCCCTTCACCTGCCACATTTCTTCCATGCTTCTCCAGATTCCTTTCCATCTTACCACATCATTGCATACACTTCCCCTTCACACACAATACCTCTTTTCACACAACACTCAAATACAATACTCACTCACTCTCCCATCCACACACCCATATTCCTAGTATCAATCTTTCCATCCTTCACTCCTCCCACATGTCACCCCACTTTTTCCGTACAACAATCCTCACACCCAAACTATAACCCTTTCCCCTTTTTACCATTAATTTAGTAAAAGTCCCATTCACTTCCATATTTCATCGTTGCACACCTTCACCTATACCCCTTCTCTCTCTTCATTCACACTTATTCATTATCACTCTTTTTTATATTTCACCAATATTTCATCATTTATATTCACTTTTATTCATTACCTTTATCATTTATTCATTTATTATTATTTTCATTTCCATAATTATTTTTATATTTATTTTTATTATTATTTTTATTTTCATTCATTTTTCATTTTTTATATTTTTTTTATATTTATTTTACTTTCATTATCATTTTTATTTTCATTTTTTTTCTTTTTCTTTTTCTTTTTATATGTTATATTTATTTTTATATTTATTTTTATTATTTATTTTTATTATTTTTATATTCATATTTATTTTATTTATATTTATTATTATTTTTATTTTTTCATTTAAATTAAATTCATTTTTATATTATTTTTTCATTATTTATATTTATTTTTATTTTATATTCATTTTATATTCATTTATTTTTAATATATTTATTTCTATTCTTATATTTATTTATTTTTCACCTTATTCATTTTCATCTCCATTTTCATTTTCTCATCATTATTTTTATTTTCATTCCTTCATTCCCATCATCCATTCATTAATTTATTTTCCTATTACTTTCCTTTTATTTTCATTCACATTTCCAATCATCACCTTCACATTTCTCCATTCCATTTCCTTTCCATCCTTCCCTGCTTTCCCTCCCCGTTTCCCTTTTCCAATATGGATTCCATTGATCATTTTACCGGAGATCCGATAGGCTCAACCACCAGTCTGTCAAATCCAAGAGACAAATTCATTGGTCATTTCAGCACTTAAGTACTGGCCACAGGAGAGCAGTAGAGAGAGGCTCTCGTGACCAAGCCTAATCAAGGTGAAACGTACGTCGAGGAGAACGTCCATAGTGACGTCATCGCGGCCACGCCCCCTGTCCGAAAGCGGGCGGCCGCGCTCATCACTGTAGCGGGACTTTCAACAGAGGAGACTTGGACAACGTTCGCCGCCTACCTTGCGGCTGTGGTAACTAACACTAGACCACCAGGGTTTCAAGTATGCAGCAGCAACCAATAGGGTACTATGGGAATTAATCCCCCGCCTAAACACTGACTATATACTCGATCATATACCCGTGTATTGCTGTAATGGATATTAGCACTGTGGTAATTCTCATTAGATCACCAGGGTTTAATCTGTGTTTATTTTTATTACCAATTGTGTAAAGTATTTGACCACATACCTAGTGGCAGTGGTCACAGATATTAGACCTCTGTGTACCACTACACCCTCCTCTGTTTTAGAACTGTGTTCTATCTGCAGTAATCACACCATACTTGCAGAAAAAAACCTGTACAATATTGTCCTAACACCCGCCTATGCCTTTAAGGTTTATTTACTAGATCTAGGTATTTACCTTGATTTTGACATATAAGTGTATTTATGGTAGCATTTTCTACTTATTAGCATTAATTATTGAGTATTTGGTATATGGTATTTATCATTCTCACTCCTACTTTAAGGTTAATTATACCATTTGTGAGCCAGCCTTGAGCTCCTTACCAGCATATGATTACTCATCTGGTTTCCCTTTAGGGGACCAACCATTATAGTGTTAATTATCATTTAACCATCCTTTAATTAGTTCCAAACTCTGGTTTCAATAGTTGGTATTGATTAATTTCACTCTCATTTAAGGCTTTATATATTATCCATGAGCCAGCCTTGAGCTCTCTTCCAGCATATTATTACTCATCTGGTTTCCCTTCAGGGGGCCAGCAAGTATATTGTTTATTATCATTGAACCATCTATTAGCCTTTTTTTGAGCTTTGATTTTCATTTATTACTTTCTCTTAAATTAAAATTTAAGATACACACATACACAGTACATATCATCTTCTAGCATTTTTCATGAGAGCTCACTATCTACAAAAACTTCACCCACCACACTACACCTTTATCAAATCCATCTAATGTCATAACAAATCCTAGACACTCAGAATCATCCTGACACACCCTTGTCTGGAAATACCATTTTGAGACCATCTACGGCCTTGGTTGAGTGTTTAGTACAGAAAACAGTGTACTCTCTCTTGTCACTCATATTTCCTCTACACTGGCCCACGGCCATACTACCCTGAATACGCCCGATCCTGTCCAATCTCGGAAGCTAAGCAGGCATGGCCTGGTCAGTGCTAGGAAGGAGAACCTCCTGAGAATACCAGGTGCAGTGGGCCCCTTTTAAAGGAAAAATCTTATCCAACGCTTTCCATATTCCTGTTTCTGGAAAAACCCTCCCGGACCATTCATGGTTTTGATTTATGTACAGTACAGATAATAGGAGTGGTTTTCCCCTCTTATCTCTTCTTCTACACTTCTAACAACAGGCCCATGGCCATACTACCCAGAATGCGCCCGATCTTGTCCGATCTCGGAAGCTAAGCAGGTATGGCCTGGTCAGTATCAGGAAGGGAAACCTCCTGAGAATACCAGGTGCAGTGGGCCCCTTTCTCCTTCTCAAAAGATTCTTTTTGCCAACTCAACCTTGCTACCACATCACGCCTCTATTGAAACCTTTATTCCAAGGCATGTACAGTGACTTTTCTGGATACCCTTATTTCATCAGAACTTTATGGTATCCATTAAACACATTCTTTCTGATATTTTCACCTTCCTTTATTAACTTGTACCTCATTTGCTAAAAAGGTTAAACAAGTTCGCTACTCCAAACATTAGACACGAGTCTCAAAATTATTTCACATTTATTTCTTTTTATTCAAGAAACAATTAAAGGTTAAGTTTTATGTCACTTTATATCACATATTCTACCTCATATTATACCAATTATTACAAACGAGTGCTCCCAAACAAGGGTTTTTTGTCTTTCCTCTCCTTTTTAATTGAGGTTCTGTCATTGCCCAAGGGCTTTGGTGGGGTTGCTTACCCCAACTTAGATGCATATCACTCCGCCTGCCTTCTTAGCCAGGCCCGCGACTGGTTTGTCGCGCATTCCCCCAAGCCTTGGGTAGTTATTGAAAAATCCTTTTTAGGGTCGATTAATATTACAGATCTATTTCTACTGCCTATACATAGCGTTCCGAAATGGACTGGTCCTGGGGACGCGATTAGATGTACTTTGAAGCTATGGCACTCAGTGGTTGGGTCTGACCCAACTATTGCGTTACCTGCAGCGGATCTTCCTATCAGAACCGTAGCTTGTACTATCCCTGATCTTACATTAGACACCTGGATTGACGCTGAAGTTGTGAGACTGAAAGATCTTTTCTTAAACAATGGTTTAATACCCTTCTCTCAACTTCAGTCTCAATTTGGTATATTGAAGCATGATTTTTTCAAGTACTTACAATTACGCCATTGGCTCCATTCTTATGTTGACAGGTCTAGTAGTCCCCTTCCTCTACCTGCTATTATGCTCTCTAGATTATCTTCCCCTGGTCATAGGGGTGGGGTATCTAGATGGTATCAGTATATTCTTCTTTTGAATAAAACCGGTAAACTACCTTCGCAGATTAAGTGGGAAAAGGATCTTTCTATTGTACTTCGAGAGGAAGAGTGGGATACAATTTCCTCACTGTGCTTTAAAATCTCTAAATGTCTCCAGCACTCAGAAATGTTCTATAAATTATGCAATAGGGCGTACTTCACTCCGCAGCGGCTTTATCATATCTGGCCCTCGACTTCCTAGCTATGCTGGCGAAACTGTGGTGATGTGGGTACCATTCTACAATATTTTTTGGGATTGCCCAGTCTTGAGGCCTCTGTGGACAGAAGTGTTCTCTCTTTTGGGGGAAGTGGTGGGAACGGCTGTGCCACTAGATCCAATGTTTGCCTTATTCCACTACTCTCCACATGCTCTCCTCAGCTGCGACAGGTATATTGATGGTCACGTCTTAGTATCAGCTAAGGCAGCAATAGGCCAATTGTGGAAATCACAGTCCATACCTAACATTCAGACTGTTATTAATAATACCCATAAGCATTTCCTTTTTGAAACAGTGGGATGTGTGTACTCTTCATCTCCTTCCTCTATCCATATGAGATGGTTTAAATGGAGTGAATTCCGGGAGAGGCAGGGTCACTCCGTAAATTTTAGTGATCCCACTGACACAGCAATTCTAAACTCTCCACAATCTGATACTAACCATATGTGACAGATACCTCCTTTCTATCTTTATGTTACAATATCTGAGTAAGATGCTCCCCTGACATATATGTTCTCTTCCCTTTGTCTATACTTCTTCCCTCGTGTGTCGCTGTCTTGTAATGTCTCTCTCTTTTCCCCCATCTACTAAGTTCTCTATTTTATTTATTTCTTCTGGTTCTATCTATGGTTGATCGTTAAAAGAAACTCTATGTACACTGTTAGTGAACTGAGTTTCTGAATCAAGATTTATCGTGTACGACCACGTTTCATGTATTAGCTCAATGTTGTACTCTTTATACGTTCTCTGTTCGTGTACATTTATTTGTTGTTTTTTCTATATTTGGAAATTAATAAAAAAATTATTATTGAAAAAAAAAAGAAACATAGAATTTGATGGAAAACTTATTTGATCCTCATTTCTTTGTAAGGATTTCCTTATGTCTATCCCATGCATGTTTAAATTGCTCTACTGTCTTAGCCTCTACCACATCTGATAAGAAAGAAGAAACAAGAAAGCCTCCTATCAGATGTGGTAGAGGCTAAGACAGTAGAGCAATCTAAACATGCATGTGACAGATGTAAGAAAAAGAAGAAGAAAAGAAGAAACAAGACAGAAGAAAAAAAGAAGAAAAAACAAGAAAGAACAAACAAGAAAGAAGAAACAAGAAAGCCTCCTGTTTGTTCTTTCTTGTTTTTTCTTCTTTTTTTCTTCTGTCTTGTTTCTTCTTTTCTTCTTTTTCTTACATCTGTCACATGCATGTTTAGATTGCTCTACTGTCTTAGCCTCTACCACCTCTTATAGGAGGCTTTCTTGTTTCTTCTTCTTTATTGTTTGTTCTTGTTTCTTGTTTCTTATTCTTCTTTTTTCTTCTACCACCTCAGATGGGAGGCTTTCTATCAGATCTGTGGTTATGTCTGTCCCCGGAGGGGGGCACTAGTGGGTCAGTGGTGGTGCGATGGAGAAACCGCGGAGGCTGTAAGAGATTCCTGCGCATGTGCACAATTATGTTTATTAAATGCTCACGAGTATAAACAGTAATCGAAGCAGATGAAAACTTGAGATGAATGGTACATGAAATGCTGACAATGATAAATAAACAGTCACAGGTATTTAGCTGGTCTGGAAACCAGTGCAGTAATTAGGCAATGAACTAGTCTGGAAACTAGTATAGCAACCAAATGGTGATTACTCCCACAGTTGGTTTGGAAACCAGCAACGATACTCCACACAGTCAGTTTGTAATGCAAAGTCCACAACCAAGCAAGGTTAAGCAGGAATCAACTTGAAACATATATGAAGTGGTTGTATTAAGTGCCAGATGCCATAGCACAATGCTGGATGCAAGTTAACCATATACAGGTGAGGATAATGAATAGCACCTGAAGAAAGTCTCTTACTGCAAAAGGTGGAGGCTGACTGTAGCAGAAGTTGGAGCTGAAGTAAATGCTGGGACCTGTAGTTCCACAGGAATTCTGAAACCGGGAGATCACTTGAAGATGCCAGAAATAGGAGATCGCTGGAAACAGGGGATTGAAGACTGGAGATTGGAACTGGAGACTGGAAACTGGAGATTGGAAACTGGAACCAGGAGACGCTATGCAGCAATGCAACGCGTTGTCCAAGGTGATGAGACTGAGCCGATGCTCTGGAATTATGCCCCCTGGTCGGCAGTCATTGGATACTTGGATCAAGTGAGCAATCACAGCGCAGGATTGGGTGCTCTCCGTTCAGCTGACCGCAAGTGTCATGGCGGCGCCCATGCTGTACAGATGGCCGGTACACAGGAGGGCACCCGCAGAATGAACTTCAGGGGTTCACCACAATAGTGGGTACTGCACTCAGCAGACAGGATGCTCATACAGCCGCAGACTGGGGCCATGACCTCTGGAGGCCTGCACACCAGCACGCCGGTGAGATATCACTGAATGCTGATTCCTGACAGTACCCCCCCCCTTTTATGGGTGGGCACCGAACACCCACGAGGCTTGAAAGGAAACAGTCTATGGAAAGCATGGACTAACCGTGGAGCATGGACATCAGTGGCGTTAACCCAACTCCTCTCCTCAGGACCATACCCGGACCAGTCAATCATGTACTGTAGACGACCATACCGACAACGTGAGTCCAGGATCTTCTCAATCTCATACTCAACACCCCGATGAGTTTGGATTATTGGAGCTGCTGGAAGAGCTTTCTGAAAATGGTTAAGAATCAGGGGTCTAAGGAGAGAGATATGAAATGAGTTTGGGATTTTCAAATAAGGAGGCAATTTCAGTTTATAAGCCACTGGATTAATCACTCGTTCAACTGGAAAAGGACCAATAAACCGCGGAGCAAAATTCATAGAGGGAACTCTAAGGCGGAGATTACGAGTAGATAACCAGACATTATCACCTGGCTTTAAACTGGGAACTGCTCGTCTTTTCGGATCAGCAAAGATCTTGAACTGTTGAGATGCTATCTTGAGAGAAAGATGAATCTTTGCCCAAACCTGAGAGAACTGCTGAAGAGCTGAAGTGGCTGCAGGCACATTGACCACTGGAAGATCTTGGAAATTTGGAACTGTGGGATGTTGACCGTAAACTGCAAAGAAAGGAGTAGTATTGTTGCTGTATGGTAGTGGCAGTTATGAGCAAACTCTGCCCAAGGCAATAAATCTACCCAGTCATCCTGTGATGAAGAAATATAAAGTCTCAAAAAGGTTTCAAGCTCTTGGATTACCCTTTCGGTCTGCCCATTCGTTTGAGGGTGATATGCTGTAGAGAATTTGAGTTTAACTTGTAATGCAGAGCAAAAGGCCTTCCAAAATGTTGCCACAAACTGAACACCACGGTCAGATATAATTTCTGTTAGGAGTCCATGTAACCTGAAGATTTCACGTAGGAATATTTGTGCGAGCTTTGGAGCAGAAGGCAACCCCATCAGTGGAACAAAATGGGCCATCTTTGAGAACCTGTCAACCACTACCCAGATGGTATCATACCCTTTGGAGGGAGGTAAGTCTGAGATGAAATCCATTGACAGGTGAGACCAGGGACGACTTGGTATAGAGTTAGGTAACAGTTGACCAGCAGGAGACTGACGAGGAACTTTGTGCTGGGCACACTTGGGACACGAAGCCACGAAATCCTGAATATCAGCTTTCATATGAGGCCACTGACTGAGGACTGAGACAAAAACTTATAAGTCTTTAAGACCCCAGGATGTCCGGTAAACTTAGAAATATGAGCCCACAACAGCAGATTTGGGCGGAGCTCAGGAGAAACAAACATCTTGCCAGGAGGCGGAACAGGAGACACTTCTGTGGAAGCAAACACTACGGGAATGAGAACTGGATGAGACTCTTGTTCAGAAGATTCCTCCATGGAACTCATGGAGCATGACAAGGCATCTGCCTTAACATTCTGAGAACCAGGGCGGAACTGTAACTTGAAATTAAAATGAGAAAAGAATAAAGCCCACCTTGCTTGATAAGGATTTAAACTAGAGATGAGCGGGTTCGGTTCCTCGGAATCTGAACCCCCCCGAACTTCAGCCTTTTTACACGGGTCCGAGGCAGACTCGGATCTTCCCGCCTTGCTCGGCTAACCCGAGCGCGCCCGAACGTCATCATCCCGCTGTCGGATTCTCGCGAGGCTCGTATTCTATCGCGAGACTCGGATTCTATATAAGGAGCCGCGCGTCGCCGCCATTTTCACACGTGCATTGAGATTGATAGGGAGAGGACGTGGCTGGCGTCCTCTCCGTTAGAATAGATAGAGACACTTGAGTTGATTACTTAGTAATTTTGGGGAGCATTAGGAGTACTCAGAGTGCAGAGTTTTGCTGATAGTTACTAGTGACTGACCACCACCAGTTTTATTTATTATTTAATATAATCCGTTCTCTGCCTGAAAAAAAACGATACACAGTCACATACCATATCTGTGCTCAGCCTCAGTGTGCTGCATGATAATATCATCTATATGTATATCTGACTGTGCTGAGTGCTCACTGCTCACACAGCTGAATTGTGGGGGAGACTAGGGTGCAGTTATAGCAGGAGTACAGTGTACACTTTTGCTGCCAGTGTGACTGACCAGTGACCACCAGTATATTGTCTGCCTGAAAAAGTTAAACACTCCTGTGGTGTTTTTTTTTTTTATTCTATAAACGCATTCTGCTGACAGTGTCCAGCAGGTCCGTCATTCATTATATTATATAAATATTTACCTGCAGTAGTGTTATATTTTTTTTGTTCATCTCTATCATCTTTATCATCTCTATATTAGCAGACGCAGTACGGTAGTCCACGGCTGTGGCTACCTCTGTGTCGTCAGTGCTCGTCCATAATTGTATACCTACCTGTGGTGGGGTTTTTTTTTCTATCTTCTTCATACTAGTAGTTTAGGAGTCTGCTGACAGTGTCCAGCAGGTCCGTCATTATATTATATATACCTGCAGTAGTGATATATATATATTTTTTATATCATTATCATCTCTATACTAGCAGACGCAGTACAGTAGTCCACGGCTGTAGCTACCTCTGTGTCGTCAGTGCTCGTCCATAATTGTATACCTACCTGTGGTGGGTTTTTTTTTTCTATCTTCTTCATACTAGTAGTTTAGGAGTCTGCTGACAGTGTCCAGCAGGTCCGTCATTATATTATATATACCTGCAGTAGTGATATATATATATTTTTTATATCATTATCATCTCTATACTAGCAGACGCAGTACGGTAGTCCACGGCTGTAGCTACCTCTGTGTCGTCAGTGCTCGTCCATAATTGTATACCTACCTGTGGTGGGTTATTTTTTTCTATCTTCTTCATACTAGTAGTTTAGGAGTCTGCTGACAGTGTCCAGCAGGTCCGTCATTATATTATATATACCTGCAGTAGTGATATATATATATTTTTTATATCATTATCATCTCTATACTAGCAGACGCAGTACGGTAGTCCACGGCTGTAGCTACCTCTGTGTCGTCAGTGCTCGTCCATAATTGTATACCTACCTGTGGTGGGGTTTTTTTTTCTATCTTCTTCATACTAGTAGTTTAGGAGTCTGCTGACAGTGTCCAGCAGGTCCGTCATTATATTATATATACCTGCAGTAGTGATATATATATATTTTTTACATCATTATCATCTCTATACTAGCAGACGCAGTACGGTAGTCCACGGCTGTAGCTACCTCTGTGTCGTCAGTGCTCGTCCATAATTGTATACCTACCTGTGGTGGGGTTTTTTTTTCTATCTTCTTCATACTAGTAGTTTAGGAGTCTGCTGACAGTGTCCAGCAGGTCCGTCATTATATTATATATACCTGCAGTACTGATATATATATATTTTTTATATCATTATCATCTCTATACTAGCAGATGCAGTACGGTAGTCCACGGCTGTAGCTACCTCTGTGTCGTCAGTCACTCGTCATCCATAAGTATACTAGTATCCATCCATCTCCATTGTTTACCTGAGGTGCCTTTTAGTTGTGCCTATTAAAATATGGAGAACAAAAATGTTGAGGTTCCAAAAATAGGGAAAGATCAAGATCCACTTCCACCTCGTGCTGAAGCTGCTGCCACTAGTCATGGCCGAGACAATGAAATTCCATCAACGTCGTCTGCCAAGGCCGATGCCCAATGTCATAGTACAGAGCATGTAAAATCCAAAACACAAAATATCAGTAAAAAAAGGACTCAAAAATCTAAAATAAAATCGTCGGAGGAGAAGCGTAAACTTGCCAATATGCCATTTACCACACGGAGTGGCAAGGAACGGCTGAGGCCCTGGCCTATGTTCATGGCTAGTGGTTCAGCTTCACATGAGGATGGAAGCACTCAGCCTCTCGCTAGAAAAATGAAAAGACTTAAGCTGGCAAAAGCACAGCAAAGAACTGTGCGTTCTTCGAAATCACAAATCCACAAGGAGAGTCCAATTGTGTCGGTTGCGATGCCTGACCTTCCCAACACTGGACGTGAAGAGCATGTGCCTTCCACCATTTGCACGCCCCCTGCAAGTGCTGGAAGGAGCACCCGCAGTCCAGTTCCCGATAGTCAGATTGAAGATGTCAGTGTTGAAGTACACCAGGATGAGGAGGATATGGGTGTTGCTGGCGCTGGGGAGGAAATTGACAAGGAGGATTCTGATGGTGAGGTGGTTTGTTTAAGTCAGGCACCCGGGGAGACACCTGTTGTCCGTGGGAGGAATATGGCCATTGACATGCCTGGTGAAAATACCAATAAAATCAGCTCTTCGGTGTGGAAGTATTTCAACAGAAATGCGGACAACATTTGTCAAGCCGTGTGTTGCCTTTGTCAAGCTGTAATAAGTAGGGGTAAGGACGTTAACCACCTCGGAACATCCTCCCTTATACGTCACCTGCAGCGCATTCATCATAAGTCAGTGACAAGTTCAAAAACTTTGGGCAACAGCGGAAGCAGTCCACTGACCAGTAAATCCCTTCCTCTTGTAACCAAGCTCACGCAAACCACCCCACCAACTCCCTCAGTGTCAATTTCCTCCTTCCCCAGGAATGCCAATAGTCCTTCAGGCCATGTCACTGGCAAGTCTGACGAGTCCTCTCCTGCCTGGGATTCCTCCGATGCATCCTTGCGTGTAACGCCTACTGCTGCTGGCGCTGCTGTTGTTGCTGCTGGGAGTCGATGGTCATCCCAGAGGGGAAGTCGTAAGACGACTTTTACTACTTCCACCAAGCAATTGACTGTCCAACAGTCCTTTGCGAGGAAGATGAAATATCACAGCAGTCATCCTGCTGCAAAGCGGATAACTGAGGCCTTGGCATCCTGGGCGGTGAGAAACGTGGTTCCGGTATCCATCATTACTGCAGACAACTATAGACTTGATTGAGGTACTGTGTCCCCGGTACCAAATACCATCTAGGTTCCATTTCTCTAGGCAGGCGATACCGAAAATGTACACAGACCTCAGAAAAAGACTCACCAGTGTCCTAAAAAATGCAGTTGTACCCAATGTCCACTTAACCACGGACATGTGGACAAGTGGAGCAGGGCAGACTCAGGACTATATGACTGTGATAGCCCACTGGGTAGATGTATTGACTCCCGCCGCAAGAACAGCAGCGGCGGCACCAGTAGCAGCATCTCGTAAACGCCAACTCTTTCCTAGGCAGGCTACACTTTGTATCACCGCTTTCCAGAATACGCACACAGCTGAAAACCTCTTACGGCAACTGAGGAAGATCATCGCAGAATGGCTTACCCCAATTGGACTCTCCTGTGGATTTGTGGCATCGGACAACGCCAGCAATATTGTGCGTGCATTAAATATGGGCAAATTCCAGCACGTCCCATGTTTTGCACATACCTTGAATTTGGTGGTGCAGAATTATTTAAAAAACGACAGGGGCGTGCAAGAGATGCTGTCGGTGGCCAGAAGAATTGCGGGACACTTTCGGCGTACAGGCACCACGTACAGAAGACTGGAGCAACACCAAAAACGCCTGAACCTGCCCTGCCATCATCTGAAGCAAGAAGTGGTAACGAGGTGGAATTCAACCCTCTATATGCTTCAGAGGTTGGAGGAGCAGCAAAAGGCCATTCAAGCCTATACAACTGACCACGATATAGGAGGTGGAATGCACCTGTCTGAAGCGCAGTGGAGAATGATTTCAACGTTGTGCAAGGTTCTGCAACCTTTTGAACTTGCCACACGTGAAGTCAGTTCAGACACTGCCAGCCTGAGTCAGGTCATTCCCCTCATCAGGCTTTTGCAGAAGAAGCTGGAGACATTGAAGGAGGAGCTAACACTGAGCGATTCCGCTAGGCATGTGGGACTTGTGGATGGAGCCCTTAATTCGCTTAACAAGGATTCACGGGTGGTCAATCTGTTGAAATCAGAGCACTACATTTTGGCCACCGTGCTCGATCCTAGATTTAAAACCTACCTTGGATCTCTCTTTCCGGCAGACACAAGTCTGCAGGGGTTCAAAGAACTGCTGGTGAGAAAATTGTCAAGTCAAGCGGAACGCGACCTGTCAACATCTCCTCCTTCACATTCTCCCGCAACTGGGGGTGCGAGGAAAAGGCTCAGAATTCCGAGCCCACCCGCTGGCAGTGATGCAGGGCAGTCTGGAGCGACTGCTGATGCTGACATCTGGTCCGGACTGAAGGACCTGCCAACGATTACGGACATGTCGTCTACTGTCACTGCATATGATTCTCTCACCATTGAAAGAATGGTGGAGGATTATATGAGTGACCGCATCCAAGTAGGCACGTCAGACAGTCTGTACGTATACTGGCAGGAAAAAGAGGCAATTTGGAGGCCCTTGCACAAACTGGCTTTATTCTACCTAAGTTGCCCTCCCACAAGTGTGTACTCCGAAAGAGTGTTTAGTGCCGCCGCTCACCTTGTCAGCAATCGGCGTACGAGGTTACTTCCAGAAAATGTGGAGAAGATGATGTTCATTAAAATGAATTATAATCAATTCCTCCATGGAGACATTCACCAGCAGCAATTGCCTCCACAAAGTACACAGGGAGCTGTGATGGTGGATTCCAGTGGGGACGAATTGATAATCTGTGAGGAGGGGGATGTACACGGTGATGAATCGGAGGATGATGATGAGGTGGACATCTTGCCTCTGTAGAGCCAGTTTGTGCAAGGAGAGATTAATTGCTTCTTTTTTGGTGGGGGTCCAAACCAACCCGTCATTTCAGTCACAGTCGTGTGGCAGACCCTGTCACTGAAATGATGGGTTGGTTAAAGTGTGCATGTCCTGTTTATACAACATAAGGGTGGGTGGGAGGGCCCAAGGACAATTCCATCTTGCACCTCTTTTTTCTTTCATTTTTCTTTGCGTCATGTGCTGTTTGGGGAGTGTTTTTTGGAAGGGCCATCCTGCGTGACACTGCAGTGCCACTCCTAGATGGTCCAGGTGTTTGTGTCGGCCACTAGGGTCGCTTATCTTAGTCACACAGCTACCTCATTGCGCCTCTTTTTTTTCTTCTTTGCGTCATGTGCTGTTTGGGGAGTATTTTTTGGAAGGGCCATCCTGCGTGACACTGCAGTGCCACTCCTAGATGGGCCAGGTGTTTGTGTCGGCCACTAGGGTCACTTATCTTAGTCACACAGCTACCTCATTGCGCCTCTTTTTTTTCTTCTTTGCGTCATGTGCTGTTTGGGGAGTATTTTTTGGAAGGGCCATCCTGCGTGACACTGCAGTGCCACTCCTAGATGGGCCAGGTGTTTGTGTCGGCCACTAGGGTCACTTATCTTAGTCACACAGCTACCTCATTGCGCCTCTTTTTTTTCTTCTTTGCGTCATGTGCTGTTTGGGGAGTATTTTTTGGAAGGGCCATCCGGCCTGACACTGCAGTGCCACTCCTAGATGGGCCAGGTGTTTGTGTCGGCCACTAGGGTCGCTTAGCTTACTCACACAGCTACCTCATTGCGCCTCTTTTTTTCTTTGCGTCATGTGCTGTTTGGGGAGTGTTTTTTGGAAGGGCCATCCTGCGTGACACTGCAGTGCCACTCCTAGATGGGCCAGGTGTTTGTGTCGGCCACTTGGGTCGCTGAGCTTAGTCATCCAACGACCTCGGTGCAAATTTTAGGACTAAAAATAATAGTGTGAGGTGTTCAGAATTGACTGAAAATGAGTGGAAATTATGGTTATTGAGGTTAATAATACTTTGGGATCAAAATGACCCCCAAATTCTATGATTTAAGCTGTTTTTTAGGGTTTTTTTAAAAAAACACCCGAATCCAAAACACACCCGAATCCGACAAAAAAAATTCGGTGAGGTTTTGCCAAAACGCGTTCGAACCCAAAACACGGCCACGGAACCGAACCCAAAACCAAAACACAAAACCCGAAAAATTTCCGGTGCACATCTCTAATTTAAACACTGCACTGCTTTCAAATAAAGAAGATTCTTATGGTCGGTGAAGATTGTAATAGGAAACTTTGCACCCTCCAGAAGATACCTCCACTCTTCCAGGGTCAGCTTGATTGCCAGGAGCTCCTGGTCACCGAAGGCGTAGTTTATCTCAGCAGGTAGAAATCTTCGGGAGAAAAACCCACAGGGGTGAGTCTTACCATCGTCGCTGGTTTGGGACAACACAGCGCCAACGCTAACTGTTGAGGCGTCCACTTCCAACTTGAAGGGTCTGTTGATATCTGGTTGCTGTAACACAGGAGCTGAAATGAAAGCTTGTTTAATTTTTTGAAAAGCAGCCAGAGCCTCTTCTGACCACTGAGAAGGATTTGCGCCTTTCCATGTGAGGCAAGTAATTGGGGCTATCAGAGTAGAGAATCCTCTAATGAATTTTCTATAATAATTGGCGAAGCCAATAAAATGTTGAACAGACTTGAGCGATGTAGGAAGAGACCAGTTCTCTATTGCTTCCAATTTAACAGGGTCCATTCGAAGATCTGAACCAGAGATTATATACCCAAGGAAGGGCATCGAATGAGCTTCAAAGGTACACTTAGACAACTTCCCATATAGATGATTCTGTCGTAGGCGCTGAAGGACCTCTTTTACCTGTTGACTATGAGAGGCTAAATCTTGAGAGAAAATCAGAATGTCGTCAAGGTAAACTACCACGTATTTATACAGAACATCTCGAAATATTTCATTGACAAAGTTCTGAAACACAGCTGGGACATTTCTTAATTCGAAGGGCATCACAAGATACTCATAGAGGCCGTCATGGGTGTTAAAAGCGGTCGTCCACTCATCACCACTCTGGATTCTAATAAGATTATAAGCCCCACGAAGATCTAATTTGGTAAAGATACTGGCTCCTTTAATTCTGTCAAATAGTTCCGTGATTAGCATAAGGGGTAGCTGTTTTTTATGGTAATTTCATTTAATGCTCTATAATCAATGCAGGGACGCATTCCTCCATCTTTCTTTTTCACGAAGAAAAATCCTGCCCCTGCTGGAGATGAAGAAGGACGAATTAATCCTTTTTGTAGATTCTCTTTTATATATTCACTCAGTGGCACACCCAGGGGGGGTTTCCGAGCACCAAGAAACCCCCCTCCACTAAATAATTTTTTTTTTTTTTTTTTAGTTGCATGAGTATTATTAATGTCTAGCGCCCTCTGCAGCCTGCTGTCTTCCTGGTGGCACTTGTAAGTGCAATAAAAGTTTACTTTATTTTAATTATAGTACATATATATCATGTGCATAGATATATACACATGTATATACATACATACATATAAACACACACACATGATATATATATATATATATATACATGTGTATATATATATATGTGTACTGTATGTGTGTGTACATATATATATATATATGTGTATGCATGTTTAATATGCTATGTATATGTGTATATGTATGTGTGTGTGTATGTATGTTATTTTTTTATTACATTTTATTTATAGGGCGCCACAAGTGTTTCGCAGCGCCGTACAAAGGACAGTACAGTGAGACAAAACTTAGCATAACAGTAAATAAATAACAAAAATGGAGTGCAGGTAACAAAGAGCACCACAATTCTCAAAGCATAATACAGCTTAGATGTAAGTAGCGAAGGAGTAATCATTGTACTACTTGGGGCTGGCGGCCATAGATAGAGAGGGGCCATTTACCAGCAGGAGAAAAAGCAGGTAAAGATGGTCGCTGAGTGAAATGTGTCAAGAAGAGGGCTTAGACAAGAGGAAAGAGGGCCCTGCTCTGAAGAGCTAACAATCTAGTGGGGAGGGGCAACAGACAGATGACATGAGGTGTAAGCAAGCAGGTAGAAGCCTGATGGTGGTATGCGAGCAAAGCAGAGATGTCCAAGGCATGGGGCAGGGGGATGCAAGAGCAGCCTAAGGACTAGGTTATGCATTGGAGGGGTACGCTTTGATAAATAGGTGGGTTTTCAGTGCCCGTTTGAAGCTTTGCAAGGTCGGGGAGAGTCTAATGGAGCAGGGGAGCGCATTCCACTGAAGGGGTGCAGCACGGGCAAAATCCTGAACTCGTGCATGGGAAGCAGTGACCAAGGCAGAGGAGAGGCGACGGTCATCAGCCGACCGTAGTGGGCGGGAGGGAGTATGAAGGGAGAGGAGGTATATATATATATATATATATATGTATATATATGTATATATATATATACATACATACACACACACACACACACACACACACACACACACACACAGACACACTAGTTTTACGGACCCAGCATATACTGGGTCACCTCAGTCCCCACCCCCGTGATTGGCTCCGCCCAGTTCTGGAAACCCCCCCATGCAAATCCTGCGTTTGCCGCTGCATGGCTTGAGTTTCAGGAACGGAAAGAGGATATGTTCGACTTCTAGAAGGCATTCTCCCCCGGATCAGATCGATGGGGCAATCCCACTTCCGATGGGGAGGCAGAACATCAGTGGGCTTTTCACTGAAGACATCAGTAAATTCTTTGTGGGCCTCAGGAATTTCACACTGGGGTTTCAACCCCGAAGATCTCATGGGATGAACTTGAGCTAAACAGGAATGGAAACAGGAGGAACTCCATGCTGTGAGTTGTAGTGTAGACCAGTCGATTTGAGGGTTGTGAAGTTGAAGCCAATGCATACCCAACATGATCTCATAGGTGACTTTAGGAATGACCAAGAGTTCAATGAGCTCAGAATGCTCAGCCCACCCCTAGGACCACGGGCTTAGTTTGCTGACTGATGGACCCCTCAGCAATATGGCTACCGTCCACAGCAGTGAGATAGACTGGGCGAGACAACCTTGAGACAGGAAGACGGATCTTATCGACTGCAGCCTGTGTAATAAAGTTCCCAGCAGCAGCACCACAGTCAATTAAAAGCAGAGAAGGCATGTAATCCACTCTGTGTTTCCAAAGTTACCGGAAGAATACGTTCTCGAGAAGAAGGAGCTTTGTATAAGGTTCCTAACTTGACTTCTCCCTTGCAAGTTAGGACCTGGCGTTTCCCAAATGCGATGGACAGGAACCAATCATGTGACCAGCAGCAGCACAGTACAGACACAGTCTTTCCCGTAATCTTCTTGATCGCTCCTCAGGGGTTAAGCGGGACCTATTTACTTGCATAGGCTCATCTGAAGTGGAGGGAGAATGTTGTACTTGAGGCATAACTCGTTGCTTGCGAGGAGCACCATGAGAACATTCTCTTGCTCTTTCGCATAAACGCAGATCCAACTTTACACACAAGGAAATTAACGATTCTAATTGCTCTGGGAGATCTCGGGTAGCCAGTTCATCTTTTATACAATCAGAGAGACCGTGCCAGAATGCCGCAACCAGCGCTTGATTGTTCCACTCAACCTCTGACGCCAATGTCTGGAACTGGATGACATACTGTCCTACGGTGCATGTTCCCTGGCGAATCTGGAGGATATCAGAGAAAGCTGATGTTGTAAGCTCAGGCTCATCAAAGATTCGTTTGAATGCAGCTACAAAGTCTGTATAGTTGTTTAGCAGTGAATCTGCTTGCTCCCATAATGGGGAAACCCAATTCAAGGCAGGGCCAGTCAGGAGAGACACAATGTACGCAACTTTGGTTCCGGGCGTCGGGAAATTGTGCGGCAGCAATTCAAAGTGAACTTCACATTGGTTCAGGAATCCACAACAGGTTTTAGGATTGCCATCAAATTTACTTGGTGTAGGAAGATGGAGACGATATCCTAAACCAGAAGCAACTGGAAACCCTGAAGCTGTGGCACTGGAAACTGGAGCTGGAGTCGCTGGTGCAGCTGGAACAATAGAACTTGGCAGAGATTGTTGTAAAGTATCCAGCCGAGAAGACATCTCTTGTAAAAACTGTATGATCTGCTGTTGTGCAGCCTCTGTACCATCGAGTCGTGAGATTAAGTTCTGAAGAGCCCCTGCTCCCACACTCTGACCACCATCCGGGTCCATGGACCTTGGACAAACTGTCAGTGGTGGTGCGATGGAGAAACCGAGGAGGCTGTAAGAGATTCCTGCGCATGTGCGCAATGATGTTTATTAAATGCTCACGAGTATAAACAGTAATTGAAGTAGATGAAAACTTGAGATGAATGGTACATGAAATGCTGACAACGATGAATAAACAGTCACAGGTATTTAGCTGGTCTGGAAACCAGTGCAGTAATTAGGCAATGAAATACAGGCAATGAACTAGTCTGGAAACTAGTATAGCAATCAAATGGTGATCACTCCCACAGCTGGTTTGGAAACCAGCAACAATACTCCACACAGTCAGTTTGAAATGCAAAGTCCACAACCAAGCAAGGTTAAGCAGGAGACAACTTGAAACACATATGAAGTGGTTGTATTAAGTGCCAGATGCCATAGCACAATGCTGGATGAGAATAATGAATAGCACCTGAAGAAAGTCTCTTACTACAAAAGGTGGAGGCTGACTGTAGCAGAAGTTGGAGCTGAAATAAATGCTGGGACCTGTAGTTCCACAGGAATTCTGAAACCGGGAGATCACTTGAAGATGCAGAAACAGGAGATCGCTGGAAACAGGGCATTGAAGACTAGAGACTGGAGATTGGAAATGGAAACTGGAGATTGGAAACTGGAACCAGGAGACTCTATGCAGCAATGCAACGCGTTGTCCAAGGTGATGAGACTGAGCCGATGCTCTGGAATTATACCCCCTGGTCGGCAGTCATTGGATACTTGGATCATGTGAGCAATCACAGCGCAGGATTGGGTGCTCTCCGGTCAGCTGACCGCAAGTGTCATGGCAGCGCCCATGCTGTACAGATGGCCGGTACACAGGAGGGCACCCGCAGAATGGACTTCAGGGGTTCACCACAATAGTGGGTACTGCGCTCCGCAGACAGGATGCTCATACAGCTGCAGACTGGGGCCGTGAGCTCTGGAGGCCTGCACACCAGCGCGCCGGTAAGTGAGACGTCACTGAATGCAGATTCCTGACACTTTCTTTCTTCTTCTTCTTCTTCTTCTTCTTCTTCTTCTTCTTCTTCTTCTTCTTCTTCTTCTTTTTCTTCTTCTTCTTCTTTTTCTTCTTCTTTTTCTTCTTCTTTTTCTTCTTTTTCTTCTTTTTCTTCTTCTTTTTCTTCTTTTTCTTCTTTTTCTTCTTTTTCTTCTTCTTTTTCTTCTTTTTCTTCTTTTTCTTCTTCTTTTTCTTCTTCTTTTTCTTCTTCTTTTTCTTCTTTTTCTTCTTTTTCTTCTTTTTCTTCTCATAGAATTTGATGGATAAAAATCACTTGGCCCATCTAGTCTGCCCCTTGTTTACCGTATTTTAACCTCAAACCTTATTTGATACTTTTTTTCTTTGTAAGGATATCCTTATGTCTATCCAATGCATGTTTAAATTGCTATACTGTCTTAGCCTCAACCACCTCTACTGGGAGGCTTTATTTTTTTCTTCTTCTTTCTTGTTTCTTCTTTCTTTCTTTTTATTCTTTTTTGTTTTGTTTTCGTTTTTTTTCTTCTTTTTTCTTCTTTTTCTTTTCTTCTTCTTTCTTCTCTTTCTTCTTTCTTGTTTCTTCTTTTTCTTTATGTTCTTTTTTTTCTTCTTTTTCTTTTTCATCTTACTTTTTTCTTTCTTGTTTCTTCTTCTGTCTTGTTTCTTCTTCCTCTTTTTCTTCTTTTTTTTCTTATGTCTATCCCAGGCATGTTTAAATTGCTGTACTGTCTTAGCCTCTACCACCTCTGATAGGAGGTTTTCTTGTTTCTTTTTCTTTCTTGTTTGTTCTTCTTTCTTGTTTCTTATTTTTCTTTTTTTCTCCTGTCTTATTTCTTCTTTTGCTTCTTATTTTTATTATGTCTATCACATGCATGTTTAAATTGCTCTACTGTCTTAGCCTTTACCACCTCTGATGGGAGGCTTTCTTGTTTCTTCTTCTTCTGCTTTCTTGTTTCTTATTTCTTATTGTCTTTTTTCTTTTTCTTTCTTGTTTCTCTTTTTTGTTTCTTCTTCTTTTCTTTTTCTTCTTTTTCTTTGTATTCTTCTTATAAACATAGAATTTGACGGCAGATAAAAATCACTTGGCCCATCTAGTCTGACCCTTTTTTAACCATATTTGTACCTCAAACCTTTTTTGATCCTTATTTCTTTGTAAAGATATCATTATGCCTATACCATACATGTTTCAAATTGCTCTACTGTCTTAGCATCTATTACCTGTGATGGAAAGTCTTTTTGTTTCTTCTTTTTTCTTATTCTTACTTTTTTCTTGTTTTTTTCTTCTGATTCTTCTTTCTCATCTCGTTTTTACCTCAAACTTTATCCTTATGTATATCCCTTACATGTTTTATATTGCTCTACTGTCTTAGCCCCTACCACCTCTGATGGGAGCATTTCTTGTTTCTTTTTCTTTCTTGTTTTTTTTGTTTCTTCTTTCCTTTTTCTCCTTTTCTTTCTCCTTCTTCTTGTTCTTCTTTCTTCGTGCTTCTTCTTTCTTAGTTCTTCATTATCTTCTTTCTTCTTTTTGACTTTTTCTTCTTTTTCTTTATCTTCTTTCTTGTTTCTTCTTTTTCTTTTTTGTCTTACTTTTTTCTTCATTATTCTTTTTCTTTCTTGTTTGTTCTTCTTCATTCTTCTTCTTTTTTCTTCTGTCTTTTTTTTCCTTTTTCTTCTTTCTTTTTTCTTATGTCTAGCACATGCATGTTTAAATGAATCTACTGTCTTAGCTTTTCCACCTCTGATGGGAGGCTTTCTTGTATCTTCTTATTTCTTCTTTTTTTCCTTATTATTTTTCTTAGTTTTTAATTCTTTCTTGTGTCTTCTTCTTTCTTGTTTCTTATTTCTTTTTCTTTCTTCTTCATTTTTTTCTTTTTCTTTCTTGTTTTTTCTTCTTTTTCTTCTTATTATGTGTCTTCTTCTTTCTTTCTAGTTTCTACTTGCTTTTATTCTTATTTTACTTCGTCTTGTCGTCTTTCTTGTTTTGTCTTCTTCTTTCTTGTTTTTTCTTTTACTTTTTTCATTTTTCTTTTTATTATATTTATTTTTCTTCTTCATGGAATAGGTCTGGGAGAAAAAGACAAACTAGGGAGAGAGGTGGGACTGAGTAGGGAAGAGAAAAATAAGATAAGGAAAGAGAGGGGGCAGTGAGTAGGGGAGATATAAGATTGGGAAGGGGAGAAGAAAAATCCCTAACATTTAGTATTTAGGGCTCCATTTAAGAAAGAGTCATAACCCCTTTAGCACTCATTTCTGGTACAAAAGGGTTAAGACCAGTGGAAGGCTGAGCTGGGTGGCAGGGTGGCAGCTGCCTACCAGGCTGGTGCACTTGTAGCCATTTAGAGCCACAGGCAGAGATGCAGCCTGGCCACAATCAGATTGGAGTGGCCAGGCAGCACTTTCTACCAGTCTCCAGCCCCCCACATGACCCTATTCACTACATGCACACTGACAGCCAAGTCTCAGTCACAGTACACTGTACACTATTTTAGCTGCTAGTATTGCTGATTGGTGCATGATGCTGGCCATCCACCAATCACTATTGTGGGCATATACAAGCACTAATTGGTGGATGGCTGGAGTTATCCACCAATCAGAGGAAACTGCAGCAAACATTCTGGGAGAGAGAGGAAATAGGAGGAGACCTGCAGCAGGAAAAGTGGTAAGTGTACTGGGCCATCCCCATAGATCTGAGGTCTTTATTGCAAATGGTCTGGATGCTTTCTGAAACATGTAGGGGAGAAACTGTACATGGGTATAATTGTGGGAGTAAGTTGGTAGTTCTGGTCATAATAATAATTGTGGGAGGAAGAGGGGGCAGCTATGGTTGGAGCTGGAGGGCAGTGCTGGTGATTATAATTGTGGGAGGGGGCAGTTCTGGGACATGCTTATGACTGAAGGGGGAGTTTACTAGAACTAGAGTTTTATTTTTATTCAAATAAGAGAGGGACTGTCATATAAGGGATAATATTGTAATTTAGTTAAGAAGGGGGTGTCCGAACTAGCAAAGTCAACCCAACCATTATGCCGGGTATGCGGCCGTGTAAAGCGCAACACTGTGGAGGTCACTGCCAAAATGTTGACAGTGAAGGTATGTTACCCATTTGCTGCCAGCTCTTTCCCTGCTGTCAGAGGCTGAAGTTCACTCCTGGGCTCTGCCTTCTGGCTCCCGCAGTGTGTGAAGGGAGAGACGTCAAGAGCAAGGAGCTGTCTGGCAGCACTGGGCACAGGAGTGGGGCTTCAGGAAAGTACAGTGCTGTGTCTGGACCGTGGGCATAATTTTTAAGGGCCACAACTACTGTGTGCATTGTGTAAGGGGCACTACCACTGTGGGCATTGTGTAAGGGGCACTACTACTGTGGGCAGTGTGTAAGGGCACAAATGCTGTGGGCATTGTGTAAGGGGCACAACTACTGTGGGCATTGTGCACTACTACTATGGGCATTATGTGTAAGAGGCACTGCTACTATAGGCATTTTGTGTAAGTGGCACTGCTACTGTGGGTATTTTGTGTAAGCAGCATTACTACTGTCAGCATTGTGTGTAAATGGCACTGATACTGTGGGCATTTTGTGTAAGTGGCACTGCCACTGTGTGCATTGTGTAAGGGGCATAACCACTCTGGGCATTGTGTAATGGATATTAATACTGTGGGCATTATGTGTAAGCAGCTTTACTGTGGGCATTATGTACTGTGGGCATTATGTGTAAGCAGCTTTACTGTGGGCATTATGTGTAATGGGCATAACTACCGTGGGCATTAAATGTGTAAGCAGCACTACTATGGTTGGCATTATGTGTAATGGGCACAACTACTGTGGACCTAAAATGTGTAAGTGGCACTACTACTGTGGGCATTATGTGTAATGGGCACAACTACTGTGGCCATTAAATATGTAAGCGGCACTACAACTGTAGGCATTATGTGTAAGTGGCAATACTGTGGGCATTATGTGTAAGGGGCATAACTGCTGTGAGCATTGTGAATGTGATATTGTGCGTGGCATAATTTGAATTGGGGATATTTTTGTGTGGCCACGACCCTTCCTTGTGAGAGCACACCCCTTTTTTTTTTTTTTGCAAAATCGCACACTGTCCCTTTCTAAATTATGGAGAGGTGCCAAAATCTATATTTGCTTACAAAAAAATTAAGCTTGGCCTGAGAACTGCAGTCTGATTTAAAATGGGAGGGATTTATTATTTCTTGTACTAATATAAGATGGATGCTACTGTATTACTCAGATAGCAGATTGTTTGTTAAAGTTTAAATGTTTTTATGCCAAGTCTGTACAGTAATATTCTTGTTTGTTATTACATATAAAGTGGGACTTTACTACGGGCCTAATTCAGACCTGATCGCTGTGCTGCAAATTTGCAGAGGTCTGTGATCAGTTAGTCGCTGCCCAGGGAGAGTGAAAACCCTCCTCGTGCAAGTGTGTGAATGCATGTGTACGCCATTCGAAAACTTCGCCAGGCAGCGATCTGTAAATCCATTCACAACTTACTCACCATCAAATGATTTTTTCATACTCTGCAGTCTGTGCATAGCCCAGGACTTACTCCTACAGTGCGATACAAACAGGCTGATCGGGGCCGGAGCTGACATCACACACCCTACCAGAAAACTCTTGGCAGGGCCGTTTCTTGGGGCGGGCGAGCCGTGCAATCGCACGGGGTGCCCACCGCGGAACTGACTGTGGCTCCCTGCTTCCCCCTCCTCCCTCTTCCCGAGTACCCAGCTCGGGGGGCAGAGTTTCGCGGAATGATGTTGCGACGCAATTGCGTCATTCCGCATTGAGTACTGAGGAGGAGGGGGAGCCAAGTTACGAAGAGGGAGAGGCGGCCGGCGTGAGGAGCAACTGGAGAGGCGGGCCGAAGAGCGGGAATCGCCTCTGTAAGTATAGTAACTCTCTCTCTCTGTCTCTCAATCTCTCTCGATGGGGACTCTGACTGCCATTATGTGTAAAATGGGGACACTTGCCTGTCATAATGTGTAAAATGGGGACTCTTGCCTGACATAATGTGTAAAAATGGGGACTCTTGCCTGCCGTAATCTGTAAAATGGGGACTCTTGCCTGCCTTAATGTGTATAATGGGGACTCTTGCCTGCCGTAATGTGTATAATGGGGACACTTGCCTGCCGTAATGTGGAAAATGGGGACTCTTGCCTGCCGTAATGTGGAAAATGGGGACACTTGCCTGCAGTAATATGGAAAATGGGGACACTTGCCTGTCGTAATGTGTAAAATGGGGACACTTGCCTGCCGTAATGTGGAAAATGGGGACACTTGCCTGTCGTAATGTAGAAAATGGGGACTCTGCCTGCCGTAATGTGTAAAATGGGGACTCTTGCCTGCCGTAATGTGTGAAATGGGGACTCTGTCTGCCGTAATGTGTAAAATGGGGACTCTGCCTGCCGTAATGTGTAAAATGGGGACACTTGCCTGCCGTAATGTGTAAAATGGGGACTCTTGCCTGCCTTAATGTGTATAATGGGGACTCTTGCCTGCCGTAATGTGTATAATGGGGACACTTGCCTGCCGTAATGTGGAAAATGGGGACACTTGCCTGCCGTAATGTGGAAAATGGGGACACTTGCCTGCCGTAATATGGAAAATGGGGACACTTGCCTGTCGTAATGTGTAAAATGGGGACACTTGCCTGCCGTAATGTGGAAAATGGGGACACTTGCCTGTCGTAATGTAGAAAATGGGGACTCTGCCTGCCGTAATGTGTAAAATGGGGACTCTTGCCTGCCGTAATGTGTAAAATGGGGACTCTGTCTGCCGTAATGTGTAAAATGGGGACTCTGCCTGCCGTAATGTGTAAAATGGGGACACTTGCCTGCCGTAATGTGTAAAATGGGGACACTTGCCTGTCGTAATGTGTAAAATGGGGACTCTGCCTGCCGTAATGTGTAAAATGGGGACTCTTGCCTGCCGTAATGTGTAGAATGGGGACTCTTGCCTGCCGTAATGTGTAAAATGGGGACTCTGCCTGCCGTAATGTGGGGATTTAATGTATCTAGGGCATTGTGGTGTGTGGCATAATATGGTGCAGGGGGCATTACTGTGCGGGGCTTAATATGGTAAAAAAAAAATTTGCCAATACATATTGTGATCCGTGTTGCTAGAGGGGGCATGGTCAGATACAGGGGCATGGCCCTGTCCACTTTTGGGGGGGAAGTTTTATGATGAGAACTAAATTGCAACATTCTATACTACCGACTGATTCATTTAAGACAATGGCCCTCATTCCGAGTCGTTCGCTCGGTAATTTTCTTCGCATCGCAGTGAAATTCCGCTTAGTACGCATGCGCAATATTCGCACTGCGACTGCGCCAAGTAATTTTACAATGAAGATAGTATTTTTACTCACGGCTTTTTCTTCGCTCTGGCGAACGTAGTGTGATTGACAGGAAATGGGTGTTACTGGGCGGAAACACGGCGTTTTCGGGGCGTGTGGATAAAAACGCTACCGTTTCCGGAAAAAACGCAGGAGTGGCCGGAGAAACGGGGGAGTGTCTGGGCGAACGCTGGGTGTGTTTATGACGTCAAACCAGGAACGACAAGCACTGAACTGAACGCAGATGCCGAGTAAGTCTGAAGCTACTCTGAAACTGCTAAGTAGTTTGTAATCGCAATATTGCGAATACATCGGTCGCAATTTTAAGAAGCTAAGATACACTCCCAGTAGGCGTAGGCTTAGCGTGAGCAACTCTGCTAAATTCGCCTTGCGAGCGATCAACTCGGAATGAGGGCCAATGTTTTATAATAAATGTAGGCAGAGGTGGGATTTGCTTTATATATAACAGCAGATCTCTGTGCAAATAAGGATATGATTATAATTATATTTTGTGACGGTTTGCAACATTTTTAATTAAGCACCAGACAGGTGTTTTTGATCAATTAATGAAGCAGGGTATAAATAGAGACCCAATATACAGTGTATTTATGCTCCTGAGGAAGCTGGATCACCTTGTTGCCAGCGAAACGCGTTGAGCCCTATACCCCACCTGGGCACCACTCCACGACACATTGGGACTCTGACATTCTCGGCATTCATTTGGACTTTGCTCCTATCACTGGGATTCATTCCCCAAGGATAAAGAACCGGATCCACACAAACAGCTAGCAATGGACCCTTCCTAAAGCTGATGCCATTAAACATCTCATCTGTGGAAACCGGTAATTATCTGCTGCTACAGTGATTGCCACTTTGGAGACTGTCCTAGCCGTGTAAATCTGTATATGTCCCAAAGGAAAGTGGATGTATAAGTGACTATACCCAGTGGGCACTATTATACTTTATATTTTAAGTGTTATTTAGATCAATAACAGGATTTCACACCTGTCTTTTTAAATGATTTAATAAATTGACATTTTATTCAGCAAACCGTCCTTATATAATTCTTACAGCCAGCGCTGGTACTTGTGTTTTTTATTCTATTATATTCTGGGATCTGACCATCCCCATACCAGCTGCTGCTGACTGCGCACTTACATATTCTTTTACTTTAGAATACATTTATTACTTTAATGAATATGAAAAAAATGACTTATTCATAAATACGCGTTTTGCAGAAAAACGTGATGTGCCATGCAAAATCGGGAGTCATTTTCGTGTTCACAAGCCAAAAATCTATAAGTATCACATAATTCGTTAAAAAAAACGTCTTCATTGCAGACCTGTGGTTATCACATACAGGGACAGCGAGAAAGCTCTGTCCCTGCGATGATTCTCCGCAGCATCATCTGGGTATTTTCATAAAAATAACCCAATGTCCTGCTGCGTATATGCCGCCATCCGTTGCTACCGCAGCCACCGGGATCCCCCCACGTCGAAACTACCCCTGTGCTGCAAAATGCAACCCCCCCACGAGGATTTATAGTTACCAGTCCCAGGAGTCTGTGTCAACAGCTTCCAGGAGGCTGCCTGGCGCCGGATCTTGCTTCTGTACTGTGACCCCTGGTGCTGAAAAGTGAGCTGTCGCTTTGCAGTGTGACTTTACTACGCCAGGGTCAAAGCGCAGCACATAGAGGACCCGGTGCCCGGCAGCGCTCACCGGAGCACCGATCCCACGGCTCCTAGGACTGGCAAGTATGGTTTTTTTTTTTTTAAAGGTGATCAGCTTGTGTGCCCATGGAACACAAAGACCTGATTACACTGGCCGAGTCCCGCACCGCTTTCTCTGCCAGGGGGCTCGTTTCCGATTTTCGCAACGGAGCGATTAAGGAGAAAATGTGCATGCGCATGGTACGCAGTGCGCATGCGCTAAGTATTTTAGCTCAAAACTTAGTAGATTTACTCACATCCGACCGAAGAATTTTAATCGTTGTAGTGATCGGAGTGGGATTGACAGGAAGTGGGTGTTTCTGGGCGGAAACCGGCCGTTTTCTGGGAGTGTGCGAAAAAACGCAGGCGTGTCAGGGAAAAAAGCGGGAGTGTCTGGAAAAACGGGGGAGTGGCTGGCCGAACGCAGGGCGTGTTTGTGACGTCAAACCAGGAACTAAATGGGCTGAGCTGATCGCAGTGTAGGAGTAAGTCTCGAGCTACTCAGAAACTGCTAAGAATTTTCTATTCGCAATTCTGCTAAGCTAAGATACACTCCCAGAGGGCGGCGCCTAGCGTGTGCAGGGCCGGCGCTACCATTAGGCAGCTTTAGGCAGCTGCCTAGAGCGCCAGCCGCTGGAGGGCGGTACTTAGCAGCACCCCTATAAAATGAGGGATGAGCGGCGCCACTTTCTCCCGCAACCCACAGCATCGTTTTTATTTCATATAGATCTGTGGGTTCCGGAGGAGGGAATTGAGGACAAGTGACAGCATTTATGCAGCAGCCGCCCGCCCCTGCCCCTCGCTAGCAGCAGTCTCCCGCGGCCCGCCCATCAGCAGCTGCAGCGCACTATGGAGGCGGCGGCGGCAGCAACGGGAGCAGTGACTCCCCGCTAGCAGCAGCGCTAGCCCAGGCGGCACCATGAGCCAGAAGAGGGTGGCAGCAGCAGGGAGCAGTAATCCTACACAGCATCCTGGCCAGCGGTAAGATGCCGCACCTGTGTTATGGTGGGGAACCCAACTTGATTGATTCTAACCATAACCAACCCGGACTAGTGGCTGCCTAAGGTCACAACCTGGGGGGAGTGTGCACTGGCTGGGGGAGGAGGGAGATTGGATTTATGTGTGTATGTATGGAGACAGTATGTATATATGGATGTATGTTCAGCATGGATGTATATATGTGTGTATGTATGGAGATAGTATGTATATATGTGTGTATGTATAGAGGCAGTGTATGGATGTATGTATGTGTGTATGTATGCATAGAGACAGTATATGGATGTATATATGTGTGTATGTATGGAGATAGTATGTATATATGTGTGTATGTATGTATAGAGGCAGTATATGGATATATGTGTGTATGCATAGAGACAGTATATGGATGTATATATGTGTGTTATGTACGGAGGTAGTGTATGGATGTATGTATGTGTGTATGTATAGAGACAGTATATGGATGTATATATGTGTGTTATGTACGGAGGTAGTGTATGGATGTATGTATGTGTGTATGTACGGAGATAGTGTATGGATGTATATATGTGTGTATGTACGGACGTAGTGTATGGATATATATGTGTGTGTATGTATGGAGGTAGTGTATGGATGTATATATGTGTGTATGTACGGACGTAGTGTATGGATGTATGTATGGAGGTAGTGTATGGATGTATATATGTGTGTATGTACGGACGTAGTGTATGGATGTATATATGTGTGTGTGTATGTATGGAGGTAGTGTATGGATGTATATATGTGTGTATGTATAGAGTTAGTGTATGGATGTATATATGTGTGTATGTACAGAGGTAGTGTATGGACATGGGCGGATCCAGAAAAGAATTACAGGGGGGGCACCATAAGTGGTTGTGCTATTAAGGAGGGGTGGAGTTAGAAGTTGAGTGGGTGTGGCCAAGTTTCAGTGTGAGTATCGAGTGTGTCTATGATCGAAATGCACTGCTGGAGGGGGTACAGGTCCACAGTTAGTTCTTATACCTTATGGGGATCATTCCGAAACGTTCGCACGCTGCTGGTTTTCGCAGCCGTGCGAACGGGTCGGTACGGCGCATACGTGGCGGACACAATGCGCAGGCGTATTATTGCCCAGCGACTGCCGTTGCTGGGCAACGACAAGAACACAGAAGAAAGCGATCGCAGCGGCGAACGCATGAAGATTGACAGCAAGAAGGTCACCCCCACTTCCCCCCCCCCCCCTTGCAAAAGACCGCTCACAGCAGCACCATTCACACTCCCCAGGTGGGGGAGATACAGGGAGGGTGAGGGGGAGATACAGGGAGGGTGAGGATGCTTAGTGATAGTCACAGGAAGAGTGAGGGTAAGGGTACTGAGGTGAGATACAGGGAGGGTGAGGGTGCTGAGGGGGAGTTACAAGGAGGGTAAGGGCATTGAGGGGGAAATATGGGGAGGGTAAGGGCGCTGAGGATAGTTACAGAGAGGGTGAGTGCTCTGAGGGAGAGTTATAGGGAGGGTGAGGGTAAAGGCGCTGAAGGGGAGATACAGCGAGGGTGAGGGTAGGAGTGCTGAGGGGGAGATACAGGGAGGGCGAGGGGGAGAGTAAGGGCGCTGAGGGGGAGTTACAGGATGAGGACAGGGACACTGAGGGGGAGATACAGGGAGGGTGAGGGGGCTGAGGAGATACAGGGACAAAACTTTTGTTTCAGGAAAGAAAAATATACAGTATATATATTATATACACATGATGTTACTGTACATACTATTCTCAAAAAACCATACTTTCCTATTCAAAATAATCTAAATAATGAAGCATTCCCTGACAATATCGCACGCCCATGCCTCCCTCCCGGCATCACATTTACTATAATACTACAAGTGCATGGACTGTAATATAATGCTACAAGTGCCTGTAATATAATGCTACAATGCATGGGATATAATATAATGCTACAAGTGCCTGTAATATAATGCTACAATGCATGGGATATAATATAATTCTACGAGTGCATGGACTATAATAAAGTGCATTATAGCATTATATTTCAGGCACTTGTAGCATTATATTACAGTCCACGCGGGTGGTATTCATGTGACCGGCGGTCTGCTGACCGACAGTCACATGACCTCCTCCACCATCCCGACCCCTCACTATCCCGATGGTCGGCATGCCGACCAACAGGGACTATTTCCACTCGTGGGTGTCCACGACACCCACAGAGTGGGAATAGAACCCGTGGCGACCGCAGGTCGCCACCGAGCCCGCAGCGAGCCTGCAAGGGGCTTGCTGCACTCGCCCCTCCCCGCCGGGATCCCGGCGTCAGTATGCTGCCGGGATCCCGGCGTCGGTAAGCTGACCGGCGGTCAGGAGACCGCCGGTCAGCCATACTACACCCGTCCACGCACTTGTAGTATTATATTATAGTCAAGGCAGTGGGCATTGATTATTTTGGAGCAAATACCTTACAGCAGGTTTGCCCCACTGGCTGGTACCTGAGGACTGGAAGGAGCCGACAGCGCACGGCGGGTACAGGTCCTAAAGGGTACAGGAGAAGACAGCTGCAGCGGATGGCGTGATGTCTTCACATTACGTGCGGGCACCAGGTTCCCTTTGGTTATTGGGCAGGGGAGGATCGGCGCTGGCGGCTAAGAGTGAGAGTGTGAGTAGTACACTTTCACTGCACAGCGTACACAGCGTGGTGTCAGTGGGGAGCACAGCACCACGCCGGAGATCGGTAGTAGAGATCCCCAGCGGCGGCGGGCTGAATCTGTGAAGTTCCTCTTCCTGCTCGGCTCCTCTGCACTGACTACATGTCACATTTCTCTAGGGAGCCAATCAGGAGGAGGAACACGCGTGTGAACAGCAGCAGCAGGTGACAGGAGGGCAGGGGGACATGTCGGGGGCGGGTGCGCACAGCGGCGGGGGACATGTTGGGTGCCCGGGGCAGGTATGCACAGCGGCGGGGGACATGTCGGGTGCCCGGGGGCGGGTGCGCACAGCGGCACGAACAATACAAAAAATCTATTAAAAATGACAGGGGGGGCACGTGCCTTGGTGCCCCCCCCTAAATCCGCCACTGTGTATGGATGTATATATATGTGTATGTACGGAGGCAGTGTATGGATGTACATATGTGTGTATATATGGAGACAGTGTGTATATATTGATGTATGTATTAGTGATGAGCGGGTTCGGTTTCCGAGAAACCGAAGCCCCCGAACTTCACCCTTTTTAGACGGGTCCGAGCCATACTCGGATTCTCCCGTATGGCTCGGTTAACCCGAGCGCGCCCGAACGTCATCATCCCGCTGTCGGATTCTCGCGAGATTCGGATTCTATATAAGCAGCCGCGCGTCGCTGCCATTTTCCACACGTGCATTGAGATTGATAGGGAGAGGACGTGGCTGGCGTCCTCTCCGTTTATATACTAGTTATATACTACACAGTTGATCTGATTGCTTAGCTTATTGTGGGGAGGATTGGGGAGCAGCTGTTAGGAGGAGTACAGTGCAGAGTTTTGCTAATAGTGACCACCAGTTTTTTATCCGTTCTCTGCCTGAAAAAAACGCTCCATACCATATCTGTGCTCAGTGTGCAGTGCTGCATGATATATCTGTGCTGAGTGCTCACACTGCTTAATTGTGGGGACTGGGGAGCAGCTATAGCAGGAGTACAGTGCACAGTTTTGCTGACAGTGACCACCAGTATACGTTTTTCTGCCTGAAAAACACTCCTGTGGTGTCTTTTTTTTTATACTATAAACGCAGTCTGCTGACAGTGTCCACCAGGTCCATTATACTGTATATAGCAGTACGGTAGGCCACTGCTGTACCTACCTCTGTGTCGTCACTCGTCATCCATAAGTATACTATCCATCCATCTACATTGTATACCTGTGGTGTCTTTTTTTTTAATACTATAAACGCAGTCTGCTGACAGTGTCCACCAGGTCCATTATACTGTATATAGCAGTACGGTAGGCCACTGCTGTACCTACCTCTGTGTCGTCACTCGTCATCCATAAGTATACTAGTATCCATCCATCTACATTGTATACCTGATATCTGTGCTGAGTGCTCACACTGCTTAATTGTGGGGACTGGGGAGCAGCTATAGCAGGATTACAGTGCACAGTTTTGCTGACAGTGACCACCAGTATACGTTTGTCTGCCTGAAAAACACTCCTGTGGTGTCTTTTTTTTTTATACTATAAACGCAGTCTGCTGACAGTGTCCACCAGGTCCATTATACTGTATATAGCAGTACGGTAGGCCACTGCTGTACCTACCTCTGTGTCATCACTCGTCGTCCATAAGTATACTATCCATCCATCTACATTGTATACCTGTGGTGTCTTTTTTTTTAATACTATAAACGCAGTCTGCTGACAGTGTCCACCAGGTCCATTATACTGTATATAGCAGTACGGTAGGCCACTGCTGTACCTACCTCTGTGTCGTCACCCGTCATCCATAAGTATACTAGTATCCATCCATCTACATTGTATGCCTGTGGTGTCTTTTTTTTTATACTATAAACGCAGTCTGCTGACAGTGTCCACCAGGTCCATAATACTGTATATAGCAGTACGGTAGGCCACTGCTGTACCTACCTCTGTGTCGTCACTCGTCGTCCATAAGTATACTAAGTATCCATCCATCTACATTGTATACCTGTGGTGTCTTTTTTTTTTTATACTATAAACGCAGTCTGCTGACAGTGTCCACCAGGTCCATTATACTGTATATAGCAGTACGGTAGGCCACTGCTGTACCTACCTCTGTGTCGTCACTCGTCGTCCATAAGTATACTAAGTATCCATCCATCTACATTGTATACCTGTGGTGTCTTTTTTTCTTTATACTATAAACGCAGTCTGCTGACAGTGTCCACCAGGACCATTATACTGTATATAGCAGTACGGTAGGCCACTGCTGTACCTACCTCTGTGTCGTCACTCGTCGTCCATAAGTATACTAAGTATCCATCCATCTACATTGTATACCTGTGGTGTCTTTTTTTCTTTATACTATAAACGCAGTATGCTGACAGTGTCCACCAGGTCCATTATACTGTATATAGCAGTACGGTAGGCCACTGCTGTACCTACCTCTGTGTCGTCATTTGTCGTCCATAAGTATACTAAGTATCCATCCATCTACATTGTATACCTGTGGTGTCTTTTTTTCTTTATACTATAAACGCAGTCTGCTGACAGTGTCCACCAGGTCCATTATACTGTATATAGCAATATAGCAGTACGGTAGGCCACTGCTGTACCTACCTCTGTGTCGTCACTCGTCGTCCATAAGTATACTATCCATCCATCTACATTGTATACCTGTGGTGTCTTTTTTTCTTTATACTATAAACGCAGTCTGCTGACAGTGTCCACCAGGTCCATTATACTGTATATAGCAGTACGGTAGGCCACTGCTGTACCTACCTCTGTGTCGTCACTCGTCGTCCATAAGTATACTAGTATCCATCCATCTACATTGTATACCTGTGGTGCCTTTTAGTTGTGCGCATTAAAATATGGAGAACACAAATGTGGAGGTTAAAAATATAGGGAAAGATCAAGATCCACTTCCACCTCGTGCTGAAGCTGCTGCCACTAGTCATGGCCGAGACGATGAAATGCCATCAACGTCGTCTGCCAAGGCCGATGCCCAATGTCATAGTAGAGAGCATGTAAAATCCAAAAAACAAAAGTTCAGTAAAATGACCCAAAAATCAAAATTAAAAGCGTCTGAGGCGAAGCGTAAACTTGCCAATATGCCATTTACGACACGGAGTGGCAAGGAACGGCTGAGGCCCTGGCCTATGTTCATGGCTAGTGGTTCAGCTTCACATGAGGATGGAAGCACTCATCCTCTCGCTAGAAAAATGAAAAGACTTAAGCTGGCAAAAGCACAGCAAAGAACTGTGCGTTCTTCTAAATCACAAATCCACAAGGAGAGTCCAATTGTGTCGGTTGCGTTGCCTGAAATTCCCAACACTGGACGGGAAGAGCTTGCGCCTTCCACCATTTGCACGCCCCCTGCAATTGCTGGAAGGAGCACCCGCAGTCCAGTTCCTGATAGTCAAATTGAAGATGTCAGTGTTGAAGTACACCAGGATGAGGATATGGGTGTTGCTGGCGCTGGGGAGGAAATTGACAAGGAGGATTCTGATGGTGAGGTGGTTTGTTTAAGTCAGGCACCCGGGGAGACACCTGTTGTCCGTTGAAGGAATATGGCCATTGACATGCCTGGTCAAAATACAAAAATAATCAGTTCTTCGGTGTGGAATTATTTCAACACAAATGCGGACAACAGGTGTCAAGCCATGTGTTGCCTTTGTCAAGCTGTAATAAGTAGGGGTAAGGACGTTAACCACCTCGGAACATCCTCCCTTATACGTCACCTGCAGCGCATTCATCATAAGTCAGTGACAAGTTCAAAAACTTTGGGCGACAGCGGAAGCAGTCCACTGACCAGTAAATCCCTTCCTCTTGTAACCAAGCTCCTGCAAACCACACCACCAACTCCCTCAGTGTCAATTTCCTCCTTACCCAGGAAAGCCAATAGTCCTGCAGGCCATGTCACTGGCAAGTCTGACGAGTCCTCTCCTGCCTGGGATTCCTCCGATGCATCCTTGAGTGTAACGCCTACTGCTGCTGGCGCTGCTGTTGTTGCTGCTGGGAGTCGATCGTCATCCCAGAGGGGAAGTCGGAAGACCACTTGTACTACTTCCAGTAAGCAATTGACTGTCCAACAGTCCTTTGCGAGGAAGATGAAATATCACAGCAGTCATCCTGCTGCAAAGCGGATAACTGAGGCCTTGGCAGCCTGGGCGGTGAGAAACGTGGTTCCGGTATCCATCGTTAATTCAGAGCCAACTAGAGACTTGATTGAGGTACTGTGTCCCCGGTACCAAATACCATCTAGGTTCCATTTCTCTAGGCAGGCGATACCGAAAATTTACACAGACCTCAGAAAAAGACTCACCAGTGTCCTAAAAAATGCAGTTGTACCCAATGTCCACTTAACCACGGACATGTGGACAAGTGGAGCAGGGCAGACTCAGGACTATATGACTGTGACAGCCCACTGGGTAGATGTATTGCCTCCCGCTGCAAGAACAGCAGCGGCGGCACCAGTAGCAGCATCTCACAAATGCCAAATCGTTCCTAGGCAGGCTACGCTTTGTATCACCGCTTTCCAGAATACGCACACAGCTGAAAACCTCTTACGGCAACTGAGGAAGATCATCGCAGAATGGCTTACCCCAATTGGACTCTCCTGGGGATTTGTGACATCGGACAACGCCAGCAATATTGTGCGTGCATTACATCTGGGCAAATTCCAGCACGTCCCATGTTTTGCACATACCTTGAATTTGGTGGTGCAGAATTATTTAAAAAACGACAGGGGCGTGCAAGAGATGCTGTCGGTGGCCAGAAGAATTGCGGGCCACTTTCGGCGTTCAGGCACCGCGTACAGAAGACTGGAGTACCACCAAACACACCTGAACCTGCCCTGCCATCATCTGAAGCAGGAGGTGGTAACGAGGTGGAATTCAACCCTCTATATGCTTCAGAGGATGGAGGAGCAGCAAAAGGCCATTCAAGCCTATACATCTGGCCACGATATAGGCAAAGGAGGTGGAATGCACCTGTCTCAAGCGCAGTGGAGAATGATTTCAACGTTGTGCAAGGTTCTGCAACCCTTTAAACTTGCCACACGTGAAGTCAGTTCAGACACTGCCAGCCTGAGTCAGGTCATTCCCCTCATCAGGCTTTTGCAGAAGAAGCTGGAGATATTGAAGGAGAAGCTAAAACAGAGTGATTCCGCTAGGCATGTGGGACTTGTGGATGGAGCCCTTCATTCGCTTAACCAGGATTCACGGGTGGTCAATCTGTTGAAATCAGAGCACTACATTTTGGCCACCGTGCTCGATCCTAGATTTAAAACCTACGTTGTATCTCTCTTTCCGGCAGACACAAGTCTGCAGGGGTTCAAAGACCTGCTGGTGAGAAAATTGTCAAGTCAAGCGGAACGTGACCCGTCAACAGCTCCTCCTTCACATTCTCCCGCAACTGGGGGTGGGAGGAAAAGGCTAAGAATTCCGAGCCCACCCACTGGCGGTGATGCAGGGCAGTCTGGAGCGAGTGCTGACATCTGGTCCGGACTGAAGGACCTGCCAACGATTACTGACATGTCGTCTACTGTCACTGCATATGATTCTCTCACCATTGAAAGAATGGTGGAGGATTATATGAGTGACAGCATCCAAGTAGGCACGTACGGACTGTACGTATACTGGCAGGAAAAAGAGGCAATTTGGAGGCCCTTGCACAAACTGGCTTTATTCTACCTAAGTTGCCCTCCCTCCAGTGTGTACTCCGAAAGAGTGTTTAGTGCAGCCGCTCACCTTGTCAGCAATCGGCGTACGAGGTTACTTCCAGGAAATGTGGAGAAGATGATGTTCATTAAAATGAATTATAATCAATTTCTCAGTGGAGACATTCACCAGCAGCAATTGCCTCCAGAAAGTACACGGGGACCTGAGATGGTGGATTCCAGTGGGGACGAATTAATAATCTGTGAGGAGGGGGATGTACACAGTGAAAGGGGTGATATATCGGACGATGAGGAGGAGGTGGACATCTTGCCTCTGTAGAGCCAGTTTGTGCAAGGAGAGATTGATTGCTTCTTTTTTGGTGGGGGCCCAAACCAACCAGTCATTTCAGTCACAGTCGTGTGGCAGACCCTGTCACTGAAATGATGGGTTCGTTAAAGTGTGCATGTCCTGTTTATACAACATAAGGGTGGGTGGGAGGGCCCAAGGACAATTCCATCTTGCACCTCTTTTTTCTTTCATTTTTCTTTGCATCATGTGCTGTTTGGGGAGTATTTTTTTGAAGGGCCATCCTGCGTGACACTGCAGTGCCACTCCTAGATGGGCCAGATGTTTGTGTCGGCCACTTGGGTCGCTTATCTTAGTCACACAGCTACCTCATTGCGCCTCTTTTTTTCTTTGCATCATGTGCTGTTTGGGGAGTATTTTTTTGAAGGGCCATCCTGCGTGACACTGCAGTGCCACTCCTAGATGGGCCAGGTGTTTGTGTCGGCCACTTGGGTCGCTTAGCTTAGTCACACAGCTACCTCATTGCGCCTCTTTTTTTCTTTGCATCATGTGCTGTTTGGGGAGTATTTTTTTGAAGGGCCATCCTGCGTGACACTGCAGTGCCACTCCTAGATGGGCCAGGTGTTTGTGTCGGCCACTTGTGTCGCTTAGCTTAGTCACACAGCGACCTTGGTGCGCCTCTTTTTTTCTTTGCATCATGTGCTGTTTGGGGAGTATTTTTTTGAAGTGCCATCCTGTCTGACACTGCAGTGCCACTCCTAGATGGGCCAGGTGTTTGTGTCGGCCACTTGGGTCGCTTAGCTTAGTCACACAGCTACCTCATTGCGCCTCTTTTTTTCTTTGCATCATGTGCTGTTTGGGGAGTATTTTTTTGAAGGGCCATCCTGCGTGACACTGCAGTGCCATTCCTAGATGGGCCAGCTGTTTGTGTCGGCCACTTGTGTCGCTTAGCTTAGTCACACAGCGACCTTGGTGCGCCTCTTTTTTTCTTTGCATCATGTGCTGTTTGGGGAGTATTTTTTTGAAGTGCCATCCTGTCTGACACTGCAGTGCCACTCCTAGATGGGCCAGGTGTTTGTGTCGGCCACTTGGGTCGCTTAGCTTAGTCACACAGCTACCTCATTGCGCCTCTTTTTTTCTTTGCATCATGTGCTGTTTGGGGACAATTTTTTTGAAGGGCCATCCTGTCTGACACTGCAGTGCCACTCCTAGATGGGCCAGGTGTTTGTGTCGGCCACTTGGGTCGATTAGCTTAGCCATCCAGCGACCTCGGTGCAAATTTTAGGACTAAAAATAATATTGTGAGATGTGAGGTGTTCAGAATAGACTGAAAATGAGTGGAAATTATGGTTATTGAGGTTAATAATACTATGGGATCAAAATGACCCCCAAATTCTATGATTTAAGCTGTTTTTTAGGGTTTTTTGAAGAAAAAAACACCCGAATCTAAAACACACCCGAATCCGACAAAAAAATTTTGGTGAGGTTTTGCCAAAACGCGTCCGAACCCAGAACACGGCCGCGGAACCGAACCCAAAACCAAAACACAAAACCCGAAAAATTTCCGGTGCACATCACTAGTATGTATAGAGGCAGTGCATGGATGTATATATGTGTGTACGTACGGAGGCAGTGTATGGATGTATATATGTGTGTATGTATAGAGCCAGTGTATGGATGTATATATGTGTGTATGTATAGAGCCAGTGTATGGATGTATGTTTGAGAGAGGCTATGTATGTATGAGAGAGGCTATGTATGCATGTATGTATGATACTGTATATGAGAGAGGCAGTGTATGGATGTGTATGTATGTATGTATGTATGTATGTATGTATGTATGTATGAGAGATGAATGAAATAGAAAGAGATAGGCAGCTGGGTAGGGTGCCAGGATCTGGGAAGGGTGTGCCACTAGGTGTACCCATCAAATAATTAAGGATGTCTTTGAGAGATACATCCTTATACTCAATGCAGTCAGACGGCTGGGAAACATAGACGCCACCTATGTACTTTCACCTTAGTGACTGGGAAAGTGAGTAATTGATGGTTTTGGGGGGCAGTAGGCAGAAATTTTGCCTAGGGTGCCAAGAAACCTTGCACCGGCCCTGAGCGTGTGCAATGCTGCTAAAATCTGCTAGCGAGCGAACAACTCGGAATGACCCCCTATAAGTATGGGTAATGCGATATTGGGTACTAAAAAATGACAAAGGATTTGGAGCAGTTTTTCAGGAAAACTGCTGTAAAAGCCCTTTTAAATACATTGGAGTGATACTTAAATAATGTGAAAAAGGTGTGAAAACACCTTTTTTCACATTTTTTTTCTTAGTAAAAATAAGGTTAATAAATAGGCCCCTAAGCCGTACATTCAATTGTGATTGTGCTAAGTTGAAAATAATAAGGGCAGCTTAGGACACAGAGGAGTGTGCACGGTGTTATTTGCGTTTATGCCTGGTAATGTTTAATGAAAAGGCATACAATAGGGCGCCTTGTTGCTACTCTAGCTAAATACATATTGAAATAAGCACAAGGCATATTGTTTGTGAGCAAAGTTTGTATCACACTGGATGATAGGGATAGTGAATAAACATGATCAGTACGTACTATCAACACAAACAACGTTAAAAAAGCACCATTTTTAAACAGTGGATATAATCGATAAATATAAACCTCAGCCATCATAATGTAGTCGGAGCATCACAAACCCCATGGCTCGAGCCAATGATGACTCAGTACTCTGCGCCATTCTCATCCGCATCCATGCATTCATTTCTAATACCTATAAACATCCATGTTTATCAATGTGACATGATAATATATCAACAGCTACAAAATTAATAAGCTTAATGTATATTGTACAGTTGGTGTGCTTGATGATACTGATCAAGGTTACGTAAGGAAGAATGGAGTATCTTCCGAGGGCAGTGTGTTGCTGTGTGTGGCCCCCATATGTTTCCATCCAGGGATGTGTATTTGTCTGGCTCCGGGCTGGTCAGACCCACAGCAGATGCAGCAATTCAGTCAGCTCAGTGCTCCCAGAGTTTCCATGGCGCTGCACAGGGCAAGATGGCGGCTTTAGAAATGTTGTCCAATAAGCTCCGGTGGTGAATGAACATGATTTGCACTGGTAGTGATAATAATGTAGATTTACAGCGAGGCTATATCAACGCATTTCATTCTTGCCCCAGAACTTTATCACAATGTAGCCCACATCCCAGGACGCAAACATATGGGGGCCACACACAGCAAAACACTGCCCTTGGAGGAGATACAATATCGCGACTCCATGTGTAGAAACAGGTGGCAAATGTACGGACAGTAAAACTATCAACTAGATATGAGGTGGCAGAGCTGAGTTAGCAGTTACATTTGGAAAGCAAGCGCTGTGGTTTTTCAAACCAGTTGCCATTCATCTCTGCTATACATATATGGACACTGCTAACTTTGGACGTACAAAAGACTTTTCAGCCCGATGGTGAGATGAGTTATACAAACTAAAAACATTTGCTGAGCTTCTAGATACATTTATCAAATTATGCCCACTTAACTAAAGTATCCTTATTGTTTTAAGCTCATGGCCATGAGTTAATACATTTTTAAAATACATTGTATCTACAAGTTATGTGCAAAAAATACGCTGTTGCATGATTCCTCTTCTATATATATATATATATATATATATATATATATAGATAGATAGATAGATAGATAGATAGAGAGAGAGATGCAGACAATAACGGATGGCACTCCCCAAATTTCAATAAAATAACAGCTACAGCAGCTTAGACATCTGCATCTATCAAGGATCCGTTGGCGCGTGAGAGGGCACCCAGGTACATTGTTTCTTAAGTGGAGTGCCGTTCAAATAGAAATTATATATATACGCGGGAACTTGTGTGTTTGAGTGTTTATAAGGTATGTGTATACACTGTTTTAATTGAGTTCTTGATAAAGGTGGTGACACCGAAACGTTGAACGCAAGACCAGACTCAGTAGTCATTTATTCTCTTACTGGAAGTCCTTTGAGTGCCGCCCTCCACACACTGCATATATGGGGATCATTCGACCCGGGATGGCACCAGGGCAAGTAGTGTATGTATATATATATATATATATATATATATATATTTCTAGGACAGCAGGTGGGGCAGATGTACTATGTGCAGAGAGATTTAAATTTGGGTGGGGTGTATTTAAAATGAAATCTAAATTACAGTGTAAAAATGAAGCAGTCTAACATTTGTGGGCTACTTGCAAAAACAGCCAGTAATTACCATGCACGTGAAAATATAAACGTAATTGCTTCCCTTGCATGGCAACATGGTTTGTTCCAGACACAAAGTTACTTGCTTTTTTTAAATTTACTTGCAAACATGAATCAGGATCACTGTGCGAACGCAAGTAGGCCAATCCAAAACAATTTTGCCATGTATGTATTTTCTGGATCATGCTCATTGGTTTCTTTTCCTATCAGACATTATAAAACAAAGAATAGGAATGAACATTAAATATTACACTGAAAAGCTCAAAGCAAATAAAACAAGTGAAAATGTCAATAGCTGTAGGTCAGTCATGTTCAGGTCACCAGGAATTTAGCTGAAACCCAACGCTGATAACACAGGTCAGTCCAATTCTAGATATGTCAGTCTGCTTATCTGATGACTTTCATCTCATGATGATTACACAACCACAGCCTATTAGCACGCCTGCTCAGCCACAGGTCTAGACCAGGAATGTCCTTTACTTCTCTATGGAGACCAGATAGTGCCCTCATCCATCATGGGATCTTCATGGAATCTTTATGGAATGTTGAAGTGTAGTTTTAACCACAGACCCTTTACACAACTCTATAGTAAAACATTGGTGTGTATTCTCATAGTTTGCTGTACATTGGTGTGTAAAACATTGGTGTGTATTCTCATTCTTTGCAGTACATCGGTGTGTAAAACATTGGTGTGTATTCTCATTCTTTGCAGTACATCGGTGTGTAAAACATTGGTGTGTATTCTCATTGTTTGCTGTACATTGGTGTGTAAAACATTGGTGTGTATTCTCATTGTTTGCAGTACATCGGTGTGTAAAACATTGGTGTGTATTCTCATTGTTTGCTGTACATTGGTGTGTAAAACATTGGTGTGTATTCTCATTGTTTGCAGTACATCGGTGTGTAAAAACATTGGTGTGTATTCTCATTGTTTACTGTACAGTGCAACATTTTAAAAGCAAACAATAACTATTGCAACAGCTTTTTATCATTAGAAATCTATACATTGGAATATGGCACCCACCAGCAATAATAGATAACACACCAAACACAGACATAAAATATGATAAACTTATCTCAAGTGCAAAGGAGAAACTATGATTATTATTGCAGTTTACATATTTTAAGTGTGCCATAAAGGTACGCAGCGTCTGAATGAATATTGATGTAATGCCATTGTGCATTTTATTATTCAAATCTGATTTTTTTTTTTTGAGAAATAGTAATCTATAAATAGAACTGGGATAGTGACAGGTGTAGTAGGACTCGTCAGCTCTCGGGATCCCAGCACCAGCATACAGGTGCCGGGATCCCGACCGCCAGAATGCCGGAAGCAGGCCGAACGCAAAAAAGCCTGTTGCGGGCCACGCTATTTGTTCTACTTCCAGGGGTGTCGTGGACACCCCAGGAGGAAGAATAGCTGTCGGTATCCTGGCAGTCGGGATCCCAATGCCGGTATGCTGAGCGCTGGGATCCCGACAGCCAGTATATCAAGTGTCACCCGAGACAGTCCATTCAGACTGCTGTGTGGTGTGGCTGAGGTAATGACTGGGAACACTTGAGGCCAAAATCTGTCTCTGAAATATTCTAAAAAAAATTAAAAATAGGGAATGGAACAAATATCTTGTGAAACAGTTTTGGAAATGTTGCTAGTTTCTAGTGCTAAGGAACCTCTACCAATATTTAATTCAATAATTTTTTTACCACACAAATAGCTCTAAGGGGCCTATTTAGCAAATAATAAATAATAAGTATACTCCGAATGTATCATGGAGGTACCACAGCAGATATCTCCGTATCTTCTCATGTCCCTTCAATTCTGACAGAGGCCCCAATCCCCATATGTTTCTATGGGGGGCAGTGAAACTGTCAGATTTCCAGCCCCGTCAGTTTACACCATCTTAATGGACTACATTTCGCAAAAACTACCGGCAATATCCGCCACACGATAGAGGATTGGAGAGACCACTGCCATTACTTCACTCCAAACACATCGCAGGGATGGGCTCCTTTCACAGTCCCTTTTCCTGCGGGTGAATATATTGAAACATTTGGGCGGTACTTAGGGATAAATGTATGATCCTCAGTTATGGCGGAGAAGCAGCAGTGATGCCACTTCTCCCCCATGTATTACAGCGGTGGTGCGGGCTCAGTCACAGGGGCGCTATCTGCCCCTGTCCATATCGGCGCTGCTGTCTAAAAGAATAGCACGCCAATATGGGGGGGGAGCAATGTATGAATGGGGGGGGGGGGGGTGTATGAACGATCAGCATCTCTGACTGTTCCGATACCTGCAGCTGTCAATTTCCGTGTCGCTATAATACATTCACCCCTTAATTTGTTATTTCCACGAATAGCAGCGATAAGAAATTACAATATTGGGTCTGAAACCCAATCATTTATAAATATTCTCCAAAATGTGAACGAGAAAGTAACTGGGGCGATAGAAACATCTTGTGACCTCTGTTGAAGGACAGCATCTGACGTGGTAAATAAATACATAATCTAAAACATGTTACAGATAGAGATGAGCGCCTGAAATTTTTCGGGTTTTGTGTTTTGGTTTTGGGTTCGGTTCCGCGGCCGTGTTTTGGGTTCGAACGCGTTTTGGCAAAACCTCACCGAATTTTTTTTGTCGGATTCGGGTGTGTTTTGGATTCGGGTGTTTTTTTCAAAAAACACTAAAAAACAGCTTAAATCATAGAATTTGGGGGTCATTTTGATCCCAAAGTATTATTAACCTCAAAAACCATAATTTACACTCATTTTCAGTCTATTCTGAATACCTCACACCTCACAATATTATTTTTAGTCCTAAAATTTGCACCGAGGTCGCTGTGTGAGTAAGATAAGCGACCCTAGTGGCCGACACAAACACCGGGCCCATCTAGGAGTGGCACTGCAGTGTCACGCAGGATGTCCCTTCCAAAAAACCCTCCCCAAACAGCACATGACGCAAAGAAAAAAAGAGGCGCAATGAGGTAGCTGTGTCAGTAAGATTAGCGACCCTAGTGGCCGACACAAACACCGGGCCCATCTAGGAGTGGCACTGCAGTGTCACGCAGGATGGCCCTTCCAAAAAACCCTCCCCAAACAGCACATGACGCAAAGAAAAAAAGAGGCGCAATGAGGTAGCTGTGTGAGTAAGATTAGCGACCCTAGTGGCCAACACAAACACCGGGCCCATCTAGGAGTGGCACTGCAGTGTCACGCAGGATGTCCCTTCCAAAAAACCCTCCCCAAACAGCACATGACGCAAAGAAAAAAAGAGGCGCAATGAGGTAGCTGTGTGAGTAAGATTAGCGACCCTAGTGGCCGACACAAACACCGGGCCCATCTAGGAGTGGCACTGCAGTGTCACGCAGGATGTCCCTTCCAAAAAACCCTCCCCAAACAGCACATGACGCAAAGAAAAAAAGAGGCGCAATGAGGTAGCTGTGTGAGTAAGATTAGCGACCTTAGTGGCCGACACAAACACCGGGCCCATCTAGGAGTGGCACTGCAGTGTCACGCAGGATGTCCCTTCCAAAAAACCCTCCCCAATCAGCACATGATGCAAAGAAAAAGAAAAGAAAAAAGAGGTGCAAGATGGAATTGTCCTTGGGCCCTCCCACCCACCCTTATGTTGTATAAACAAAACAGGACATGCACACTTTAACCAACCCATCATTTCAGTGACAGGGTCTGCCACACGACTGTGACTGATATGACGGGTTGGTTTGGACCCCCCCAAAAAAGAAGCAATTAATCTCTCCTTGCACAAACTGGCTCTACAGAGGCAAGATGTCCACCTCATCATCACCCTCCGATATATCACCGTGTACATCCCCCTCCTCACAGATTATCAATTCGTCCCCACTGGAATCCACCATCTCAGCTCCCTGTGTACTTTGTGGAGGCAATTGCTGCTGGTCAATGTCTCCGCGGAGGAATTGATTATAATTCATTTTAATGAACATCATCTTCTCCACATTTTCTGGATGTAACCTCGTACGCAGATTGCTGACAAGGTGAGCGGCGGCACTAAACACTCTTTCGGAGTACACACTTGTGGGAGGGCAACTTAGGTAGAATAAAGCCAGTTTGTGCAAGGGCCTCCAAATTGCCTCTTTTTCCTGCCAGTATAAGTACGGACTGTGTGACGTGCCTACTTGGATGCGGTCACTCATATAATCCTCCACCATTCTATCAATGTTGAGAGAATCATATGCAGTGACAGTAGACGACATGTCCGTAATCATTGTCAGGTCCTTCAGTCCGGACCAGATGTCAGCATCAGCAGTCGCTCCAGACTGCCCTGCATCACCGCCAGCGGGTGGGCTCGGAATTCTGAGCCTTTTCCTCGCACCCCCAGTTGCGGGAGAATGTGAAGGAGGAGATGTTGACAGGTCGCGTTCCGCTTGACTTGACAATTTTGTCACCAGCAGGTCTTTCAACCCCAGCAGACTTGTGTCTGCCGGAAAGAGAGATCCAAGGTAGGCTTTAAATCTAGGATCGAGCACGGTGGCCAAAATGTAGTGCTCTGATTTCAACAGATTGACCACCCGTGAATCCTTGTTAAGCGAATTAAGGGCTCCATCCACAAGTCCCACATGCCTAGCGGAATCGCTCCGTGTTAGCTCCTCCTTCAATGTCTCCAGCTTCTTCTGCAAAAGCCTGATGAGGGGAATGACCTGACTCAGGCTGGCAGTGTCTGAACTGACTTCACGTGTGGCAAGTTCAAAGGGCATCAGAACCTTGCACAACGTTGAAATCATTCTCCACTGCGCTTGAGACAGGTGCATTCCACCTACTATATCGTGCTCAATTGTATAGGCTTGAATGGCCTTTTGCTGCTCCTCCAACCTCTGAAGCATATAGAGGGTTGAATTCCACCTCGTTACCACTTCTTGCTTCAGATGATGGCAGGGCAGGTTCAGTAGTTTTTGGTGGTGCTCCAGTCTTCTGTACGTGGTGCCTGTACGCCGAAAGTGTCCCGCAATTCTTCTGGCCACCGACAGCATCTCTTGCACGCCCCTGTCGTTTTTTAAAAAATTCTGCACCACCAAATTCAAGGTATGTGCAAAACATGGGACGTGCTGGAATTTGCCCATATTTAATGCACACACAATATTGCTGGCGTTGTCCGATGCCACAAATCCACAGGAGAGTCCAATTGGGGTAAGCCATTCCGCGATGATCTTCCTCAGTTGCCGTAAGAGGTTTTCAGCTGTGTGCGTATTCTGGAAACCGGTGATACAAAGCGTAGCCTGCCTAGGAAAGAGTTGGCGTTTGCGAGATGCTGCTACTGGTGCCGCCGCTGCTGTTCTTGCGGCGGGAGTCCATACATCTACCCAGTGGGCTGTCACAGTCATATAGTCCTGACCCTGCCCTGCTCCACTTGTCCACATGTCCGTGGTTAAGTGGACATTGGGTACAACTGCATTTTTTAGGACACTGGTGAGTCTTTTTCTGACGTCCGTGTACATTCTCGGTATCGCCTGCCTAGAGAAGTGGAACCTAGATGGTATTTGGTAACGGGGGCACACTGCCTCAATAAATTGTCTAGTTCCCTGTGAACTAACGGCGGATACCGGACGCACGTCTAACACCAACATAGTTGTCAAGGCCTCAGTTATCCGCTTTGCAGTAGGATGACTGCTGTGATATTTCATCTTCCTCGCAAAGGACTGTTGAACAGTCAATTGCTTACTGGAAGTAGTACAAGTGGGCTTACGACTTCCCCTCTGGGATGACCATCGACTCCCAGCGGCAACAACAGCAGCGCCAGCAGCAGTAGGCGTTACACGCAAGGATGCATCGGAGGAATCCCAGGCAGGAGAGGACTCGTCAGAATTGCCAGTGACATGGCCTGCAGGACTATTGGCATTCCTGGGGAAGGAGGAAATTGACACTGAGGGAGTTGGTGGGGTGGTTTGCGTGAGCTTGGTTACAAGAGGAAGGGATTTACTGGTCAGTGGACTGCTTCCGCTGTCACCCAAAGTTTTTGAACTTGTCACTGACTTATTATGAATGCGCTGCAGGTGACGTATAAGGGAGGATGTTCCGAGGTGGTTAACGTCCTTACCCCTACTTATTACAGCTTGACAAAGGGAACACACGGCTTGACACCTGTTGTCCGCATTTCTGGTGAAATACCTCCACAACGAAGAGCTGATTTTTTTGGTATTTTCACCTGGCATGTCAACGGCCATATTCCTCCCACGGACAACAGGTGTCTCCCCGGGTGCCTGACTTAAACAAACCACCTCACCATCAGAATCCTCCTGGTCAATTTCCTCCCCAGCGCCAGCAACACCCATATCCTCCTCATCCTGGTGTACTTCAACACTGACATCTTCAATCTGACTATCAGGAACTGGACTGCGGGTGCTCCTTCCAGCACTTGCAGGGGGCGTGCAAATGGTGGAAGGCGCATGCTCTTCACGTCCAGTGTTGGGAAGGTCAGGCATCGCAACCGACACAATTGGACTCTCCTTGTGGATTTGGGATTTCGAAGAATGCACAGTTCTTTGCTGTGCTGCTTTTGCCAGCTTGAGTCTTTTCATTTTTCTAGCGAGAGGCTGAGTGCTTCCATCCTCATGTGAAGCTGAACCACTAGCCATGAACATAGGCCAGGGCCTCAGCCGTTCCTTGCCACTCCGTGTCGTAAATGGCATATTGGCAAGTTTACGCTTCTCCTCCGACAATTTTATTTTAGGTTTTGGAGTCCTTTTTTTTCTGATATTTGGTGTTTTGGATTTGACATGCTCTGTACTATGACATTGGGCATCGGCCTTGGCAGACGACGTTGCTGGCATTTCATCGTCTCGGCCATGACTAGTGGCAGCAGCTTCAGCACGAGGTGGAAGTGGATCTTGATCTTTCCCTAATTTTGGAACCTCAACATTTTTGTTCTCCATATTTTAATAGGCACAACTAAAAGGCACCTCAGGTAAACAATGGAGATGGATACTAGTATACAATTATGGACTGCCTGCCGAGTGCAGACACAGAGGTAGCCACAGCCGTGAACTACCGTACTGTACTGTGTCTGCTGCTAATATAGACTGGTTGATAAAGAGATAGTATACTCGTAACTAGTATGTATGTATAAAGAAAGAAAGAAAAACCACGGTTAGGTGGTATATACAATTATGGACGGGCTGCCGAGTGCCGACACAGAGGTAGCCACAGCCGTGAACTACCGCACTGTACTGTGTCTGCTGCTAATATATAGACTGGTTGATAAAGAGATAGTATACTCGTAACTAGTATGTATGTATAAAGAAAGAAAAAAAAACCACGGTTAGGTGGTATATACAATTATGGACGGGCTGCCGAGTGCCGACACAGAGGTAGCCACAGCCGTGAACTACCGCACTGTACTGTGTCTGCTGCTAATATAGACTGGTTGATAAAGAGATAGTATACTCGTAACTAGTATGTATGTATAAAGAAAGAAAAAAAAACCACGGTTAGGTGGTATATACAATTATGGACGGGCTGCCGAGTGCCGACACAGAGGTAGCCACAGCCGTGAACTACCGCACTGTACTGTGTCTGCTGCTAATATATAGACTGGTTGATAAAGAGATAGTATACTCGTAACTAGTATGTATGTATAAAGAAAGAAAAAAAAACCACGGTTAGGTGGTATATACAATTATGGACGGGCTGCCGAGTGCCGACACAGAGGTAGCCACAGCCGTGAACTACCGCACTGTACTGTGTCTGCTGCTAATATAGACTGGTTGATAAAGAGATAGTATACTCGTAACTAGTATGACTATAAAGAAAGAAAAAAAAACCACGGTTAGGTGGTATATACAATTATGGACGGGCTGCCGAGTGCCGATACAGAGGTAGCCACAGCCGTGAACTACCGCACTGTACTGTGTCTGCTGCTAATATATAGACTGGTTGATAAAGAGATAGTATACTCGTAACTAGTATGTATGTATAAAGAAAGAAAAAAAAACCACGGTTAGGTGGTATATACAATTATGGACGGGCTGCCGAGTGCCGACACAGAGGTAGCCACAGCCGTGAACTACCGCACTGTACTGTGTCTGCTGCTAATATATAGACTGGTTGATAAAGAGATAGTATACTCGTAACTAGTATGTATGTATAAAGAAAGAAAGAAAAACCACGGTTAGGTGGTATATACAATTATGGACGGGCTGCCGAGTGCCGACACAGAGGTAGCCACAGCCGTGAACTACCGCACTGTACTGTGTCTGCTGCTAATATAGACTGGTTGATAAAGAGATAGTATACTCGTAACTAGTATGTATAAAGAAAGAAAAAAAAACCACGGTTAGGTGGTATATACAATTATGGACGGGCTGCCGAGTGCCGACACAGAGGTAGCCACAGCCGTGAACTACCGCACTGTACTGTGTCTGCTGCTAATATAGACTGGTTGATAAAGAGATAGTATACTCGTAACTAGTATGTATGTATAAAGAAAGAAAAAAAAACCACGGTTAGGTGGTATATACAATTATGGACGGGCTGCCGAGTGCCGACACAGAGGTAGGCACAGCCGTGAACTACCGCACTGTACTGTGTCTGCTGCTAATATAGACTGGTTGATAAAGAGATAGTATACTCGTAACTAGTATGACTATAAAGAAAGAAAAAAAACCCACGGTTAGGTGGTATATACAATTATGGACGGGCTGCCGAGTGCCGACACAGAGGTAGCCACAGCCGTGAACTACCGCACTGTACTGTGTCTGCTGCTAATATAGACTGGTTGATAAAGAGATAGTATACTACTAATATTATATATACTGGTGGTCAGGTCACTGGTCACTAGTCACACTGGCAGTGGCACTCCTGCAGCAAAAGTGTGCACTGTTTAATTTTAATATAATATTATGTACTCCTGGCTCCTGCTATAACCTATAACTGGCACTGCAGTGCTCCCCAGTCTCCCCCACAATTATAAGCTGTGTGAGCTGAGCACAGTCAGATATATATATACATTGATGCAGCACACTGGGCTGAGCAGTGCACACAGATATGGTATGTGACTGAGTCACTGTGTGTATCGTTTTTTTCAGGCAGAGAACGGATATATTAAATAAAACAAACAACTGCACTGTCTGGTGGTCACTGTGGTCGTCAGTCACTAAACTCTGCACTTTCTTCTACAGTATCACAGCCTCAGGTCAATCTCTCTCTCTCTCTCTCAACCCTAATCTAAATGGAGAGGACGCCAGCCACGTCCTCTCCCTATCAATCTCAATGCACGTGTGAAAATGGCGGCGACGCGCGGCTCCTTATATAGAATCCGAGTCTCGCGATAGAATCCGAGCCTCGCGAGAATCCGACAGCGTCATGATGACGTTCGGGCGCGCTCGGGTTAACCGAGCAAGGCGGGAAGATCCGAGTCGCTCGGACCCGTGAAAAAAAACATGAAGTTCGGGCGGGTTCGGATTCAGAGAAACCGAACCCGCTCATCTCTAGTTACAGACAACACTTGAGTCTCCTCGTAATGTTCTACAACTCCTAGTTAGTTGCCCTCCCTTATTACATTTTTGAGTTCACAGTTTTTCTTTCATGCAGCTTTAGCTGAAACCTTCCACATGCATGGTTTGTCAGAGAGCAGCACAGCACACTTCTACACTGCTCTCCAGGCATGTGATAGTGCTCTCCAGGCATGTGATAGAACAGTTAGGTCATTCTTTTGATTTCATAGAATATTCTTGAACTGTGTTCTATCTGATAAGTACTTATATTGCCGTTGCCATAACAGAGCTGAGGTTTATTGTGCATTTACGTACAGTATATTTGTGCTGGGCTGCAGGAAACGCCATAGAGGGTGGGGAGGGGGGGCAGTGGGTGGCCCGCGGGCCAACGGCAGGAAGGAAGGGGGGTCCCTTTCACACTTGAGAAGTAGGGGCAGCCAGTTAGGCTGGAGAAGGGAGGTCCAGGCAGGTGGGGGTTAAAAGGCCAGAAGCAGGGGGGAGGCAGCATTCACCCAGGTAGCAGCACCGTGCAGCATCCCCGTCCACCCACCCTATTATGCCTGGCGACAAGTGTCGTTGTCATCCTGTAATTGTGTGATATGTATCGTTTTAATTGTTTTTTTTTTCAGGGCGTCAGGAAGAAGCGGTGCGCAAGGCATGGGAAGTGGGGGGAGCCAGCTGAGGTAGGCAGATTCACCCTCCTTGAGGGGCCACATACCAGGCTCCAGCTGTCAACGGCGGTCCGGTCGGCTGCACATCAGGCGAGCGTGATCTGCGGAGACTGGCTCCAGAGGAGGGGGCGTAGGCACGGGCCTAAAGGTAGGCAGGGGCATGCCCCAAGTTTGTTGATAAATGAACGGTCATTGACAGGTTTCCGCCTTGCCCACCGTTTCACTGTCCTTACCCTGAAACTGAGAATAAGGAATGTAAATAAAACTGTGGCCAATGATTCAATCCCATATATTGCCTCTGAGTATGATTTCGGGTTATTATAGTTGGTTTAGCGGGAACGCAGATGAGCGCCCTCTCCCCCTTATGCACTGCCTGATATTTATATCTTGTGGTTTGCAGTGGCATGTGGCATAAATTCTACTATAAAGGTGCATACACACTGGGCGTTTTTGCCCAGCGTGTATGCACAGCGATGATGCAGCTTGCTAAGGTAATTGTCAGCCAAGTGATGCAGCTTGCTAAGGTAATTGTCAGCCAATCAAAAACTGGTTTTGTTACTCAACTTAAGCAGCACATGCGCAGGACAAGGATCGGGTGGTGTATTAGAAAGCAAGCAAAAAGCACTATTAATAAGTTAAATAACTAATGTATTTGCCAGGACAGCCAGTTATTGGCAGCACTGTCTGCTAGACCTTTGTAAAAGATCAGCAATACTTAATTTCTTGGTGCTGCGATAAGTCATGATAAGAAATTATACTTATTGGTAACATTTTCACAATCTTTTAAAAAAAAATATACCTTAATCACAACTAAACCTACCAGGCCTGATTCTGACGTAGGTAAGCCGCATTGCGTGGTTGGAAATAAATGAAGATCTCCATATGTATTCAGAGTTGGTGCCAGCCACACCACTCCAGCCCTACCTATTCACTTGTGAAAGTAGCTGTCATCACAGTAATACCTATCTTTGGTATAAGAAATCCAGCTTTGTTAAGATGGATTTCTATGTACGCTCAACACTGAAAATTCTACATTTCCGTCTACATACTCACGACATAACATGTCCTGTGAACACACAGTCTATGGCCCTTATTCCAAGTTGATCACTCGCTAGCTACTTTTAGCAGCCGTGCAAACGCATAGTCACCGCCCACGGGGGAGTGTATCTTCGCTTTGCAAGAGTGCGAACGCCTGTGCAGCTGAGCGGCCTCAAAAACATTTTGTGCAAAACAAGATCAGCCCTGTAGTTACTTATTCTGTGTGATGATTGCTGCGACGAAGGTCCCGGAATTGACGTCAGATACCCGCCCTGCAAACGCATGGACACACCTGCGTTTTTCCAAACACTCCCAGAAAACGGTCAGTTGACACCCATAAACTCCCACTCATGTGCATTGCGCCCCATACACATGCATAGTTTTGCCGTTTTTTTAAATAATCGCTACGCAGCGAACATCGGCAGCTAGCGATCAACTTGGAATGACCCCCAATGTGTGAATGCCGAATTGCTGCTCAGTTGGCGCCAGTTACTCCCACTCTGCTGTAAGCAGAGAGATGTGGCTGAGATGTGCACGTACGAATCGCCAATAGTTACTCAGCTAAATGGCATCCACAATGCAAATAAATCACATGATCTGTCCACAAAACAGACTCTGTATCAGGCCCATTTTATGTTTAACATTTGGATATGATGCAGAGTTAGAACCAGCGGCGGCTTCTACCTTGTTAGAGGAGGAGAGCTGCTGCTGTTGCAAGGTCTCCCACTCTCTGTCCCAGCTGTGGCTGTTACCTGGATCCCCGGCACCTGTGCTATATACAGTTCACAGATGCCGGGACCCGGCGCATGCGCAGTAACGGCGACTAGGGATGGCCATCGGTGGATGACCATTGATGGAACAATCTGTGATTACCATCAATGGCACTTAAACCATCTATGGCAGGGGGCGTGGCCTGACTGGAGAGGCGGCTGGATGCAGGGATTCAGAGCTCCTACTTCTACCTAACTAAATAACGGCTGTCGCTGGAGAAATTGCCCCCCCTGTGCCCATATTATACCCCCGGCGGCCCTGGGTACCTGTGCGCCTGTCCGCGGAGCCGGGAGACCGTTTATTCGGTCTTTGCGGGTTGCGGACAGTGCCGGGAGCCGAAGCCGCGGGCTAGATTTATACTTCCGGCCCGCCGAGAAGCTCCGTGGGGCTTACTGAATCCAAAGCTGCCTACGATCATAGGAACCCCCTCACCCCCCCTCACCCACCTCGGGGCTTGCTATACGTCCTCTGGGACCCCTCACAACATCGCTGGTGGCCCGTGGAACGCAGATCGGGACCCGGCGATCATAGCTGGAGAAGGCTGCGCACTTCCGGCGCTGCGCCAGCACGTCTCTGCTGCTCCCTGCCGCGGTCTCTCGCCGGAGCAACTGCACCCTCTCTGTACCGCTCTCCCCCCTGCATACATCGCGCACTGGACCTGGGGGACGGAAGGATAAGATCCGGAGGTGAGGTGGAAAATAGGCATTATACTTTCACTGAGGAGCGGAGGGTGCTTTGTTGACGCTACTGGTATCCAGCATAGCCCCATCTACAGGAGCCCCACAGTCATACTGAGCCCTTCCTCTACCTACCCCTGTTAGCCAACTTCTCACCCTACATTAGTTATCTCGCAGACCGTAAAACAGTGGGACTGAACACCTTTAATACCCTTACAGCTGGCCCTCAAAACCGGTGACTCTCTCTCCAGTTCATTGCCACAAAGTGAATTACACCTCCTACCCCCCCTCCCTACCACCGCATGTGGGAAGCGAGAGTGGATATCCCAATGCTTATTGATCTGTCCTCAATTGGCGTGCTCACACGGTGATGCCACGGGTCGGATTGCCGTGGTCTTCGACATACTACAATACCGTTACTGTTTGCCACGCTCTTTAAATCTCGCTGACCACCCTCTCATGTGTGCTGGAGGTGTTGGAGCTATACCTGGTGCACACAGCTGTGTCCTTCTGACGACTTGGTGATTTACGTCTGATTTCAGCCTCTCCTAACTGGTAACATTTGTCTGCGATATGTGAATACTCACTTCTCACAGCTGTGATGTAGAGCTTCTCCTGCTTTTATAACCAACGGCATACCGCCTCATCTGTTTGATCCTCATGGGCTCATAATTATTATTATTCTTAAGTTCTTCTACACCGAAACCTCAAAGATATAGAAGCGGTAGTAAACGTGGTGAACCAAGCCCTGATTCCCTGTTACCGTCACCTAACTCTGATGATCTGGGCACTGCAGCTGACTCCCCACCTACCATGCATCTGAAGGCTCCCCCCGCACCTCCTTCTTACTCGGAAATAGTGAAAGCGATTAAGGAGACTGTGGAACCTCTGCTACAAGCTCAGGCGGATAAATTCATGACGGCAGTATCAGACCTGAAATCGGAACTTGGGTCCATGACACGTAGAATCTTGGTAAATGAGAATAGGATAGGAGCTAACTTTAAGGAAATTGAAGATCTAAAAGAACAGGTTATATCCTTGACATCTTCTCGCCAACATATGATGATGAAGATAGACGACCTTGAGAATCGTTCAAGGCGCAATGACCTGAGAATCGTGGGCCTTAAAGAATCGCTGAAAGGCCCGACCTTTTAAAAATTTCCCCTCTATGATTTACCAGACCTCCTGGGTATCCCGGAAGACCTCTCCTTGTTGGAAATTGAGCGAGCACATAGACTGGGTCCGCTACGGGACTCTAACCAGTCCAGGCCCCACCCGGTCATCTTCAAATGCTTAAACTTCAGACACAAAGAAATAATATGGTCTGCGGCTCGGAGAAAAGGTCCGCTTCACTGGGATGGCCAACGGTTGTTTCTCTTCCAAGATTATTCCGCGGAAGTCTCTAGAGCCAGGAGAGAAATGTCTCCAATATGCTCTCAGTTGGTGAAAAGTGGTACCCGATTTTCTCTCCTTTACCCTGCGCGACTGCGCATCTTCACCCCACAAGGTCCAAAGGATTTTACTTCAGTGGACTCTGCTAAAGAATTTGTAATGGGACTCAAGGGACCCATGCGGTCACCCTCGGCTTCGCAGCCATCCTCTCCGTCCAGGGCTGGTGATGAGTTTACTTGATACCGAGACTTGGCCATTTCTCCTCTACTGGGTGATATTGTTAATATTTCTTCCTTATTGCGGGGTGGGTTTTGGTTTGGTTTGCTGCCTAATACGATGGTGTTGATGGCGCTCCATTCTTTTTCTGTAAGGGTCAATATGTTGTCTGTTTAAGTGTATTAACTCGGTATTGCCCGTTGGTTATTTCATTTTCAATTTATTTTGCTTTACATTGCAGCTGGACCAGGCTGCCTGTTTACTGTTGTAGATGTTTTCATGTACTGTTTTTGTCTTTGTTCTTGCTTCTATTTTCTCCTCTCTTTTCTGACTTTCCCTGCTTCTTTCTCTTTTCTGTCCTCCTTGCAGTTGCCTAACCAGATGGGGTGGGAAGCATTTCTGTCATTGTTACTCCGGATTACTTACTTCTTAATGTTCCCCATTTCAAGACCCGTTACTGTCTCTTCGTATTCCCCTATTGCTTGATAGATGTCCCATCTTAATATAATGTCATGGAATGTTAGGGGTATCAATTCTCCTATCAAACGGAGACGTATCCTCACTTACTTAAATAAAATGAAAGCGGATGTCTCTATGCTCCAGGAAACACACCTGACCCCTGCCGAACATGGCAAGCTTACTATGCTTAAACAAGAGGTTGTAGCCTTTTCTTCATTTTCTTCTAAGGCGAGGGGGGTTGCGATCCTCATCCGTAAAGGGGTTGAGATCGACATCCATCATCAGATTATTGATCCACTGGGTAGATATATTGTTTAAGACGTCACCTTGGAGGGAACCAGACTAACCCTATGTAATGTCTATGCCCCGGCCGTTTATGATAAAACATTTTATTTAGAGATGACGAATCTTCTCTGACCTTATTCTCAGGCCTCTCTTATTGTTGGAGGGGATATGAATTTGGTATCCTCTTTTATTTTGGACAGGAAGGGTGCTTCCTCTCAGAGGTCCCGACTTCCCAAGATTAATCTGGACTATATATCTACGCAATTAGGCTTGGTAGACGTATGGCGGCTGCACAACCCTGTAGAATTGGAATATACTTATTATTCTTCAACTCACAATTCTTTTTCCCGTATCGATTATTTTTTTGTATCCACCGATCTGTCCCCCAGGATCATTGAGGCAGTTATTAACCCTATAACTTTTTCAGACCACGCCCCTATATCGATTGTATTGCAAGGTAAATTCACTTTGGGTACTAGTTCACATTGGAGATTCCCAGCCAAAATGGCGGCTTCCCCAGACTTTAAGACCATGTTGCTGGCTTCTTGGGACTCTTACTCTCTTAACAACTCTGACCACATATCTGACCCTGCCTTGTTTTAGCAGACTGCTAAAGCAGTTCTGCGAGGAGACATAATAGCATACATGTCGAAATATAGACGGGATCAGGATGTCACATATAGAGAGGTACAAGCTACACTTACATCCTCATTTCAAAATTTTAAATCCTCACCTACCCTAGCTAACAAACAAAAATACAGGGATGCTAGAACCCAATTTGACCACACTATAACACATATGGATAATAGCTTCCTTATCGCGGGAAAATATAAATTCTTTCAGTATGGGGATAAGCCTAGCCGAATGCTCTCCAATCTACTCAGATCCGACAGGGGCCCCCATCATGTAACGGCACTGAGGGACTCTGCCTCTAAAACACAGTCTGAGGGGAAAGCGATAAATTATATTTTTTACTCCTTTTTTAACGACCTTTATTCACGTAGTGAGGTTGACCAAATTTATAAAAGCTCCTTCTGGGACACATTGCAATTACCCCAGATTTCTTCTACTCAATCGGACTCCCTGACTGCTCCTGTTACTGCCACTGAGGTAGCGGAAGCTATTAAAGCGCTTAAGCCTCTGAAGACCCCAGGCCCCGATGGCCTATCTGGGGAATTCTTTAAATTGCTCCCCCCTAAAATAATCAACTCCCTGACTGCCTTCTTTAATTCTATTTTTTCTACTCTTACTATCCCACATTACTTTAACTCGGCCCTGATTAGGGTTATACCCAAACCTGGTAAGGACCCCCTCCTCCCGTCCTCCTACCGCCCTATCTCCTTACTTAATGTGGACTACAAATTGTTTACTAAATTGTTGGCGGACCGCTTGAACTTTATCTTGCCTGAAATAATCCATGAGGACCAAACCGGGTTTATCTCAGGCAGGCACTCGGTGACTAATATTCGTAAAGTTCTGACAGTTCTCCAGTCCTTGAGAGGTGTGGAGACAGGTGGACCCACTTTCCTACTATCACTGGATGCTGAGAAGGCATTTGACCTGGTGACGTGGGACCACCTGTTTGAGACACACAGACGTTTTGGATTTCCCGACCGATTTGTGGCCATACTACGCACCATATATCATAACGCATCTACACAAATTTTTACTAATCGATTTCTTTCTCAACCCTTAGTGATTCATAGAGGTACCAGGCAGGGTTGCCCCTTATCCCCCTTGCTATTTGTGGCAGCCTTAGAGCCACTGGCGGTAGCATTGAGAAAGTTACCGGCTTTCTCTGGGATTTCAGTGGGAAGGAAGGAGGTTAAACTTGGACTATTTGCAGACGATATGATTTTATTTGTTTCCAACCCCCGTACATCCATTCCGGCTATTTTTGACACTATTCACTGTTTTAGCACCTTCGCTGGTTATCGTATAAACTCCCATAAATCCGAACTACTTCCTTTGACTAATATAAATGACCCCCTCTTATACGCTGATTTCTCTTCACAATTTACCATGACCCATGCTAAACTAAAATATTTAGGTATATATATCCCTTCGGAACTTTCCCGGTTATATCTGTTTAACTATACTCCCATTATTCAAACAATTAAAACACGTTTAGAAACTTGGAAGGACCTCAAACTCTCTCTGTTGGGCAGGATAGCAGTGATAAAGGCTGTTATCTTCCCCAAACTGGCTTACCTGCTCCAAATGCTCCCAGTCACGATTTCCAAACAGGATTCCCTGCTCTGTTCACAACTGTTTTCTAAATGTATCTGGAAAAATGCTAAGCCTCGTATGCCCAAAGCCCGAACCTTTCTCAACAAACGTAAAGGTGGTCTTAGTATGCCTAATGTGACCATATTTGCTAGATCTGCACTATTTAAGATTGCCTCAGACTGGCTACTCAGATCAGATTTATTTACGAACCTGGAACTGGAGGAGGCACTGTTTTTCCCTTATTCCCCAGCAGCACTGCTTCCCCCCCCCCCCCCCCCCCCCTATCTAAACTCCCCCAGGAGTTTAGGACTAATGTTTTATTTTGGGACACTTATAGGGCCTGGATCTCTATTCATAAGATGTTTAGTACTGATCCCTTTGAGTCACCATACATACCCCTATGGGGCAACCCCAATTTCCCCTCCTCTTTAGATAATCGACATTTCTATACATGGAAGTCTAAGGGAATACATGCAATCAAGGACGTCTTTGATCCTGGTGGACAGATGCTCTCTTTCATGCAACTACGAGACAAATTTTCCTTACCCCACTCCAATTTGTTTATGTATCTCCAAGCACGCCATTATATCCACTCACTTGGTGACCCCTTAGGTAAGAGGATCTCTACTCGAGCTATTCTCGATACTCTCACGTTTTGTAGATATAATCCGTTCAAGATTCGCTATCTCTACAGTGACCTGATTGAAGTGTCAGCCCCCTCATGGTCCCGCCTCTCTGAGTCATGGCAGTGGGAACTCCCAGGGGCACCCACGATGGACGAGATCTCCGCAAACACCGAGGTGGTCTTAAAGGCTCTAAAATCCGCTGCGTAGCAGGAAATACAGTTGCGGATTGTGAATAGGATGTATGTATCCCCCTCCCAAAGGCAACATTTCCGCCCTGGTGAATCGGGAAGTTGCTCTAAATGTGGAGTGAGTGGAGCTACTCTTGCGCATAATCTCTGGTTCTGTGGGAAAATTAAACGGTTTTGGTGTAAGATCCTCCAATATTTATCCCGCTTACTCAAAATAAATCTTCCTAGAGACGTGGGTCCGTTACTGTTTGCGGAGTTCTCGTCCTGGGGCTTGCGATCTGACCTCACTCCTGTGATTCCTTTACTGACTGTGATGGTCACGGTAGCAAAGAAGGTGATACTGCGACATTGGATATATAAAACGGCCCCATCGCTGGGAGAATGGGAATCAGCTTTATTAGATGTATTATTTTGTGAGAGGCGAATGGCCACCTTCCAAATTGAAACTGGGGTGATGCTTTTCCATAAAAAATGGGGTATCTATATAGATAGTTTACCTTTAGATAGACGGGACTGTATCTGGAAAGTTTTCAGGGATACAACGTGGTATTTGACTTGCCGTATGACGGTAATTATCACTTGACTGGGTGTGACTCGAGGTGTCAGTTGACTCTGTAGACCCTTCTCACGGCATCGACTCCCCACTTCTTGACACCGCGTTCAGTCCAGTACCATGACTTACTTTTCTCCCCCGGAAAGTATGCCCCCCCCCCCCGGCAACATATTTCATTTATTTACAGTGTCTCTATACTACTTCTTTTTCTTTTCTTTCTATTTCTATTTCTTTCTTTTTCTGTCTCTCTTTTCCTCTATCAGCCGTGCGACCTGGCTTATTTTTTTTATGATTGTGGTTTTATTATTTGGGACAGAGGTGCACCTCGGTGACTTATGCCCCTTTACATCGTTGCTAGTCAGCTATGTTTGCATTACTTGATGTGACTTATTTCTAACTCTCTTTCTTTTATGGTTGAAAAAAATCAAAAAAACCTGTACAGCCTTCATTATTCTGCATTTTATATATTGACACTTGATTGTCTGTCACCGCTGAATGTCTCGTATGTTGATCTCTTGTTCCTTATGTTGTGACTCTTTGGCTGTCTAATAAAGAGAATTATAAAAAAAAAAAAACATCTATGGCAAGCCATCGATAGTTTGCACCACTCGATGGCCATCTCTGAAATGTGCTGGATGGGCAGCGGCCAATAAAAAAATGGGGGTGGGGCTTAGCAGGTGTCCTGGCCCCTTGCAAAAAAAAACTACAAAAAATATTTGTTTAGGCTGTGCCATCGATGGAGGGAAACCATCTGGTTCTCTACCAACGGCAAAAACATTCGACATCGGCTACAGCCCATAGAAGCAGGCTAGGGCTAATAGCCAGCTCCCTGCCTATTCCAGCCTGGTCTGGCAGTCCCAGAGGGAGGAAACACTCCCAATGGGACTGCCTGTAGTATCTGTGACTGGCAGGTAGAATTCCAATAGGAAGTCACAGCCTGTCACAGTGAAGCCAGTGCAGTCTCACGGACTGCATCTGGCTTCACTGTCAGTGAGCTGGGTGGCGGATTTTACCTAGTGGGCTGCAGTCCTGCAGCAGAGGCAAACACTGAATTTTCTCTAACGTCCTTGAGGATGCTGGGACTCCGTAAGGACCATGGGGAATAGACGGGCTCCGCAGAAGATAGGGCACTTTAAGAAAGCTTTGGACTCTGGGTGTGCACTGGCTCCTTCCTCTATGCCCCTCCTTCAGACCTCAGTTTTACACTGTGCCCAGAGCTCTCCTGAGTTCTCTGCCTAGAAACATTTTTGTTTGGATTTTTTTTCTTCTACCCTTTACTACTTTTTCACAGGGAGCACTGATGGCAACAGGCTCCCTGTATCGAGGGACTGAGGAGAGAGGAGCAGACCTTCTTGTCAAAGATAGGCTCTGCTTCCTCGGCTACTGGACACCATTAGCTCCAGAGGGGGTGAACGCAGGTTCTTACTTGGCGTCCACCCCCGGAGCCGCGCCGCCGTTCTCCTCACAGAGCTAGAAGTACAGAAGACAGAAGTCGTTAGGCGGCAGAAGCCTTCAGCTTCACTGAGGTAACGCACAGCACTGCAGCTGTGCGTCATTGCTCCCATACACCTCACATACTCCGGTCACTGTAAGGGTGCAGGGCGCAGGGGGGGCGCCCTGGGCAGCAATATAAACCTCTGCATGGCAAAAAGACTATATACATGTACAGGTGGGCTCTGTACATGTATATAAAAGAGCCCCCGCCATATTTTACTAAGTTTGAGCGGGACAGAAGCCCGCCGCAGAGGGGGCGGGGCTTCTCCCTCAGCACTCACCAGCGTCATTTTCTCTCCACAGCACTGCTGTTAGGAAGCTCCCCGGACTCTCCCCTGCTTACACACGGTGAAAGGGTGCTTAAAAGAGAGGGGGGGGGGGGCCACATAATTGGCGGTTTACATATTATACAGCGCTGCTGGGGGAAAACAATTTGTGTTGGTCTCCAGGGTTATTGCGCTGGGGTGTGTGCTGGCATACTCTCTCTCTGTCTCTCCAAAGGGCCTTGACAGGGATACTGACTTCAGGAAAGGGGTTACCTGTGTGTGTGTGAAGTGTGTCGGTACGCGTGTGTCGACATGTTTGACGAGGAAGGCTCGCTTAATGTGGAGGGGGAGTGCTTGAATGTCAGGTCGCCGTCGTCACCGCACAGTGACAGCGCCGGAAGCCGCTGTGCAGGGAGACAGGCGCCCGCTGGTAACACAATCTCAGCGGGCGCCCGTCATCTCCCTGCGCGGCGCCGGGGGAGGACGGGGGCCACAAATGACAGGGGGGGCGCGGGCCCGAGTGCCCCCCCTGAATCCGCCACTGCACCCACACATTCTAGATGGAACACATTCATCACTCACCCATCAGTAACACACACACACACACAACCGGCCTCGGTAGCGCTCGCAAGTGTAATCTGAGAGCCCAGAAAAGGAAGCTTTCGGGTCACAACGGAAGTCGGCAAAAAAACAGGTAGCAGAAGGGACTGTAGTCTTGTCAGAATCCTTGAAGAATGGGGGCGGGGGGTTAGACAGAAGAGCAGGCCTACAATAATATTTTGCCTATGGGGCAGCCTGACCCCTAAATCCACCCTTGATCCTGTTCAAATTGATTGGGATAGATAATCTTTTTGGTCCCACCAAACCTGCAAGTTGTATGGGCTCTGTAAAGCCTAAAACTGGCCACACATCCAACAAGATTTTAAAAAGTGCAGGTTTTTTTAGTTGCCTATCATCTGAACTTCAGGAAAAAAAGACGCAAGAATCCAGATAAAAAAATGACTGTACTCAAATGTAATCCTTGTTACTGATTAGGTTAAAGTCACTTGGCTTGTGTGTGTGTTCCTAACACAGGTGACTGAATCAGAGTTGCACAACTGTCCATTTTATAGAAAGATCTTGCACACAGAGACAAGCATACTACACAAATATGAGCAACTGTGAGCTACTCAGAGATGTATACATCTCCACACTGGCTGAATGGGTGAACTGGGCCTTCACACACAGAATAAGTGTTCTCAGATTTTCAGAGTATGTCGTTGGCATGGAGACAGAATTGCATGCTATGCAGAGTTCATGATATGCAAAGACGGATTCAGTATGAATGCCAGCCGTCAGTATACGGACAGCAGCATCCCAGCTACCAGTATGCCGGCAGCGCTAGCACTAAAAAGCTCTTTGCGGATACAGTGGCTTGCTGCGCTTGCCACAGGGTATATTCTCCCTCTATGGGTGTCGTGGACACCCACAGAGGGAGAATAGCCTTTGTCGCTGGAGACGGCATTTTACCACTTGTCAGGTTTCTGGCGTCTGTATTGTGATCGCTGGGATCCCAAATGGCGGTATGTTAACCACTTCCCACAAAGACCTACCTTATTTTGTACCAGGTATAGGGCATACTATGGAGCCTGTAAGGTGAAACTGATAAAATGGCCAGAGGATTAGGTGAGCTCTAGCTCTACCATATACAGTACCAGCCTGCAGAGACCGGGTGGGTGTTTATGGTCTCTTCTAGACCTAGGGAAATATATCAAAGTGCTAACATGTGACAGTCATCATCATCAAGTAAACGAAAGGCCCGTACTCACCGGCAGATCAGGGGAGAGATGCGTGCTGAGCGAACCGCTCAGCACACATCTCTCCCCCTGCTCTGCACAGCGCAATGTGTGCTGAGCGTGCAGGGGGAGACGGGTGGGGGGGGGGGGGCGCTCATTTCACCCAGCGGATGAAATGAGAGACCTGCTAGATTGAGCCTGCATGCAGGCCAATCTAGCACCAGCGATAGCGATGCACGGGGCCGCGCATCGCTATCGCTGTGGGGGGTACACACGGAGAGATCTTGCTGAAAATCTAAGCAATCTGATCAGATTGCTTAGATTCTCGCTCCGTGAGTACCCCCCTTTACACCAAGATAATAGGAACACACACACAAATTTTTTTCTTAAAAGACATAAAAGATAAAGGCAAAATTAAATGTATCTCAAAGAGAAAGAAAAAAAGAATAATAATATTAATAACAATAATAATAGAGAAAAAAATTAAAGCCCAGATGTCACCCTTCTGTCTTATTGCAACAAAGTGTTTTGTAATACAGAATCCCACAAACTGTTGAAGTGACAGAATGCAACTATTTAAATTGCTCCAAAGGACAGTATGCTCCCAAGCACACCACTCAAGATCAATGTTTATTTTAGTACTTGGAATTGTTTCCAGCTTATCAACGCTGATGCAATCCTTTGTTAATATTAAAGGCAAGCTTTCAGTTTTTAAATGAAGATATTTAAGGAAGGGCAAAAAATGTATTGTCTGTGAAAAAGGGGATTTTGCCAACAATAAGGCTTTTTCTCACTTCACCTTATTCCTCAAAGAGTAAGATTCGCCAGCGATAGCTGCACCGTGTCTTTGCATGGGGAAGCCATTTTAGTAGGTACTACGGTGGTATAAGTACATCTGAAGATAGCTTTGCCTAGAAATGGAAAGCAAAGGTTTCTGCCATTTATTATATTGAGCGGACACCGCAGTCCTAAACATCCTAGTGATATTTGGTGGACCCCCTTCTTTTAAAGTAAAGCATTCATTACCTTCAAAACCAGAAATAAAGACACGGAGACTTGAATTTTGGCAGAAAAATTGCTAGCTATTTATTTGACCCTAACCAGTAGCAAACCTGTAATAGAAAATTTTATTAAGATGCCGATCCAGCCGGCATATGGTGGCAGCAAAAAGAACGGCTCTATTAACCTAAATTAACCTTAAAATACTAAAAATTCGAAACCATCCTAATTTTACTACAACTATCACAAACCGGTAATAGGTGACAACTCAACCCCCACAGTGACTACCCACCGCTCCTGGGTGCCCTGCCGCTGCCTTCCCGGACGGGTGGTCAAGCTGCCAATAAGTCGATGGAGGTGAGTGCACCTAAACCACACCAAACTGTAAAACACTACAGCTTACCATACAAATACAAAACTGCCGTTCTTTTCCGCCAATAAATAGCCAACGATAAAACCAGCCAACAACTTAACGCCAAGGCACCACGTGCCAGAATTTCTGACCACAGGGGCGGGAGGGTGGGAAGGCAAATCACCACAAGAGAGAGCTAAAATGGCCTCACCTTCCCTATATATATCAAACCCTCCCCTTCAAAAAAGGCTGTACTTTCCTCACAGCTAGGTCCACCCAGGGCCGGCGCCACCACTAGGCAGCTTTAGGCAGCTGCCTATGAGCGCCGGCCACTGGAGGGCGGCGCTGCACGCTGCCGATGAAAGAGTACTTAGTGTATTGCCCTAGCTCAGCTGAGCTTCACAGCTGAGCAGAGTTGCTGCACCTTCCTCCCCCCTCCGCGATGATACCCTTCATATTCCCGGCGAACACCATGTTACCAACCCTCTCCCCCGCAATTACATGCCGCCCGCCCGCTCACCCGCTCACGATTTCATGTCATGCCGCCCGCCCACGATTACCCGCCTTGTCCGCGATTACATCCCGCCCCCCTCTCCTGTATGTTACCCACCTCCCTCCTCCCCATGCTAGTAGCGGCAGGAGTGAGCAGGCAACGGAGGGCGGAAACTGTTCGCGGTGGAGCACATCAAGGAGCCGGAGGTGTTGCAGAGCCGACGGTGTGTGAGGCCGCGATCTGCACATGTCTGCCTCCGCTGCTGCTTCCTCCCCGGAGCTTCCAGGTCCCAGACTCCTTCTCGGCCTACAGGGGCAGTGACTGTTTAATACCCCCAGCCGGGTGAGTGGTGTGAAAGGGGTGGGGGATGCAATTGTTAGTATTACAGAGACTGGCCGTGTAACAGGGCCATTATGTCTGTCACATGTATAAGGGCATTTTATTAATGTGGGGCATATGTCTAGTAGTGGATGGCTGAAACAACCACTGAGGTCAGGCCACAAGCAGAAGTAGCGGGTGCACCACAGGTAGCAGCAGTGCCTGCACAATAGCTTCATGTTGTATTCTCATAGATCTTTAGCTTGGTCTAGTTGTGAGTGGCGCTGGGATTATCAGAGCAGTGCCACACTCACAACTAGACCAAGCTAAGGGTCTATGAGAATACAACATGAAGCTATAACGGTGTGCTCTACCTGGTGTAATGTATATAACGGTGTGCTCTACCTGGTGCTATGTGTATAACGGTGTGCTCTACCTGGTGCTATGTGTATAACGGTGTGCTCTACCTGGTGCAATGTGTATAACGGAGTGCTCTACCTGGTGCAATGTATATAACGGTGTGCTCTACCTGGTGCTATGTGTATAACGGAGTGCTCTACCTGGTGCTATGTGTATAACGGTGTGCTCTACCTGGTGCAATGTGTATAACGGAGTGCTCTACCTGGTGCTATGTGTATAACGGAGTGCTCTACCTGGTGCTATGTGTATAACGGTGTGCTCTACCTGGTGTAATGTATATAACGGAGTGCTCTACCTGGTGCAATGTGTATAACGGAGTGCTCTACCTGGTGCAATGTGTATAACGGAGTGCTCTACCTGGCGCAATGTGTATAACGGAGTGCTCTACCTGGTGCAATGTGTATAACGGAGTGCTCTACCTGGTGCAATGTGTATAACGGAGTGCTCTACCTGGTGCAATGTGTATAACGGAGTACTCTACCTGGTGCAATGTGTATAACGGAGTGCTCTACCTGGTTTCAATGTGTATGATGGGTACTAGTGTGTGCTTTTGGTCGCTGGGGGGTTACGAGCTCTTTCCTTTCCTATGCAGTCAATTCTCTCTCCTAAACATCCTAGTGATATTTGGTGGACCCCCTTCTTTTAAAGTAAAGCATTCATTACCTTCAAAACCAGAAATAAAGACACGGAGACTTGAATTTTGGCAGAAAAATTGCTAGCTATTTATTTGACCCTAACCAGTAGCAAACCTGTAATAGAAAATTTTATTAAGATGCCGATCCAGCCGGCATATGGTGGCAGCAAAAAGAACGGCTCTATTAACCTAAATTAACCTTAAAATACTAAAAATTCGAAACCATCCTAATTTTACTACAACTATCACAAACCGGTAATAGGTGACAACTCAACCCCCACAGTGACTACCCACCGCTCCTGGGTGCCCTGCCGCTGCCTTCCCGGACGGGTGGTCAAGCGGCCAATAAGTCGATGGAGGTGAGTGCACCTAAACCACACCAAACTGTAAAACACTACAGCTTACCAATTCCATACAAATACAAAACTGCCGTTCTTTTCCGCCAACAGCGAAAGACTCATCCCCAAAGTCTTCGCACCGCCACCATAACCTACCCTAACTCCTGCAAAACGAAACCCAGATCCTCCAGGAAAAACATCATCCCCTCATTGGATAGATGTACCCCATCAGGCCGAAAAAGGTGACTGTCTCTAAACCGAATCCTAGGGTGGCGAACTACCTTGCCCCCGTGGGACAGTACCCACTTCGCCACCGCCCCGTTCACCTTTTTCCGGGCCTCATCAATCTGGCGACCATCCGCCACACCCCTCCAACTCAACCTCGGCACCATCAATGAAAAAAGCAACACACAATTGGTCCATGCCGCGGCCACACTTGCCAGATCTTGTATCATGGCCCACCGCAGATCCAAGGATGTCCTCTTCCCCAGGTCGTTGCCACCTAGATGGGCAACCAAGACCCTAGGGACTCCATGCTTGCTGGCCTGACTAACTAGCCTACTCTTCAGCTCGCTCCACCTCATCCCTCGCCAGCCAAGCCATCTAACACCCTGTGCTCCAGGCAACGCCTGAGCCCCCTCCGAGGCCACAAACTTGGCTGCCCAGTATACATAAGAGTGGCCGACCACCCAAATAGCCAAATTGTCTTCAAACCAACCTGAAGGGGAAAAGAGGGGTAAAATTGATTACTAAAAGCTTCATTAATTGCTTTCACCTGAAGGATCTGCCAAAAAGAAAAAACTTTAGATCTCGCTATTGCAGCAGTCACGGCCTAGCCGATCCGCACCATGCTTCTAGCCAATTTGAAGCGTACATAGACACACAAAGGGGAAGTTCAAAATAAAATCAAACGAAATTAAAACAGGGGGGGGGGGGTATAAAATGGGAAACACATGTAATAACTCAGCTGGAGGTGAAAGCGTAAAGACCTGCTGAGGGACTCTGATTAGAACAGATTAGCCGAGTTGTAGATTAGAATTTAGTCCGTCAAGTCAGGCAAAAACTCACAAAATAACTCCAGACCCCCGCTGCCGACTCATGCCAGCAACGACGAGTAGCTAATCCCTGAGTAGGATGAAAAAGGGGGACACCAACAGACGCACAATACCATAACTTACAGAACTGTAACAACATAATACAAATGCAAATAAACAAAGCACCACGCGCAATCCGACCTCTCATGCAACGGGGCGAATATATCGTCTGTAACTTGACGACTTCCATCGCCCCACCGCCTGGATTTCAGTTCTGGACAAACCCGCCGCCGCAGCCGACGTCGCAGCGCCTATTCGAAAGGAATGGGTACCGAACGCAGCGGGTGGGAGGCCCAAGCTCGCCAAACAACGACTCAGCATCCAACGAAACTGGTATTTCGTCACCGGCAGCCCGTCATAATGCAATAGCCATGACCCCCTCCTAACGGGTCGCACCGCCACATATTGCACAGCCAGACCTACTGGGCAAACGCTCTCCTCCTGCGCCGGAACCAGAGTGACCCAGCGACCTCTCCCCACTTGGTCCGTCTTAGAGCGCCGCAATCTGCACAGCAAGGACCTCTCACCTACTACCACGTCTCCGACCAGCATGCGCGAATCTGCTCTCTTGGAAGGCGCTACCAACTCCGAAACCCTAAAGGCCCCGTGGTAAGCCATTGAGAACGCCAAACTGAACAAAAGCGTCTCAAACCTGGACGACGCGACTCGCCCCACCGCCGCGATGACGGCCGGCAACAAAGCCGCATCGATGGGCCGCCTTCTATCCGGTGGCGTCGGCGCTACTCGCGCCCACCCTTTCATTGCCTTCCGCAGAACATCGCTTTTTGTCACATCGGGGACGCCCCGCAGCTTGCAGAAAAACGAGACCCCAGCCAAGTACCGGGATACCACCGCTCGGGACCTACCCGCAACATACAACTGCCAAATAAAAGAAAGCATCAGCCGATGCCTGCTCTTACCTTGTTGCTGACGACCTTGGACAAACTCCTCCCACTCGCTCCAAGCTTGTCCGTAAGCCTTGAGCGTGGCTGGCGCGACTGACCGCAACGCTAGACCCTCCAGTCCGGCCCGATCACCTGCCAAACATAACCGGGACAATGAAAACCTTGCTCGTCGGCCTCGGGTGCCAACAACCAAAACCTCTCCCACTGTCCTCGCGACAAAGCGTCGGCAATTCCATTCTCCAAACCGGGCACATGCTGCGCGCGGAACCACAGGTTCCTACGCAAGCATGTCAAAAGCAATTGCCCTAGCACCCGCAGAACCACCAACGACTGTGCCCTCTGGTTATTAATCGCATGCACCACGCCCAGATTATCGCATCTAAACAATATGCTGCGATTAGCCAGCCGATCGCCCCAGACCTCCAACGCCACCATAATGGGAAAAAGCTCCAGAAGCACCAGATCTTTTGTTAGACCTTCGCTATGCCATTTTGCCGGCCAGGATGCCGCGCACCAAGATCCCTCCAGAAAGCAACCGAATCCAGAGGCACCCGCTGCGTCGGTGAACAGCTGCAACCGCTCGCTGTCCACCGCTGGCGCTTGCCATATACACACCCCGTTGAAATCCTCCAGGAACGAGGCTCATATGGCCAAATCCCTTTTTATTTCGGAGGACAAACGCACAAAATGATGTGGCCTGGCACACCCCGCCGTCGCCCTTTCAAGCTTCCGGCAGAAAACCCTGCCCATCGGTATTACCCGACAAGCAAAGTTCAACATGCCCAGCAAGGACTGTGCCTGCCGCAGCGTGACTTTACGCGACCCTTCGAAACGGCAAATGGTGTCGCAGAGCTTCGAAACCTTGTCCCGGGGCAGCCGACACTCTCCCGCCACCGTGTCAATTTCAATCCCCAAAAATGACAAGCAGGAGGCCGGACCCTCTGTTTTGTCCATGGCCACGGGAACACCGAAGTGGTAAAAGAGAGCTCGGATGCTAAACAGCAAGTCGCCGCACCGTGTAGCATTAGCCGGACCCGCACACAGAAAGTCATCGAGGTAATGGGCAACCCCGTGACCCCCTGACGAAGACTCCACGCACCAATGAAGAAACGTGCTAAAACGCTCGAAAAATGAGCATGAAACGGAACATCCCATCGGCAAACATTTGTCGATGAAATACTCCGCCCCAATCCGGAAACCCATAAAACGGAATGAGTCCAGATGCAACGGCAATAGCCTAAAAGCTGATTCAACATCAATCTTAGCCATGAGGGCCCCGGTCCCGTAGCTGCGGACCATCTCTAGCGCCTCGTCGAATGACTGATACACCACCGAGCAATGAGCCGGCGGTATTGCGTCATTGACCGACGCCCCTAACGGGTAAGAAAGATGCTGGATGAGCTGGAAAGCGCCTGGAGTCTTCTTAGGAACCACCCCTACCGGAGAGATGACCAAATCATCCACCGGGGGTGACATAAACGGTCCCTCCTTCCTGCCCAACCTGACCTCCTTATCCACTTTCTCCCGTAGCACTCCCGGCAAGGCTCGGGCATATTGGAGGTTCCTCTGTGCCCGCACGGACACCTCACTCGCAACAGGCAAGCGAAAGCCAAACTTAAAACCGTCAAACAAAAAATTTGCATCCTCTCTATTCGGATACAATTCCAACCACCTGCCCATAGTCCCCAACTTAATTGGTGTTGGAGCTCTGCAGAGCGGTCCCGCTTGCGGCCTGCCTGGGGTACGCTTGCTTACCCCGCGCCCCCTGTCTACCGCCTTTGAAACAGGAGGAGGCTGGGTGGGATCCACCACACTGCAGGCAGGAGTGTCGAAAACGACACTGCTTGCCAAAGGAACATGTTCCGCTGTTAAACACAAAACACTTTCCTCTCGTGGCGGAACGCCCTCCTGCACGGACGGCCGATCCACCTGCCTTGGCAAATCCGCCGTCCGCGCCGGACCCCTGGGCTGATGACCCTGCGCGTCGCCCGTCCGCCCCCTGTTTCCGGGGTTCCTCCTCCTGCTGCGAGGCCCGGGTTACTTTGAGCCAGACCTCCACATCCTTGAATCCGAAGTCCATGACCCGCAAACCGTCCTGCTTCTCCCGAAACTCCTGATCATACCGACGCCACTCCGAGCCCGAGGATGTGCGCTGCATGTCGTGTACGAGATGCAGATACCGGATTACATTCATGTGCTCTTCCGGCCTATCCTCCAAGTAGCACGCCGCAAATACCCAGAAACCGGCCAGCCAATTATCGAAGGACCGGAAAGCCTCAGCCCCAATGCCCTTCTTCGCGGCCGCCGCCTTATAATCCTTCTTCATGGCCTTTGTTAATACGAACACGTCCACGAAGTCACCCCTACGAATCTTCTTGCGGCAGCTGTCCCGCAGCCCCCGCATTACTGCGGTGTAGTCGCAGCGAACGACCCCGGCAAATCGCGGCGCTTCTTGGCCCTACGAGCTTCCTCGCTAACCCGCTTGCGCCGCTTACGCCTCTTCTGCTGCTTTGCTGCCCGCTTGGCAAATTTCGCCGCCCTCTTCTTCGCCCTAGTAGTGCTACTTACTTCGGACGCCTGCGACGACAGAGAAGATGAAGAGGAGGAAGAAGAAGAGCTGCGCGAACTCGAGCTCGTGGGAGAAACCGACACCGACTGCACCAACTCACCTGATGCCATCGACCGCTCCGACCTGGAATCCTCATCTGCGTCAGCCCATATGTCGTCCTCCACGGAGTCTGCCATCCCTACTTCCTCGTGGTCCCCTGTAAAAGACAAAGCAGAGGGGGACCCGGCCCGCGCTCGCGGCGCATGCCGGGCCCCACGTGTGGGGGGCGCTGTGGCCGCGCGCGCCCTTGCCCGTCCTGCTCCGGACCTAGCTCCAACTCCGCAGCGGCCGCTCCAAGCTCTCGGCAGACTCGTGCCACCCGCTGCGCTGCTGAGGCCCTCCGCCTGCCAGACCCGCCTGCCCCCGCAGACTGGCCGGAATTCCCCGCCGCCCTCGGGGAGGCTACTGCGGCTAGCGGCCCCAACGCCTCCACCACTGTGGCCAGAGCCGACGCCAGCGCCCCGGAAGGATCCCGCCTGCCGTGACACTCGGCAACGGCCACCGAAGAACCCCCGGCCCGCGCCTGGGCGCGATCCCGCGCCCGCCGTCCGTCAGACGTGACCCAGGGACCCGACGTCCGCCGCCCCGGCGGGAAAGCGGGGGCCCCCCTGTCGGACCACTCACTCTCCCCCTCCGAAAACGCCTCCTCCCCGTGCAGATCGGAAATATTCCCCGATCCTGGGGAGGACCTGCTGCCATGCAAAGCGGCGCGTACCGCGGCCCTGCGGCCACTAACCCATTCCCTGTCCCCCCTCCTCCCCCGAAAGCCGCTGTATTCCGGCTCCGGTGGAGTGATATGGGGAGACAGGGAAAACCGCGGCGCAGCTGCGCTCGTTCCCCCGCGCACTGCACGGCCCGCGGTGGGCTCGCGCGCATACCGTGCGCGCGCCCCCAAACCGCTCACTGCCGTGTCCCCATCTGCCTGTATAATCCTCTCCTGCCCAGCGTTGTCCCCTAGAGGAAACCGCTGCACCCCCCTGCTCCTCCCCCTCCCCCTGCCGGATTCCGGCAGCCGGGGAGTTATTAGCGGGGACAGAGGTGCGCAGCGGCGCCGCCTGGGGCGAGCGTGGGCGCGCGCGCACCTCGTGCGTGCGTCCCACTTCTTCCCGCCATTGAGCCCCCGGCCGGTGCTTCGCTCACAGCCGCCGCGCGAGGCTCCAAGACAGGCCCCGCGCGGCGACCACCCGATCCCCATCCCGCCCTCTCCCCCCGCCCGGCACTTTCACTCGGCCGCGGCAAGGGGGGAGCGATAGGGGCCGGGCCTGCACTAACCGCCGAGCGCCCTCCGCGGCGCGCATGCGCGCGCCCGCGGGCGCCCAAAGCCGCCGCGGACTCTGCCGCTCCCGGAGGCGAGGGCCGATGTCCGTCAACCTCCGGGCGGCCTGAAAGGACCTCCGGCCCCCCACGCCGCCCGCGCCTGGCCGGCACGGCCGGCCCGGCCCCCAGCGGCGAGGCCGACCTGGTCCGCCGCATTGCGCCCGTTCCCGCGTTCATGGAGGCCCCGGGGGACGGAGCCCCGTCTCCCAGGCCACCCACCTCATCACCCGGCCCAGCTCGACCACCAGAACCGCGGTACCGAGCCGGAAGCCGGGCAGAACGCTGAGGGCGGGCAAACATAATCTAGCAGGGATGATTAAAAGGCAGAGGGGACAAAGTGGCTGATAAACACTCTCACGAATGTGACAAAATTATCTGCACTGCAGCACTCACCAAACCAGGCAAATCACCACAAGAGAGAGCTAAAATGGCCTCACCTTCCCTATATATATCAAACCCTCCCCTTCAAAAAAGGCTGTACTTTCCTCACAGCTAGGTCCACCCCTCACCAGATGTTTAACTCTTTCCTTTCCTATGCAGTCAATTCTCTCTCCTTATAGCAGGCTTTGGGGACATGGGAAACAGCAGTAACACAGACCTTTTTCTAATGGTTTGTGACCAAAGCTGATCTCAATCTGCTTGCTAGTATACTATATAGACCAGTGGTTCTCATCCACATATTCTGAAGTATCGCTAACAGCTCATGTTGTGTAGATTTGTTTGGGAAATTAGGAGGCATAATTACTGACCCGGCAATATAGATTACCTCACCTGTGCATGATTAAACAAATCCTCAATACATAACATGTTGGTGGTACTTGATGATTAGGGTTGAAGATCCCTGTTGTAGAACAAAATTTGGTGGCAAGCAGCTGTGCTGATTCCCGGGGAAGGAAGCCAGGACATATGTTACATAAAACTTCACATGTATGTTCATATGTCCTGGTCAGCTCCCCACTACACACTTTTGGACGGTGCTGCAGCCCAGGGACAGCAACCGCCGCTGGTGGCAAGTCAGCAATATCCTGTGAACCAGGGACCTGTATTATAAATATTTATTATGTAGGCTTGCCATAATATCATTTTAATCCAGGACACCTATTATTTACACAGATTCTGTTGTGATTAAAATCAGGTGAAAAGGAAGCTTGAATTGAGTATAAATCATAGTTGACCCAAAAGGGGCATTTCTAGAGAGGAGGAGGCACATGTGGAGGCTCCATCTGGGCCCCCTCTTCTCCAGCCAGCAGCCCTGTATTTCTGGGCACTAGAGTCCCTAGGGGACCCTAGTGCTGTCCCAGAGTCTACAGCGCATGCGCAGATCGCTGGGAAAATGGTGCCGTGGCCATTTCTCTAACGTCCTTGAGGATGCTGGGACTCCGTAAGGACCATGGGGAATAGACGGGCTCCGCAGGAGATAGGGCACTTTAAGAAAGCTTTGGACTCTGGGTGTGCACTGGCTCCTCCCTCTATGCCCCTCCTCCAGACCTCGGTTTTACACTGTGCCCAGAGCAAGATGGGTGCACTGCAGAGAGCTCTCCAGAGTTCTCTGCCTAGAAGCATTTTTGTTTGGATTTTTTTTCCTACCTTTTACTACTTTTCACAGGGAGCACTGCTGGCAACAGGCTCCCTGCATCGAGGGACTGAGGAGAGAGGAGCAGACCTTCTTGTCAAAGATAGGCTCTGCTTCCTCGGCTACTGGACACCATTAGCTCCAGAGGGGGTGAACGCAGGTTCTTACTGGGCTTCCCCCCACGGAGCCGCGCCGCAGTGAAGACAGAAGTCGTCAGGCGGCAGAAGCCTTCAGCTTCACTGAGGTAACACACAGCACTGCAGCTGTGCGTCATTGCTCCCATACACCTCACATACTCCGGTCACTGTAAGGGTGCAGGGCGCAGGGGGGGGGGGGGGGGGGCGCCCTGGGCAGCAATATAAACCTCTGCATGGCAAAAAGACTATATACATGTACAGGTTGGCTCTGTATATGTATATAAAAGAGCCCCCGCCATATTTTACTAAGTTTGAGCGGGACAGAAGCCCGCCGCCGAGGGGGTGGGGCTTCTCCCTCAGCACTCACCAGCGCCATTTTCTCTCCACAGCACTGCTGAGAGGAAGCTCTCCGGACTCTCCCCTACTTACACACGGTGAAAGGGTGCTTAAAAGAGAGGGGGGGGGGCACATAATTGGCAGTTTACATATTATACAGCGCTGCTGGGGAAAGACAATTTGTGTTGGTCTCCAGGGTTATTGCGCTGGGGTGTGTGCTGGCATACTCTCTCTCTCTCTGTCTCTCCAAAGGGCCTTGACAGGGATACTGTCTTCAGGAAAGGGGTTCCCTGTGTGTGTGTGAAGTGTGTCGGTACGTGTGTGTCGACATGTTTGACGAGGTAGGCTCGCTTAATGTGGAGGGGGAGTGCTTGAATGTCAGGTCGCCGTCGGCAACGCCGACACCGTAATGGGTGGATATGCTGAATGTCTTGAATGCAAATGTCAATCTATTGCATAAAAGATTAGACAAGACAGAAGCTAGGGATCAGTCAGGTAGCCAGTCCATACCTGTCCCTGGGGCGCCAGGTCCTTTGGGGTCTCAGAAGCGTACCATATCCCAGATCGATGACACAGATACCGACACAGATACTGACTCTAGTGTCGACTATGAAGATGCAAAATTACAGCCAAAGGTGGCTTAGGGTATACGGTACATGATTATTGCCATTAAAGAGGTTTTGCATATTACTGAGAAACCCCCTGTCCCTGACACGAGGGTACACATGTATAAAGGGAAAAAGCCTGAAATCACTTTTCCATCCTCATTTGAATTAAGTGACTTGTGCGAAAAGGCTTGGGAATCTCCGGATAGGAGACCACAAGTTCCCAAAAGGATTCTCATGGCGTATCCTTTTCCACTAAGTGATAGGATACTAGTGATGAGCGGGTTCGGTTTCTCGGAAACCGAACCCCCCCGAACTTCACGCTTTTTACACGGGTCCGAGGCAGACTCGGATCTTCCCGCCTTGCTCGGTTAACCCGAGCGCGCCCGAACGTCATCATCCCGCTGTCGGATTCTCGCGAGGCTCGGATTCTATCGCGAGACTCGGATTCTATATAAGGAGCCGCGCGTCGCCGCCATTTTCACACGTGCATTGAGGTTGATAGGGAGAGGACGTGGCTGGCGTCCTCTCCGTTTAGAGTAGACTAGAGAGTAGTAGAGACACTTGATTTACTAATTTTGGGGAGCATATTAGGAGTACTACTTGCTGATAGTGTGACCAGTGACCACCAGTTTAATTAATCCGTTCTCTGCCTGAAAAAAAACGATACACAGTGTGACACAGTCACATACCATATCTGTGCTCAGCCTCAGTGTGCCCTCAGTGTGCTGCATTATCTATGTAATACTGTATATCTGACTGTGCTGAGTGCTCACTGCTCACACAGCTTAATTGTGGGGGAGACTGGGGAGCAGTTATAGCAGGAGTACATATTTTAACAGTGCACACTTTTGCTGCCAGAGTGCCACTGCCAGTGTGACTGACCAGTGACCACTGACCACCAGTATATTGTGATTGTCTGCCTGAAAAAGTTAAACACTCATAGTGTGGTGTTTTTATTCTATAAACGCATTCTGCTGACAGTGTCCAGCAGGTCCGTCATTATATAATATATACCTGTCCGGCTGCAGTAGTGATATATATATATATTTTTATATCATTATCATCCAGTCTATATTAGCACTGCAGCAGACGCAGTACGGTAGTCCACGGCTGTAGCTACCTCTGTGTCGGCAGTCGCTCGTCCATCCATAATTGTATACCACCTACCCGTGGTGTTTTTTTTTTTTCTATCTTCTTGATACTACTAGTAGCTTACTTTAGGAGTCTGCAGTGCTGAGCTGACAGTGTCCAGCAGGTCCGTCATTATATAATATATACCTGTCCGGCTGCAGTAGTGATATATATATATTTTTTATATCATTATCATCCAGTCTATATTAGCAGCAGACGCAGTACGGTAGTCCAAGGCTGTAGCTACCTCTGTGTCGGCAGTCGCTCGTCCATCCATAATTGTATACCACCTACCCGTGGTGTTTTTTTTTCTTTCTATCTTCTTGATACTAGTAGCTTACTTTAGGAGTCTGCAGTGCTGAGCTGACAGTGTCCAGCAGGTCCGTCATTATATAATATATACCTGTCCGGCTGCAGTAGTGATATATATATATATATTTTTTATATCATTATCATCCAGTCTATATTAGCAGCAGACGCAGTACGGTAGTCCAAGGCTGTAGCTACCTCTGTGTCGGCAGTCGCTCGTCCATCCATAATTGTATACCACCTACCCGTGGTGTTTTTTTTTTTCTATCTTCTTGATACTAGTAGCTTACTTTAGGAGTCTGCAGTGCTGAGCAGACAGTGTCCAGCAGGTCCGTCATTATATAATATATACCTGTCCGGCTGCAGTAGTGATATATATATATTTTTTATATCATTATCAACCAGTCTATATTAGCAGCAGACGCAGTACGGAAGTCCACGGCTGTAGCTACCTCTGTGTCGGCAGTCGCTTGTCCATCCATAATTGTATACCACCTACCTGTGGTGTTTTTTTTTTTTCTATCTTCTTGATACTACTAGTAGCTTACTTTAGGAGTCTGCAGTGCTGAGCTGACAGTGTCCAGCAGGTCCGTCATTATATAATATATACCTGTCCGGCTGCAGTAGTGATATATATATATTTTATATCTCATTATCATCCAGTCTATATTAGCAGCAGACGCAGTACGGTAGTCTACGGCTGTAGCTACCTCTGTGTCGGCAGTCGCTCGTCCATCCATAATTGTATACCACCTACCTGTGGTGTTTTTTTTTTTTTCTATCTTCTTGATACTACTAGTAGCTTACTTTAGGAGTCTGCAGTGCTGAGCTGACAGTGTCCAGCAGGTCCGTCATTATATAATATATACCTGTCCGGCTGCAGTAGTGATATATAAATATATTTTTTATATCATTATCATCCAGTCTATATTAGCAGCAGACGCAGTACGGTAGTCCACGGCTGTAGCTACCTCTGTGTCGGCAGTCGCTCGTCCTTCCATAATTGTATACCACCTACCTGTGGTGTTTTTTTTTTTCTATCTTCTTGATACTAGTAGCTTACTTTAGGAGTCTGCAGTGCTGACAGTGTCCAGCAGGTCCGTCATTATATAATATATACCTGTCCGGCTGCAGTAGTGATATATATATATATTTTTATATCATTATCATCCAGTCTATATTAGCAGCAGACGCAGTACGGTAGTCCACGGCTGTAGCTACCTCTGTGTCGGCAGTCGCTCGTCCATCCATAAGTATACTAGTATCCATCCATCTCCATTGTTTACCTGAGGTGCCTTTTAGTTGTGCCTATTAAAATATGGAGAACAAAAATGTTGAGGTTCCAAAAATAGGGAAAGATCAAGATCGACTTCCACCTCGTGCTGAAGCTGCTGCCACTAGTCATGGCCGAGACGATGAAATGCCAGCAACGTCGTCTGCCAAGGCCGATGCCCAATGTCATAGTACAGAGCATGTAAAATCCAAAACACCAAATATCAGTAAAAAAAGGACTCAAAAATCTAAAATAAAATTGTCGGAGGAGAAGCGTAAACTTGCCAATATGCCATTTACCACACGGAGTGGCAAGGAACGGCTGAGGCCCTGGCCTATGTTCATGGCTAGTGGTTCAGCTTCACATGAGGATGGAAGCACTCAGCCTCTCGCTAGAAAAATGAAAAGACTCAAGCTGGCAAAAGCACAGCAAAGAACTGTGCGTTCTTCGAAATCACAAATCCACAAGGAGAGTCCAATTGTGTCGTTTGCGATGCCTGACCTTCCCAACACTGGACGTGAAGAGCATGCGCCTTCCACCATTTGCACGCCCCCTGCAAGTGCTGGAAGGAGCACCCGCAGTCCAGTTCCTGATAGTCAGATTGAAGATGTCAGTGTTGAAGTACACCAGGATGAGGAGGATATGGGTGTTGCTGGCGCTGGGGAGGAAATTGACCAGGAGGATTCTGATGGTGAGGTGGTTTGTTTAAGTTAGGCACCCGGGGAGACACCTGTTGTCCGTGGGAGGAATAGGGCCATTGACATGCCTGGTGAAAATACCAAAAAAATCAGCTCTTCGGTGTGGAAGTATTTCAACAGAAATGCGGACAACATTTGTCAAGCCATGTGTTGCCTTTGTCAAGCTGTAATAAGTAGGGGTAAGGACGTTAACCACCTCGGAACATCCTCCCTTATACGTCACCTGCAGCGCATTCATCATAAGTCAGTGACAAGTTCAAAAACTTTGGGCGACAGCGGAAGCAGTCCACTGACCAGTAAATCCCTTCCTCTTGTAACCAAGCTCACGCAAACCACCCCACCAACTCCCTCAGTGTCAATTTCCTCCTTCCCCAGGAATGCCAATAGCCCTGCAGGCCATGTCACTGCCACTGGCAATTCTGACGAGTCCTCTCCTGCCTGGGATTCCTCCGATGCATCCTTGCGTGTAACGCCTACTGCTGCTGGCGCTGCTGTTGTTGCTGCTGGGAGTCGATGGTCATCCCAGAGGGAAAGTCGTACTCGTAAGACCACTTTTACTACTTCCACCAAGCAATTGACTGTCCAACAGTCCTTTGCGAGGAAGATGAAATATCACAGCAGTCATCCTGCTGCAATGCGGATAACTGAGGCCTTGGCATCCTGGGCGGTGAGAAACGTGGTTCCGGTATCCATCGTTACTGCAGAGGCAACTAGAGACTTGTTGGAGGTACTGTGTCCCCGGTACCAAATACCATCTAGGTTCCATTTCTCTAGGCAGGCGATACCGAAAATGTACACAGACCTCAGAAAAAGACTCACCAGTGTCCTAAAAAATGCAGTTGTACCCAATGTCCACTTAACCACGGACATGTGGACAAGTGGAGCAGGGCAGGCTCAGGACTCTATGACTGTGACAGCCCACTGGGTAGATGTATGGACTCCCACCGCAAGAACAGCAGCGGCGGCACCAGTAGCAGCATCTCGCAAACGCCAACTCTTTCCTAGGCAGGCTACGCTTTGTATCACCGCTTTCCAGAATACGCACACAGCTAAAAACCTCTTACGGCAACTGAGGAAGATCATCGCAGAATGGCTTACCCCAATTGGACTCTCCTGTGGATTTGTGGCATCGGACAACGCCAGCAATATTGTGTGTGCATTAAATCTGGGCAAATTCCAGCACGTCCCATGTTTTGCACATACCTTGAATTTGGTGGTGCAGAATTATTTAAAAAACGAGAGGGGCGTGCAAGAGATGCTGTCGGTGGCCAGAAGAATTGCGGGACACTTTCGGCGTACAGGCACCACGTACAGAAGACTGGAGCACCACCAAAAACGCCTGAACCTGCCCTGCCATCATCTGAAGCAAGAAGTGGTAACGAGGTGGAATTCAACCCTCTATATGCTTCAGAGGTTGGAGGAGCAGCAAAAGGCCATTCAAGCCTATACAACTGAGCACGATATAGGAGGTGGAATGCACCTGTCTCAAGCGCAGTGGAGAATGATTTCAACGTTGTGCAAGGTTCTGCAACCTTTTGAACTTGCCACACGTGAAGTCAGTTCAGACACTGCCAGCCTGAGTCAGGTCATTCCCCTCATCAGGCTTTTGCAGAAGAAGCTGGAGACATTGAAGGAGGAGCTAACACAGAGCGATTCCGCTAGGCATGTGGGACTTGTGGATGGAGCCCTTAATTCGCTTAACAAGGATTCACGGGTGGTCAATCTGTTGAAATCAGAGCACTACATTTTGGCCACCGTGCTCGATCCTAGATTTAAAACCTACCTTGGATCTCTCTTTCCGGCAGACACAAGTCTGCTGGGGTTCAAAGAACTGCTGGTGACAAAATTGTCAAGTCAAGCGGAACGCGACCTGTCAACATCTCCTCCTTCACATTCTCCCGCAACTGGGGGTGCGAGGAAAAGGCTCAGAATTCCGAGCCCACCCGCTGGCGGTGATGCAGGGCAGTCTGGAGCGACTGCTGATGCTGACATCTGGTCCGGACTGAAGGACCTGACAACGATTACGGACATGTCGTCTACTGTCACTGCATATGATTCTCTCCCCATTGAAAGAATGGTGGAGGATTATATGAGTGACCGCATCCAAGTAGGCACGTCAGACAATCCGTACTTATACTGGCAGGAAAAAGAGGCAATTTGGAGGCCCTTGCACAATCTGGCTTTATTCTACCTAAGTTGCCCTCCCACAAGTGTGTACTCCGAAAGAGTGTTTAGTGCCGCCGCTCACCTTGTCAGCAATCGGCGTACGAGGTTACATCCAGAAAATGTGGAGAAGATGATGTTCATTAAAATTAATTATAATCAAATCCTCCGTGGAGACATTCACCAGCAGCAATTGCCTCCACAAAGTACACAGGGAGCTGAGATGGTGGATTCCAGTGGGGACGAATTGATAATCTGTGAGGAGGGGGATGTACACGGTGATATATCGGAGGATGATGATGAGGTGGACATCTTGCCTCTGTAGAGCCAGTTTGTGCAAGGAGAGATTAATTGCTTCTTTTTTGGTGGGGGTCCAAACCAACCCGTCATTTCAGTCACAGTCGTGTGGCAGACCCTGTCACTGAAATAATGGGTTGGTTAAAGTGTGCATGTCCTGTTTATTCAACATAAGGGTGGGTGGGAGGGCCCAAGGACAATTCCATCTTGCACCTCTTTTTTCTTTCATTTTTCTTTGCGTCATGTGCTGTTTGGGGGGTGTTTTTTGGAAGGGCCATCCTGCGTGACACTGCAGTGACACTCCTAGATGGGCCAGGTGTTTGTGTCGGCCACTAGGGTCGCTTAGCTTACTCACACAGCTACCTCATTGCGCCTCTTTTTTTCTTTGCGTCATGTGCTGTTTGGGGAGTGTTTTTTGGAAGGGCCATCCTGCGTGACACTGCAGTGCCACTCCTAGATGGGCCAGGTGTTTGTGTCGGCCACTAGGGTCGCTTAGCTTACTCACACAGCTACCTCATTGCGCCTCTTTTTTTCTTTGCGTCATGTGCTGTTTGGGGAGTGTTTTTTGGAAGGGCCATCCTGCGTGACACTGCAGTGCCACTCCTAGATGGGCCAGGTGTTTGTGTCGGCCACTAGGGTCGCTTAGCTTACTCACACAGCTACCTCATTGCGCCTCTTTTTTTCTTTGCGTCATGTGCTGTTTGGGGAGTGTTTTTTGGAAGGGCCATCCTGCGTGACACTGCAGTGCCACTCCTAGATGGGCCAGGTGTTTGTGTCGGCCACTTGGGTCGCTTAGCTTAGCCATCCAGCGACCTCGGTGCAAATTTTAGGACTAAAAATAATATTGTGAGGTGTGAGGTGTTCAGAATAGACTGAAAATGAGTGGAAATTATGGTTATTGAGGTTAATAATACTTTGGGATCAAAATGACCCCCAAATTCTATGATTTAAGCTGTTTTTTAGGGTTTTTTGAAAAAAACACCCGAATCCAAAACACACCCGAATCCGACAAAAAAAATTCGGTGAGGTTTTGCCAAAACGCGTTCGAACCCAAAACACGGCCGCGGAACCGAACCCAAAACCAAAACACAAAACCCGAAAAATTTCCGGTGCTCATCACTATAGGATACGCTGGGAATCTTCGCCAAAAGTTGACAAGGCGCTGACACGTTTGTCCAAAAAGGTGGCACTGCCTTCTCAGGATACGGCTTCCCTCAAGGAACCTGCTGATCGCAGGCAGGAAATTACCTTAAAGCACATTTACAATCATTCCGGTACTATTGCTCGACCGGCTATGGCGTCGGCCTGGGTTTGTAGTGCGGTTGTGGCATGGGCAGATTCCTTATCTACGGAAATTGACACCTTAGATAGGGACGCCATTCAAATGACCATAGAGCATATCAGAGATGCTGCCTTGTATATGAGGGATGCTCAGAGAGACATTTGTTTATTAAGCTCCAGAATAAATGCTATGTCTATTTCTGCTAGGCGGCTCTTGTGGACCCGACAGTGGACGTGAGATGCCGATTCAAAGCGGCATATGGAGTCCTTGCCTTACAATGGGGTGGAGTTGTTTGGAGACGGCCTCTCGGATCTTGTCTCTACGGCTACGGCTGGTAAGTCAAATTTCTTACCTTATGTCCCCCCGCAGCATACAAAAAAGGCACCTCATTATCAAATGCAGTCCTTTCGTTCCAATAAAAACAAGAAAGTACGTGGATCATCCTTTGTTGCCAGAGGGAAAGGCAGGGGAAAAAAGCTGCACACAGCTAGTTCCCAAGAGCAGAAGTCCTCCCCTGCGTCTGCAAAGTCCACCGCATGACGCTGGGGCTTTCCGAGGGGAGGCAGATCTGGTGGGGGCTCGTCTTTCGATTTTTCAGCCACGTCTGGGTTCACTCGCAGGTGGATCCCTGGGCATTAGAGATTGTTTCTCAGGGATACAGGCTGGAATTCGAAGACTTGCCTCCTCGCCGATTTTTCAAATCGGCTCTGCCGGCTTCCCCGTCAGAGAGGGAGCTAGTGTTGGCAGCAATCCAAAAATTGTATATTCAACAGGTGATTGTCACAGATCCTCATCTCCAGCAAGGAGAGGGATATTACTCAACCCTGTTTGTGGTCCCGAAACCGGACGGTTCGGTCAGACCCATTTTAAACCTGAAATCTCTGAACCTGTACTTGAAGAGGTTCAAGTTCAAAATGGAATCACTCAGGGCGGTCATCGCCAGCCTGGAGGGGGGGATTGGATGGTGTCCCTGGACATAAAGGATGCTTACCTTCATGTTCCGGTATTCCCCCCTCATCAGTCGTTCCTGAGATTTGCAGTGTAGGACTGTCACTACCAATTTCAGACGTTGCCGTTTGGGCTGTCCACGGCCCCGAGAATTTTCACCAAGGTAATGGCGGAAATGATGGTGCTCCTGCGCAGGCAGGGGGTCACAATTATCCCATACTTGGACGATCTCCTCATAAAGGCGAGATCTCGGGAGAAGTTGCTGGACAGCGTGTCTCTGTCCATAAAGACGTTGCAGATACACGGCTGGATTCTCAATATATACCGAAGTCCCAGCTAGTCCCTACAACGCGTCTGACCTTTTTGGGGCTGATTCTAGACACAGACCAGAAAAAGGTTTTTCTTCCGATCGAAAAGGTTCAGGAACTCATAGCCATGGTCAGGAACCTATTAAAACCAAAAAAGGTTTCAGTGCATCATTGCACACGGGTCCTGGGGAAGATGGTGGCTTCCTACGAGGCCATCCCTTTCGGCAGGTTCCATGCGAGGACTTTTCAATGGGACCTCTTGGACAAATGGTCCGGGTCCCATTTACAAATGCATCAAAGGATCACCCTGTCTCCCAGGACCAGGGTATCTCTCCTGTGGTGGCTGAACAGTGCTCACCTACTAGAAGGTCGCAGGTTCGGCATTCAGGACTGGGTCTTGGTGACCACAGACGCAAGCCTCCGAGGCTGGGGAGCAGTGACACTGGGAAGAAATTTCCAAGGTCTCTGGTCAAGCCTAGAGTCTTGTCTCCACATCAACGTCCTGGAGTTGAGGGCCATATACAACGCCCTGCGTCAAGCGGAGGAATTGCTTCGGAGAAAACCGGTTCTGATTCAGTCAGACAATGTCACGGCAGTGGCTCATATAAACCGCCAAGGCGGAACAAGGAGCAGAATGGCCATGGCAGAAGCGACCAGGATTCTACGCTGGGCGGAAGGCCATGTAAGCGCGCTGTCAGCGGTGCTCATCCCGGGGGTGGACAACTGGGAGGCGGACTTCCTCAGCAGGCACGACCTGCATCCGGGAGAGTGGGGACTTCATCAAGAAGTCTTCGCACAGATCACGGATCGTTGGGAACTGCCTCAAATCGATATGATGGCATCCCGTCTCAACAAAAAGCGAAAGCGGTATTGCGCCAGGTCAAGGGACCCTCAGGCGGTAGCGGTAGACGCTCTGGTGACACCTTGGGTGTTCAGATCGGTCTATGTGTTTCCTCCTCTTCCTCTCATACCCAAGGTGTTGAGAATAATACGAAGAAGCAGGGTCAGAACAATACGCATTGTTCCGGATTGGCCACGGAGGACTTGGTATCCGGAGCTGCAAGAGTTGCTCGCAGGGGATCCGTGGCCTCTTCCTCTAAGGCAGGACCTGCTGCGGCAGGGGCCCTGTCTGTTCCAAGACTTACCGCGGCTGCGTTTGACGGCATGGCGGTTGAACGCCGGATCCTAGCGGAAAAAGGGATTCCGGAGGAAGTCATTCCTACCCTGATCAGGGCTAGGAAAGACGTGACGTTAAAACATTATCACCGTATATGGCGGAAATATGTTTCTTGGTGTGAGGCCAGAGCTGCTCCTACGGAGGAGTTCCATTTGGGCCGTCTACTCCACTTCCTTCAAACAGGAGTGACTTTGGGCCTAAAATTAGGGTCCATAAAGGTCCAGATTTCAGCCTTATCCATTTTCTTTCAAAGAAAATTGGCCTTTATTCCTGAAGTACAGACCTTTGTGAAGGGAGTGCTGCATATTCAGCCTCCCTTTGTGCCTCCGGTGGCGCCTTGGGATCTTAACGTGGTGTTACGTTTCCTCAAGTCACCTTGGTTTGAACCACTCAAAACTGTGTAGTTGAAATACCTCACGTGGAAAGTGGTCATGTTGTTGGCGTTAGCTTCGGCAAGACGTGTTTCCGAATTGGCGGCTTTATCACATAAAAGCCCATACTTGGTTTTTCACGTGGATAGGGCAGAGTTGAGGACTCGCCCTCACTTTCTGCCAAAAGTGGTCTCATCTTTTCATGTGAACCAACCTATTGTCGTGCCTGTGGCTACACGGGACTTGGAGGATTCCGAGTCCCTGGATGTAGTCAGGGCTTTGAAGATTTATGTGACCAGAACGACTAGAATCAGGAAGACTGAAGCTTTGTTCGTTCTGTATGCGGCCAACAAGGTTGGCGCTCCTGCTTCAAAGCAGACTATTGCTCGCTGGATCTGTAACACGATTCAGCAGGCGCATTCTACGGCAGGATTGCCGTTACCGATATCGGTTAAGGCCCACTCCACTAGGAAAGTGGGCTCTTCTTGGGCGGCTGCCCGAGGGGTCTCGGCATTACAGTTGTGCCGAGCAGCTACTTGGTCGGGGACAAACACCTTTGCAAAGTTCTATAAGTTTGATACCCTGGCTGAGGAGGACCTACTGTTTGCTCAATCGGTGCTGCAGAGTCATCCGCACTCTCCCGCCCGTTTGGGAGCTTTGGTATAATCCCCATGGTCCTTACGGAGTCCCCAGCATCCTCTAGGACGTTAGAGAAAATAAGATTTTTACTTACCGGTAAATCTATTTCTCGTAGTCCGTAGAGGATGCTGGGCGCCCGTCCCAAGTGCGGACTTCTTCTGCAAGACTTGTATATAGTTATTGCTTACATAAGGGTTATGTTATAGTTTTTCGGTGGAACCGTGGCTATGTTGTTGTTCATACTGTTAACTGGGTAAGTTTATCACAAGTTATACGATGTGATTGGTGTGGCTGGTATGAATCTCGCCCTTAGATTTACAAAAATCCTTCCTCGTACTGTCCATCTCCTCTGGGCACAGTTTCCCTAACTGAGGTCTGGAGGAGGGGCATAGAGGGAGGAGCCAGGGCACACCCAGAGTACAAAGCTTTCTTAAAGTGCCCTATCTCCTGCGGAGCCCGTCTATTCCCCATGGTCCTTACGGAGTCCCAGCATCCTCTACGGACTACGAGAAATAGATTTACCGGTAAGTAAAATCTTATTTTTCCCAGTAATTTTCCTACTGCGCATGCACAAAACACCAGGAAAAAAAGCCCTGCGCCATTTTCCCAGTGATCTCCATGGGACTCTGGTGGGTACGTATAAAAATAATGGATGCAGCGTGTGTTGTGTGGGCCCCCCTGGACCCCGGGAGTCCATGTGCACTGCACACACTGCATCCATTAAAAATACGCCAGTGTGTCCCGAACAAACAGGATATTATGGCAAGACTATATACATGAAATATGACTTATGTGCATATGAATTGAATAAGTAATTTGTTTTTCAGTTTTTATGATGAAAGGGTGAAAGGCTAATAAGATTAAGTATTTTGTTGGATATGTATGTACTTTTTTTATGGGGGGCGTGGGTACCTACAAATAATAAGTATGACCACAGTAGATATCTGAGATATTTGCTATGATCCCATTTTCAACCACAAAAGCAGCCACTATAGAAACCTATGGGGGCTGCCTTCCTTCTGAATTTACTAAGCTCCAGTATGCTTTCCCTGGTAGCTAACACTATATATAGATGGCTAAGGACAAAGCCTATAGGCTACATATCGCAAAAAATACTGGGAAAAGGATCCATAGGATCCCTCCTGGCACTTCCCACTCATGCATACGTGGTCAGCAGACCGCACATACACAGTATTGGGGAGGCCCCAGGAAGCTGAGGCAGAGAAACCACTAATGCCCCTGTCAGAGCCCCTGTCCTTGCATGGTGTACAACAGTGCATCTAGGTGGCACTTACTTTCTTACTGCCACATAGTGCTAGTCCTTTCGTGGTACTCAGGCGTTGCAGCATTTCTACTTGTTTTTAATTCTACTAGTTCCAGAAACAGGAAAAAATAATGTAGTCATTTTGAAAATGAATAAAAATAATTATCTGCAGACTTATACATAGTGTTGAAGCTACTATAAATCTCTTCTGAACTTGTAACTTTAGATGAGCACCAGCACCTTATTTCTGGGTACCCAGGGGCAAACACATGATTTACTGAGGAGAGGGTTCTGTATTGAACACTCTATACAATGCATACCACACACACATGAACATTGCACACACATATAAAGCACACCATACACACATGAACATTGCACGCACATATATAGCACACCATACACACATAACCATTGCAAACACATACATAGCACTCCATACACACATGGACATTGCACGCACATTTATAGCACACCATACACACATACACATTGCACACACATACACAGCACACCATACACACATACACATATATAGCACACCATACCCACATACACATTGCACGCACATATATAGCACACCACACACACATACACATTGCACACACATACATAACACACCATACACACATACACATTGCACACACATATAAAGCACACCATACACACATGAACATTGCACGCACATATATAGCACACCATACACACATGAACATTGCACACACATACATAGCACTCCATACACACATAAACATTGCACGCACATATATAGCACACCATACACATTGCACACACATACATAGCACACCATACACACATGAACATTGTATGCACATATATAGCACACCATACACACATACAGTACACATTGCACACACATACATAGCACACCATACACACATGAACATTGCATGCACATATATAGCACATCACACACACATACACAATGCACACACATACATAGCACACCACACTCACGAACACAAATGCAGGGATATAAATACAGCTCTTATACCCCTTTCACACCGCACAAATAACCCGGTATCAACCTGGCCTATTGCCGGGTTGGCGTGTGGTGTGAAAGGGACATAGCCGAAATCGCAGGTCGCCTGACCCGGCAATTCAACCCGGGAATAAAGCAGTGTTATACCCGGGTTGAATACCGGGTCAGTGGCTGCGTAAACGGGCTCCCGGGTTGATGCGTCCCGGGACACGTTTACTACAGCAGGGAGAGGCGGCGCGGAGATGATCTCATCTCCCAGCGCCGCCTCCACCTCCGGCCCCACTGCTATGGCAACCTGCCCGGCATATTGCCGGGTCAGGGAAGCCTGCAGCAGCGGCCAATGCCGGATCCCACCCGGTAAGGAACCGTTTCCAATTCCCGGTTGGCATCCGGCATTGGCAGTGTGAAAGGGGTATAACAAACACACATACATACACCCCCGCCAGCACCACCCTCCCTGCACACACACATACGCGTGAGCGGGACATACACCTGTGCCTCCGGGACAGAGGATCACAGTGAGTCATCTGGCGGCAGCTCTCCCTCAATGCCACATGGGAACTGCCTGGGAGTGACATTCAGCTAGCCTCTCTGTGTGGTTAAGAGCACGCAGGCAGCTGGCTCTGCTCGGGTCCATCTCCCACCCTCCACCCCTTCCCAAAAAAATACATTGGAGCGCTGCAGCGGTAGATCGGGGGGGGGGGGGGGGGGGGGAGGGGGGACACACACGTTTCTAGGTACTCAGAAACCCCCCCTGTGTGTGTGTGTGCGCATATGGTACCGAAAACTGTTTTTGCAAAAAAGTGTGGCCGTAACTTATTAACTGAGCTGATTACACATATTTAGCTTGCTTAGTTATAGCAATGTATGGAAGATAAACATAGTCATATATGTAAGGGTAATTGCTGTATTGACAAATAGAACTACAAATATTGTACATACAGTATACAAATATTATTCATATAAATTGTTCTTAAAATAGCAAAATAAGCAAACTATTTACCATGCAAAAGGTGAAAACCTCCACTCCCGGTCTGTAGGTGCTACTGAGCACATGCTATAAGCGCTGAGATACACCTGCTCATTGTTCTTAGATATTATTGTTAGATTAACAGCACAATCATCGCCCCAACACTACAGAATTGTCAGTTAGTAGATATTATTGAGATGGAAGGAATATGTATTGTATATTCAAGAAACAGACCTACCCAAGCTGTATAATATCACCCCAGGTGACGGGTTCACTATATCTATGTGTGGAATACAGTTCATAGCATGATTCCTAAACCTTGTGATAATGACGTTTATTAGAATTTTCTATGCTTCTTATTAATACATATTAAAGTTATTAACAGACAAGAGTGGACGAGAAATGCATCTAATATACAAAATAACATGAAATGTAATGGGACGATGGTAAATATTGAAGACCAGGGAAAACATTGTTCACCAACAATTCTGGAAATTAGCAACAGTAGACAGCTACGTAATCATGATGTCCTGTTTGCTTTAGAGATCACATAAAACCAGCTGTATTGAGGCATTTGGAAAATCTGTATCCTCTGTACTCATCTAATAAACATCACTGCAATCACCCCACAGTAGCCAGTGAGAGACAGCAATAAATAAACACAACCTTTGGAGCAGTCTGATGATGTGTCTGTAAGGGCAAGAGACAGTTACACGTGTAAAGACATATATACATGAACTATCACATGCAGTTTAAAGGAATAGTGACAAAGTCTATTGTAAATAAACACTGTGCTATTATGCTATTATATTAACATGTGCCCAGAGCCGGCCCTAACCAATATGATGCCCTAGGCAAGATTTTGGCTGGTGCCCCCTGGCACCGCCGCTAGTTCTGCAGGAGATGCCTTGCATGAGTCAGCTGGCAGCTCTGCTAACGTCAGGCGCCCTGTGGTTATAAAAATGCATCTTATTTGCATTACTATGTGGCTAGGATGCATAAGCAGCTTCTGCTGATTAAAATGATATGCAGCATGCCTATATTCTTTGTGCGACTGCGGCTGTATCTGCATACGAAATGCTACATTACAGTGATTTCCAGGAATACACTGCAACGTAGCATTTCGTATGTAGATAGAGCCACAGTCACACACAGAATATAGGCATGCCGCATATCATTTTAATCAGCAGAAGCTGCTGGTGCCCCTAAGTATGCCAAATGCCCTAGGCATTTGCCTAGTTTGCCTATGCCTAAGGCCGGCACTGCATGTGCCCTTAAACTAGAAACATGAGATAAATAAGCATAGACTACTGTCCTGGACAGTAGAAATAAAAATGCACCACTGCAGTGCATTCCTATTACCCCTCATCACACTCGTAGATACCCACACGCACTCTAGTTTTCAAAATTGCCCCCCCCCCTTGCCCCCTCCCCTCCCCCACCCCCAAAGGAATTATCCCACAATTATTTTTCTAAAAAAAATAATACGTAAAGGATGACATTGAGATCATATTATTTATGCTGTATGTGTTACAATAGTACATTTGACAGTTTTTATTACATTTGGCAAAATATTCATAACAAGGTAAATGTATGCAGATGTATCCTAGTGAATGTTTAGTCTCAGGTCCACTCTCCAAGGGAATGCAGAAACTCCTTTTAAGGGATCAAAAAGACATTATGGCCTTCTGCTAAAGAGAAAATGCCCAAGTAAATAATGTCTCTCATCCCCTTATAAACATCATTTTGACCGCATTTTAGGACTAAAGTTTGTGTCAATAACATAAAATTCATAAAATATATGATCTTTCTCCAAAAACTGTAGTAAGAAGCCTCAAAAGTTTTGGGACTTCCAGTAGACAGACAATCCAAGAAGGGTGCACTTTTTATATAATCTATCACCATATGCCATAGCACAGAGTTGAAAGCGCCTGTAGTACTATGATCTGGGGCTCAAGAGAGTGAAATTTACTCCAGCTCCCTGCTTGCTTTCTCCAGCTCCGGAAGTCCTGCCCTTGGCACAAGGGCACAGAGACCTCCATTATCATGCCTAATGGAGCTAGGCGTTCACCTCCTACTAAGTGCGGGACTGAGTATACCACTGACTATTTACCATTGACTTTGGAACATCACTGACCTCTTGCTGACTTTGCAGCACCTACAAGACTCTAGAAATGTGATTGAGGGCCCTTACTGCTTCTCATGTTCTTTCACCATGGGCAGACAACTTAACACAAATGTCTAATGTGGCTGTGAGAATGTCTATGGAGTCTTATGGCTTGATGGTTTTTGGACAGGTTTATCCTAGGCTCCTCTGCATGTAAATTCTGGCTAGCTTGCCCTCTATTCTATTATGGACTTGTCTCAAGTACAGCCTGCTTCTCTACACAATCACCTATGAGCAGTTCTAAATTGGCACCCACTTACCTCTGTGTTTGGGACTCACTTTTGTCCTTAAGTTAGATGGTGTCCAACTACAATCAACTGCTGTATCTTACTACTCCGTGCAGCATCCTCCTCAGTGAGCTGACTCATGATCATCCCTTGTGACATCTATATCACTGTCTTACCCACTTACCTCAGCTGTGTTGTCGAAGTTTTGTGCTGGCAACCGCTGATGAAGCCCTGCGGTTTGGCTGTCACCACCCTCACACTATTTTGTATTTCAAAAGCCTTCAGTTGCCTTATTTTTACTGTCAACACAGCCATGTTTCACACCATGCCATAATTTGCAAAGTAAATAACTGATAGGTGATCTGTTCAGTAAAGTTAGCTTTCCCCAGAACCATGAACCATGGCTGTTGCAGTCCTACCTGTACCCTCTGTAACCTATCGAGCCCCCCCACCCCCACCCCCCCACCCATCTACAGTGTGGAGTCTTCTCTCAGTAGTCTGTGCTCATTAAGCCATGTTTACTTGTTTTTTGGATCTACCCCCTAGAAATAGCCTTTGCTGAAGTAGCCCCAGCATACTCTTTACACTTCATGTTGATTTCATTGTCAGCCATGGCACTTTAATATAACATCACATCTGCAATAACTTTCTTGTAAAGTAGAATTTCATTGGCATAAATCTGGTCCTCCCACTGACTTCCCCACATATACGGCTATTAACCACTTGTATCAATAGGTTCTTGCCTTTTTAATACATTTAAATCTTTTTGTCCCTTCTACACCCAACCCATCAGCAACAATCAGTGGCCAAGACCGTGTTTCCTAATTCAAAGATGGAAGAGATAAGATTTGTTATGAAATATTATTTTCTTCCTCAGCCAGCAACCCGCTCAATTCCTTCCCTGAACCCTCTGGCACCTACTCTGTATTTGATCCCACAAATAAAGGTAAAGTAACTATCTACTCTCTTCTGATCTTCTTACTCTACTGCCTCTACTTTTGACCCTATACCCTCACAAATCAGCAGAGCTCTGTCTCCTGTGCTCATCCCAGTCTTAATTAAAATATGTTACCTCTATTGGTATCTCTTCATTTGCTGCAGTTGGCATAAAATCGCTCATTCAGTGTTCGCTTCTCTGGATCCACGTCTTCTCAACTTCTCGACTTCCTCTATTGTTGGAGTACCTCAAGCTTCAGTCCTATGTCCACTGTCCTATGTCCACTGTTTTTCTCTAGCCATACCATTTCTCTTTTTAAAACTAATCAGCTCTTTTGGATTTCATTATCATCAGGGCAATATGGGCGTGGCTTCATACAGGAGGCGTGGTCAGTTACGCCCCCTGTACAGTAGTAGCTCCGCTGAAATTATGTGCGGTGCGCGATGACGTCATCGCGCACCGCACAGCAAAGGTCCTCTCCACGAAGGGAAACTAGACACTACGCGTCTAGTTCCCTTCACAGCGGGCAGTGGCAGCGGGACAGAGCGGGTAGCGGGGGCACAGTAGCAGCGGATCTTGCCGTGGTGCGGCGCCCTCCGGAAGGCGGCGCCCCGGGCAAAAGACCTGCTTGCCCGTGGCAAGATCCGCTACTGATTATCATCTGTATATCTGTTATGTGAATGCCTCTGCCTAATTGACAGGCAGAGGCATTCGGGGGGGGAGGGACAGGGTTGGGGTCGGCCGGAGGAGTGGCGAGGCCTTGGCCTCACAAGCCGCCCTGCCACAAAAAGCATGAGTAAGCTTATGCTTACTCAGCCTGCTGTCGCAGATGAACATCGCAACCAATGGTCGCGATGTTCATGCCAGACTGTGATTGATCACAGTCTTGCTATTGCAATTGCACGAAGGTCTTGCTGTTGCAAATGTTGCAAGCAGCTTTACAAATGCAATCCTTACTGAATCAGTCTCCATATCTGATCTACATGAAATATATTATTTGATAGGGATTTTCTTTGTACTGTATTGCTTTGCTAACACTCCTTGCGGGTATCATGTATTGACATTACACATATATTTACTCTATATTTGACTACTGTATTTCTTTGTTAAAATTACTCCTTGCAGGCATTGTTGTAGTGACATTGCATTACTGTATATTTGACTTTCTCTAATGTTCATTTCACCACAGGTGTTATGTTGTGTGGTTTTTTTTGTGTGGTTTTTTTTGCTTATTTATAATTTTCAATTATTTTGGGGGGGCTTTCTGACAGCTTTTTAGTCGTTTTAGCATTGCACCATGTTCTAAAAACATAACCATATGTGAAGGGTTTGGTATGAAATACCGGCGGTCGGGATGCTGGATGTCACATGACCTACCGCAGCATCCCAACAATGAGGATCCAGACACCAGACAGGAGTGAGTATTTTACCGCTCTCCTGCCCCCTACTATAACCCTAACCCTTGGGGGCTGGTGACTAGGGCTAACCCTTGGGTGGTGGCAGCTACAGCTGACCACCCCCCTAGTGTCTAACCCTAACCCGGTATCCGGACTCCAGGTCGACAGCAAAAAGGTCGACACACCTTAGGTCGACGCCAGTTTGTCGACACACCTTAGGTCGACATGGACAAAAGGTCGACAGGAACAAGGTCGACATGGGAAAAGGTCGACATGAGTTTTTCACGATTTTTTTCTTTTTTGGAACCTTTTCATACTTAACGATCCACGTGGACTATGATTGGAACGGTAATCTGTGCCGAGCAAAGCGGTAGCAGAGCGAAGGCACCATGCCCGAAGCATGGCGAGCGAAGCGAGCCATGCGAGGGGACGCGGTGCACTAATTGGGGTTCCCGGTCACTCTACGAAGAAAACGACACCAAAAAAACATAAAAAACTCATGTCGACCTTTTTCCATGTCGACCTTGTTCCTGTCGACCTTTTGTCCATGTCGACCTTTTGCCCATGTCGACCTAAGGTGTGTCGACCAATTGGCGTCGACCTAAGGTGTGTCGACCTTTTTGCTGTCGACCCTGAGTCCCAGACCCCCCTAACCACCCATATTGCCTAACACTAACTCTCCCCCCACCCTTGGCCCTAACCCTAGTACTCACCGTCAGCATTCCGATGGTCCGGTCAGTATTCTAGCGCTGGTCTCCCGAGTGGTGTCGGGATTTCGGTGTCGGTCACATGACCGCCTGCATACAGACAGCCGGGATGCCGAACGCATACCATGTAAAGTCCTCAATTGGTTGTTGTGACCTCTCTAATCTGCTATTGTGAGTCTGACATGAAGAGTTTGGAAGCTCATGGACCTTCAATTCCTGACTCTGTCCGTTCTACAGCTATAGATAATGTGGTTAAGGAGATGTTGATTATTTCTGGGAGGCCATTATGCATGCATACATACACACTCGACGATATAAGCCTAAAAATAAACGGTTATCAATAAGGCTTTCTCAAATTGAAAAAAAAAATCTTTTTTTTTCCTTATAAAGGGAACATTCAACCCAATCCATTCTGAAGACATAAAATAATTTCTCTTTGAACATAGCTAAAAAAGAGGGGCAGGATGAATACACTGTTGGAGAATACATTTTTTCAAGTCTTGATTTTTAAGAATATTTTGTCCTTGGTATGTCCTTTGTATATTTCTGTTACATATTTGAGTATCGTTACATATTTTTGATGTTGCCTATAAAGCTAGGAGCTCCGTAGACATTCTTCACATACAGCAGCAAACAATGGCCCGGTTTCTGATTAGGGAATAAAGTAAGAAAGAGCAAGTACATTAACTGTGCAAGATGGGCAAAACCATCTTACACTGTAGGTGGGTCAGATTTTAAATGTGCAGAGTTTTAGATGTGGGAGGGGTGCGTACAAACTCAAATCTAGTTTGCAGAGTCAGAATAAAGCTGCCCAATATTTGTGGCTACATGCAAAAGCAGCCAATATTTTCCCTGCATGCAAAAGAAATATATGTATTTTCACCCCTTGCATTGTGACATGGTTTCTCCAGATACACAATTACTTGCTCTTTCTTACTTTATTCCAATATGTCAGTGTGTTGATAAGTGTACTCTGTTTTTGGCTTACTCAATAAAGTTTTCTTATGCAATACCTCATTTCAAGACATACAACAAAAAGACAGCGCTGATTAGAGATACGGATATAAATATTTTTACTGTTAATAGTACACATTAATAAAATACATTCGTAAAACAAAACAGACAAACACCGGCCGGCATTATAAATCACTCTACATATAAAGAAAAATATATATTAAATACCAAAAATTCATAAAATTAAGCAGCAGATAAGCATATAAGAAAGGCACACTTTCTGTTTTTTTTTTTTTTTATCTATAGTTATGTAGGCAACACCAGTCTCATATGTTACACTGGTGATTAAGTTCCTCCAATATTTACCCACTGGAACAGATATAGGTGATGTCTTGTGTATGGGGCTTCTATGCACTGTGTGTAGTTAAGCACCACATTTTTTTAGCAGTCCTTAGTCCTGGCCAGAACTTAAATTTCAATTATAGAGCTATCGGGCATGTGCCCACTCACTTCTACTGGAGGGGTCCTGATGTCTCTCAACTCCCTATGGATCCCATTCAATCTCCTGGAGAGAGCTTTTCAGGGATATTATCCTCCTTGCAGTAGGTGAAGTAATGCCTGCTTGTGTGTACGTCCAATAGGGGTTCTAACGCGTTTCTCTGCCTCCACTTTAGATCAATTGAGGAGTATATTTATTTTAATTTTTTTGGCTTTCTGTCTGTTCCAGTCCCTGTTTGGGGGTACAACTCTGATCCTTAGTACTTTGTAAGGCTATCCTTAGTCTATCCCAAGCATGTTTAAATTGCTCTACTGTATTAGCCCCTACCACCTCTGATGGGAGGCTATTCTACTTAACCACTACTGTCTCTGTGAAGTAAGTTTTTCTCAAATTTCCACTGTACCTAACCTCCCTTCAGTTTCAGTGCATAGCCCAATGTTGATGCACATGCCCACCCAGTTCATCTGTCAATCACCGCCGGCCGCCGCAGCATGTGTACGGGCGACCGGCTGGTCGCCTGTACACACACAGCAATGCGCCAATATATCGGCAGATATATTGATTGTCAGCTGTGCTGCAGGGCCGACGGAGTTCATAGATATATCGCCCGTACACACTGGCCGACGGACCCGTCATATATCGGCCATTGTGTACCCACCTTTAGACTTTTTGTTTTAAAGCGGCAACCATGTACATGGCAAAACCATAGCTTGTACATGATTACCGCTTTTAAAAAAAAGTCTTCCCTCTGGCCAACTCAGACTTAATTTCATCCGGCCCAGTATTCCAGATGAGACCGTACCAATGACCTATACAGTGGCATTATCACTTCTTTTTTCCTGCTACTGATTCCTCTCCCTATGCAACTAAGCATCTGACCTGCCTTCCTCATTGCTTTGTTACATTGCTTACCTGATTTTAAGTCACCTGAAATAGTGACTCCTAGATCCCTTTCCTCCTCTATAGTTTTCATTATAGTGCCCTTGATACTATATTTAGCCTTTGGGTTTTTAATTTATTATTATTTTGTAGAATGTGGGCAAACTGAATTCCCTAATTAAAAATAATAAAATCTCTTAAACCTGATACAGATTTTCTCCAAGAGACCCACTGAATCCAGTCTGATACTCCATCTGGCTAAGTGGTTGAACATGGCATCCAGGCTAACTGGGATTAAGATGAGATTTACAAAATTACATTTGTAACAATGTCTATGTTGTACGTACATATCCATACCCTTTATTCTTTTAACATGCACAATATCATTAAAATTGTACTAGTGGAAATTCAGAGTGGGAAAAGTTATAATAAAAAAACAGCAACTTACAGCCTGGAGAAGTGCTCATTTGGCTGTTTCCGACCCAGGACTTTTTTTCATGACATCATAAGGTCACTTGTCTAGGAGGGCAGCCGTACTACTGTCCTGCCAACTAGAGCTATGCATGTATAAAAAAAAATAAAAGGTTTGGGTTACAACATCCTTTTTCTTCAATATAAGCTATTGTGAATGTACCCAAGTGATGTGTATGAGGATAAAATAAAAAAAATAAAAACACAAACAATTGTGTTGTGTGAGATTAGGCAGACAGTGTTAGAACCCAAATGCCTAAAAAGAATCTTTAAGATTTGTTAGAAAATTTGTTTAAGATTTGTTAGAAAAGAGAATAATTTTTAATGTATTATAGTTATATACCAGCGTTTGCCCCCATGGCTTCACTTGCATGGATGTCTGTTATTGCTCAACGGAACTAATTGTACAAAGACAGTGGTGCCATCTAATATTGGGATATATATTTTAAATTGTACACACTGATCACAACATTTCTATGTAAACATTATTTGCAGTTTTCCCTTCAGTGATTAACACAAAAAGATGCTTGGGGCAAATAACTCGTGAGCAAGCCACGAAAAGCTGCCCAAGGAGAAGCTGCCCTGAGATCTACACCTGCAGCCCTGAGCATTTGTTCCTGCGACATCTTGATCGTCATAGCGAAGCAGACGCCAACAGGAAACTGGTAAAGCGTCTGTTTTTGTTCCTTTATTGCTCATCTCCCCAATGTCACATCCAGATTATTCATACCTCAGTTTCGTTCTAGGCCACTAAGCTATACAATACTGAAAATGAGAACCAAATTCATCCAGTAGATTTTGCGTGATGGTGGAACGAACAGACAGACAAAAATTCCAAATTAATTTTTCATCTCAATAGTTCACAGTCACTTCAAGGATATTTCTAAAAAAAATAAAAAATTGCTATTTACAGACACAACCCTTACATTTGTATTATAGACATAGATAAACATGCATGGCTGGTAGGTGTAGGAGCAATGTAGAAACAGAATTTGCTTTACTTAGAGAAGTTACACATAGCCAGAGAGTTTGGGGTCACATAAATTAGTTCAGTGGCAGAAGTCAGGATAGAGTGGAAAAATTAGATATTCAACATAAAAGAGGGAAGCTTTAATTGAAATTGGCTACTTCTTAGGTTAAAGCAGGTATAGAGGAAAGTCAGGAGTCTTTCTGCTATATACACCTAGGGGGTGATTCAGAGGTGGACGCATAGTTGCAGCAGTGGATGCGTCTTTTAACATAGCCACTATTGCGTCTTTATGTTAACGCTGTGGCTGATGGGCATCTACTGGCTGCGGTGCAATTCCACCAATGTGCATACAAAGACGTACTATTGAGGGACCTGTGGCAGGCGCATGATATCCAACTCATCAAGGCCACCAGTGTCAGTGCAACTGCGTCTTAAACACAGACATGTCTGCGACTTGTAACCACCACCCCCCTTACCACCCAGAAACACCCTTTCAAATGGATCTCTATGCAATTTCGATCAACATCCCCTGGCGATAAACAAGTGAAGCCCAATGTTTTAGCTGAGCTCAACTCAGAATCAGCCCACTAGCAACCAACTAGACTTACTTCACCTAAATTTCCTATGCAAATAGCAATTCTGGCCTGATCTTTGCCTTTCTATGTTGTAGCTAAGTTGTTTTTGATTTCTTTTCTGAACACGTCTGCCATTCTTCCTCAGCTCAGGGGAGTCAGCAGCCATGCTGGGCCCAGGTAATGGGGAGGGGGGCGTGGCCAATGCAGGGAGCTGTGGCCAGCCCCCCTCCATAGGAAATATTAAAATAGTTTCTGTGTGACCGTGAAGCGGCCATGCGCTCCACACAAGCGCCAGGGTTTGGTACTAATGAGCATCAGCGCCACTGCTGAGCTGGGAGAGTGGGTGCAATCGCGATAACTGACCCCCAGCACATCACGCAGGGAGGAAGAAAGAGGACACTGTGTCAGGTCAGGCTTGTAAGAGGGCTCCAGTTAGTGGACCGAAGCTGGGAAAGATGAAACCTCAGGGGGACAGAAGTGAGGAGGACTGATGTAATTCCTTCTTATGGACCACCAAGGTCCCTAGAAGCTTGAATGGACTCAGATATCAGCAGCAGAGAAGAACTTGACTGAATAGGAGGAGTTACTGCAATTATATTGGCCTGTAAGCACGAGTTGTAGAAGACTGTATTCTGTGGCAAGAAATGACGGACTGTTGAAGACTGGTCCTGGATAAAGTGGAACTTGAAAGAACAACTGCCGAAAACTGGAACTGGAGTGAACTGCTGAGGATTGTAGCTGGATCAGGTGAAACTTGAAAACATGAACTGCCAAAGACTGAAACTGAATAAATGAAACCTGAAAACACAAACTGCTGAAGACTGGAGCTGGAATAGATAGGGCTTGAAAATATGGACTGCTGAATACTGAAGCTGAGTAAGTGAAACTTTAAAATATGAACTGCTGAAGACTGAAGCTGGATTAGGAGATGCTTGAAAACATGAACTGCTGAAGACTGAAGGTGGAATAGGAGATGCTTGAAAACATGTACAGCAGGACCCACGAACAGGCCCAGGTAAAAATGACCCCCCCCCCCCCCCCCCCCCCGTCTCGGCACCACTGCCTCAGCTTTACCTATGTTCTCTCTGGGGCAGATTGAATTAGCATTAATATTATGTGGATTGTTCGGGTACGAAAACCTTGCTTGTTTTGTTTGCATCCCATATCTGTACAAGTTAAAGCTAATGAGGTTTTCGTCCCTTCTCTTAAGTTACTTATGGGCATATTTATCAATATTATTTTTATTAAAAATGTGAAAAAAAGTATTTTCACACCCTTTTCACTTTATTTTAGTATCACATAAATGTACTAAAGGGCAATTGGAGGAGAAGTCACAAAATTATAATACAGGTATCGCTGTTTTTTAGTAATCAGATAGCATTTCCCATACTTGTAATAGAAAATGAGATCTGCCTGAATTTATAAAAATTGAGCTAACGTTATCTGGGCTTCCCCCTGACTCCTGGACTTTTAATGAGGCCACGCCCCCTTGTCAGGAGCGCGCGTATGCATTTTCTTTTTATAGCTATGGGGGGGGGGCACATTGGTGGATGGGGGGGGAGGGGGCACATTTAGAAATCTCGCACTGGGAGCTAAATTGGCTAGAAACAGCCCTGTTTATAGAATTAGTATACATTCAGATATTGGGCCTAATTCAGGGTTGATTGCAAAAGCAATATCTTTCTCTAATGGGCAAAACCATGTTGCACTGCAGGTGGGGCAGATGTAACATATGCAGAGAGAGTTAGATTTGGGTGGGGTGTGTTCAAACTGAAATATAAATTGCAGTGTAAAAATAAAGCAGCCAGTATTTACCCTGCATAGAAACAATATAATCCACCCAAATCTAACGCTCTCTGCATGTTATATCTGCCCCACCCGCACTGCACATGGTTTTTCCCATTAGAGAAAGATTTTCATTTGTGATCAATCATGAATTAGGCCTTTTGTACACTAATACTCACTGGTATCCGCTGAATAAACCTACACAGCTCTTTCCAATGCTATTTTTTGTCATACTTATTTTATCTCACATCATGTCACCCCACCATCTATCTCACAAGACAGAGCGCTATGCCAAATTGTCTGTTGCGGAAACACTGAGCATGAAGCAAGTCTTGCATAAACGATAGACCTTGGAGTGTTTGCACATTCCAAGATGTTGATACATTTAAAGTTAGGAAACTATTGTGAATGAGCCAGGCTTCTAATAACACTCTCAAAGCATTCGTGTGCATATGTGGCACTTGATTAAAGGTCCAGCTTTATAATCATATAGTAAGGTTAGTCTTCTGTAAATCATAAATTCAGAATGTGTGCATTATTTATTCTGTTTAGCACAACATTCATAAGATATAATTCATTATATAACAGAGCGTTCATTTCTTTATATATAAACTTGTTACAGGTACTATGGACACAGTGGAAGGAAGAGACCTACAGGTGTGGCCGGGCAAGGGATATCAGTGAGATGTAGTGAATTGAGGGCTGTAGAGAGTGAGGGAGTACAGTACAGGTGTCTATATACATAAATTTATGTCAGTAAAGTATTCAACAATATGGTGTACATCCAGAATCTACATATAAGCAACTAGTCCTGTTCAACAAGAGTGTATCTGTCAGGCTTTAGGCATGCGTATCACCCTCGTTTTTGGTTCCTTTTTCTATTTAATACTTGTGGACAACTTTGCATTAATTGCCATCTTATGCCTACCTTGCATCCCCAGCCAAAAAAACTCACATATCTCTCATGTTCACCATAATTGGGTGTGTCAGTCTAAGGTGTATGTAAGTAATGTAAGGTGTATGTAAGGTGTAAGGACTAATGTCTTGTATGAGTCTTATACGATGATTAACTAACAGACTGAGGGGTCTATTTACTAAGACTTGGACAGAGATAAAGTAGACGGAAATAAAGTACCAGCCAATCAGCTCCTAACTGCCATGTTACAGGATGGGTTTGAAAAATGAAAGTTAGGAGCTGGTTGGCTGGTCCATTTTATCTCCATCCAAGTCTTAGTAAATAGACCCCTTACAGAGTTAGAGGTAGAGAGGTAGTTCAGTGTTTCAAAATTTGTAATGTTTGCAGATTGGCACATACAGTAGGATTGTGTGGGATAGGGGGTCAAAGGAGTACCTTCTTCAACTGCCCAGTCAAACATTACATTACTGTAACAGTAGGGTGCCATGGTATACATAGACGATCTCCCCATGTGGGTCAGTGAGTGAAATACTTAGCAACTAATTTTTTCTAAAAGATTTGTTTTTAGAGCCTCTGTGCAATCACCTTGGTAGAATATTAATTTTAATATTGTGAATTTGAAGTGAAGTGAGGTTGTCCCACCTTGTCATATCAAATTTTACTTTCTCCATTACAAGTGCTTAATTAAGGTAGAATCCTTAAAAAAATAAATGCTTAGGTATCTTTGAAATCTAAAATTTGTCATCAAAATGGTTTAATTTCTGAAAATTGTGCATCTGAACAGTGAATTGTAATAATAAGGGAATCAGACTTTACATAGTAGCAGTAAATTTGGGAAATATATGGTTACTTTGGATTCATAGACTGTGGAAGATGATGATGTCCGGAGCACATGTATGCTATGTGTAAATACTCCCAGCACCATAAATGTGGTAAACACACTGTATTGCCCCCAGTTCAAATCATGCCACACCATACTTGCCTACTTTTGAAAACTAGTTTCAGGGAGATTTCAGTTGGCAGCAGAATGCGCCATTAAGGGATGTGTCTAGATCTACCTATGGGCGTATTTATTTCCACTCAGGGGTGTGTTCTGCAATGGCATGTGAAAACTATAGCACTAAAAGCAGCAAAAAAAAAAGTAATAATATAGGTACACTATATACCGTGTACATTTGTAAGAAGAGACGGAGAAAAGGAGATTTATGGTAAGAACTTACCTTTGTTAAATCTCTTTCTGCGAGGTACACTGGGTTCCACAGGGATAACATCGTAGTGTAGAGTTGGATCTTGATCCAAGGCACCAACAGGCTAAAAGCTTTGACTGTTCCCAAGATGCATAGCACTGCCTCCTCTATAACCCCGCCTCCATGCACAGGAGCTCAGTTTTGTTAACCAGTCCAATGTAGTAGCAGGTAAAAGAGATGACATGTACCACATATACCACATATACCACATTCTCGCGTCAGGAGAAGGTACCAGCGGCTAATGCCATACAAACCCAAAGAAGCTAAGTGCGTCAGGGTGGGCGCCCTGTGGAACCCAGTGTACCTCACAGAAAGAGATTCAACAAAGGTAAGTTCTTACCATAAATCTCCTTTTCTGCAGCGGGGTACACTGGGGTTCCACAGGGATAACATCAGGGATGTCCTAAAGCAGTTCCTCATAGGAGGGGATGCACTCTAGCGGGCACAAGAACCCAGCATCCAAAGGAGGCATCCTGGGAGGCGGAAGTATCGAAGGCATAGAACCTTATGAACGTGTTCACTGAGGACCATGTAGCCGCCTTGCACAATTGTTCAAGGGTCGCACCAAGTCGGGCCGCCCCAAGAAGGTCCAACAGACTGAGTAGAATGGGCTTTGATGGTAGCAAGAGCTGGAAGACCAGCTTGTACATAAGCATGTGCAATCACCATTCTAATCCATCTGGCCAATGTCTGCTTATTAGCAGTCCAGCCACGTTTGTGAAAACCAAAAAGGACAAAAAGGGAATCAGATCTCCTAAGAGAAGCTGTTCTCTACACATAAATACGGAGAGCCCATACCACATCCGTAGACCGCTCTTTGGAGGATAAATCTGGAGAGGTAAATGCCAAAACCACAATTTCCTGGTTAAGGTGGAAAGACGACACCACCTTAGGCAAATAACCAGGATGAGTTCTAAGAACCGCCCGGTCACGGTGAAAAATCAGAAAGGGAGACCTACAGGACAAGGCACCCAAGTCTGAAACCCGTCTAGCAGAGGCAATAGCCAGCAAAAACAAGACCTTAAGAGTAAGCCACTTAAGGTCCACAGACTCAAGAGGTTCAAACGGAGATTCTTGTAAGATATCCAGAACAACCGACAAATCCCAAGGAGCCACAGGTGGGGCATAGGGAGGTTGAATCCGTAAAACCCATTGAGTGAATGTATGAACATCTGGCAGAGTCGCAATTTTTCTCTGAAGCCATATTGACAAGGCAGAAATATGTACCTTGAGAGAGGCCAGACGAAGGCCTAAGTCCAGGCCCTGTTGCAGGAAAGCCAAAAGCTTGGCAGTACTTCATTTATATGCGTCATAATGGTTAGTCGCACACCAGGCGAAGTAAGAATTCCAGACCCTATAATAAATCCGAGCAGACGTCGGTTTACGGGCCTTCAACATAGTTTGAACGAATGCCTCAGAAAATCCTTTGGCCCTTAGTACGGAATCTTCAAGAGCCACGCCGTCAAAGCCAGCCGGGCCAAATCCTGGTAGACACAAGGGCCCTGAACGAGTAGGTCTGGGTGCTTGGAAGTAGAAGAGGACGCTCTATCGAGAGACTCTGCAGGTCTGAGAACCAATGCTGTCTGGGCCGTGCTGGAGCGATTAGAAGTAGTATTCCTCCTTCTTGCTTGAACTTCCTTATCACCATGGGCAGAAGTGACACCGGTGGGAACACGTACGGCAGCCGAAAGTTCCATAGAATTGCCAGTGCGTCCATGAATGCTGCTTGAGGATCCCTTGTCCTTGCACCGAAGACCAGAACCTTGTGATTGTGTCCAGACGCCATCAGGTCTACATCTGGTAGGCCCCATTTGTCCACTAGGAGCTGAAAGACTTCTGAATGAAGGCTCCACTCTCTGACATGTTGTCCTGATGTCTGAGGAAGTCTGCTTCCCAGTTGAGGACTCCCGGAATGAACACTGCCGATATGGTTGGCAGGTGGCGTTCCGCCCAACAAGGGATTTTTGACACTTCCCTCATTGCCATGCGGATTTGAGTGCCGCCTTGATGATTTATGTATGCCACCGTGGTGGCGTTGTCCGACTGTACTTGAACAGGCCTGTTCTGTACTTGAACACTGCCCGCAATTCCAGAATGTTTATCGGGAGGAGAGATTCCTCCCTGGTCCACTGACCCTGAAGACAGTGTTGCTCCAACACCGCTCCCCAGTCCCGCAGACTGGCATCTGTTGTCAGAAGGACCCAGTTGGAGATCCAGAAGGGACAACCCCTGCTCAGTTGCTGGTCCTGTAGCCACCAGCTCAGTGACAAGCGGGCCTCTGGAGTCAAGAAGATCATGTGAGTCCTGATCCGGTGAGGCAGGCCGTCCCACTTGGAGAGTATCAATCGCTGCAGGGGGCAGGAATGAAATTGAGTGTACTCTACCATGTCGAAAGCCGACACCATGAGGCCTAGTACTTGCATCGCCGAGTGTACCAACACACGTGGGCGAGAGAGGAAGCATCTTATCTTGTCCTGAAGTTTCAGGACCTTCTCCAGAGACAAAGACAACCGCTGCTTGTGGATGGCCAATGGTGCTCCCAGGTGCACCATGCTCTGAGCAGGGACCAGGGAAGATTTCTACCAGTTGATGAGCCACCCATGGGCTTGCAGGAATTGGACCATCAGTTCCAGATGACAGAGGAGAACCTCTGGAGAGTTCGCCAGGATCAACAAGTCGTCCAGATACGGCAGGATGCTGATACCCTGACGGCGGAGTAGAGCCGTCATGACCGCCATGACCTCAGTGAAAATTCTTGGAGTCGTGTTCAGACCGAAAGGTAAAGCCTGGAATTGAAAATGTAGGTTGCCAATAGCAAACCGCAGGTATTGCTGATGTGACACTGCAATAGATATATGCAGGTAAGCATCCTGTATGTCCAGGGATACCATATAGTCCTTGGGCTCCAAAGCCAGAACAATAGAGCGAAGCGTTTCCATACGGAATTTGGACTATTTCACAAATTTGTTCAAAGACTTGAGGTTGAGAATGGGCCGAGAGGACCCATTCGGTTTCGGGACTAGGAACAGCGTGGAATAGTACCCCCTGCCTCTCTGAGCGAGAGGCACCGGCACTATCACTCCTGTATCCAGGAGAGATTGTACCACCAAATGGAGAGTTTTTGCTTTTACCTGATCCGAAGGGATGTTTGTTAAGCAAAATTGACGAGGGGGATGTTTCTTGAAAGAGATGGGGTATCCGTGAGTGACGATTTTCCTTACCCAGGCGTCCGAAGAGGTCTGTAACCACGCCTGAGCAAACCATAGAAGTCGGCCTCCCACCCTGGGATCCCCCAGGGGGGAGGCCCGCCCCGTCATGCAGCAGGCTTGTCTGTTTTGGAAGCAGACTGACGGGCATCCCAGGCACGTTTAGGTTTGGGCTTAGAGGTTTTGCAAATTCGAGCCTGTTTCGGGTACGCCTGACCCTTTGCTTTACCTGGAGGTTGAAAAGAACGAAAGGAAGTACTCTTAGCCTTCGGAGCCGAAGGAGAAGTACTAGGCAGACATGCAGTCTTAGCTGATGCCAAGTCGGCAACAATCTTGTTAAGATCTTCCCCAAAAAGAATGTTTCCCTTAAAAGGGATCACCTTCTACAGACCAGGACCGCAACCAGAGAATCCGGCGAGCCAGAATGGAAGTAGTAGACGCCTTGGCTGCCAGGACACCTGCATCTGATGCCGCCTCCTGAATATAATGAGAGGCTGTAATAATATATGAAAGACATTGTCTAGCATTACCATGAAAATCCGACGGTAGTTCCGTTTCAACTTCGTGAACCCAGGCTTCAATAGCTTTTGCCACCCAAGAAGCCGCAATAGTGGGCCTATGCACAGTTCTAGCAAGAGTGTAAATGGACTTCAAGCAACCCTCCACACGCTTATCCGTCGGTTCCTTCAGCGAGGTGACGGTAGTGACAGGCAGAGCAGAGGACACCACCAGACACGCAACTTGTGAATCCACCGGCGGAGGTGTTTCCCAATTTTTACTTAACTCTGCAGCGAGGGGATAACGAGCTAGCATCTTTTTAGACAGGAAAATTTTTTTTACTGGATTTTCCCAGGATCCTGACGAATGTCAACCAAGTGGTCAGAATGGGGTAAAACTAATTTAGTAAACTTCTGACGTTTCAACTTATCTGGTTTCTTAGAGGTAGCTGGCGGCTCTTCGTCATCATCGATTTGAAGAATCAGCCTGATAGCCTCCAAGAGGTCAGGAACATCCACTTGTGTCAGAGATTCCCCATCAGAAGCATCTGCATCAGTGTCTGAAGGGTCAGTGTAAGCGCCATCTTCATCGGATGAGGTATCCGAAACGTGTGGATTGTGAGGAAGTAATGGCCCGTTTAGATGACCCCTTGGTCTTAGGCGGGCGAGAGTCAGGATTTTGCTAAGCCAGAGACTGATTTAATTGCTGTAACTGAGAGGACAGTGTATCTGCCCATGGCTGATTAACTGTAGGGACAATATGTGGCTGTAATGGCACAGGAGGTCCCATAGGGGGCACAAGTCTAGTTACTAGTCAGTAAATTAGAGAAAGCAGCCCAAGGTGGGTCTTGATTTGCCCCCGTTGCTGCAGACTGACCATTGGGTATAGAACCCCCAGTACCTGAACCCTCAGCTGCTATGTTTTCCTCCGAGCAATACGTAGCGTCAGCACTGCATGGTGCAGGATTAGCCATGGATCTATCACCCTGTTTAGCAGACATTATATGTAAGCGTAACTTTAGGGTGTAATAGTACAAAATAAACAGACAAATTACTTGACAAAAAAACCCCTGTATAGTGTGACTGCAAAGCAGAGCACAAACAGAGGATTTACGAGGCAGTGCCGTAACTACGTGTGGGCCAACGGTGGTTTGCCCACAGCGCATCTGCGCTGTAGGCGCATCCGCTGACCCACACACGTTGCACAGGGCTGTGCTGCACAAGAGAAACCAGCATGCAGCCGACAAGCTGCAGCGCCCGGCAACCTTGTTAGCGTGTGATATAGATTGGCTGCCCGGCGTTGTAGCTTGTTGACTCCATGCTGTGGTCTCCCTGGCGGCATAGCTGCTGCCCCGCTCCCCCCCCAGCTGGATTAAGGGGGGGTCACAGGGGGGTGAGAACCCCGGGCCCCACTCTCCGACTCTATGAAGGGGCCCCCTGCCACATATCGGAACTTATTCCCCAATCTGCTGCACCGCATTGCCGCCCGTCACTGACAGCGCCGCAGTGCGCTGAGGCTGCAGGCGCTGGCAGCTATCCCGACTCCCACATAAGTCTCTGCACCCGCGCTGGCTCAAACGACGCGCGGGCTTCAGGGAGGAGCTGCACAGGGAGACATTGTGAAGCTGCAAATAGTTACGTTAGCAGGGATTTCACTTCAAGGAATGGCTACCCTAGCAATCACCTGCTAAGTGATATCCCAATCCGGAGAAGGAGTCACCGAAGCAGCAATATGACTTCAAACTGGAAGTCCCGGAGACTTGCCCCTGTGAGCACTCTCTAAAAAAAAAACAAGGGGACTGCCTGTCTGATGTGTAAAAAAAAAAAAAAAGGGGGGGGGGGGGGGGGGGGGAGAGACTGCCTGTCTAATGTGTAAAAGTGGGGGACTGCCTGTCTAATGTGGAAAAATGGGGATTCTGCCTGTCTAATGTGTATAAATGGGGATTCTGCCTGTCTAATGTGTAAAAAGGGGGAATCTGCCTGCCTACAGCGCGCACTGGCACCATTTTGTATAGGGGGGCGCTGATGCTGTGTCTTGCACACAGCGCTAAAATGTCTAGTTACGGCACTGTTAAGAGGTATGTGGTGACTGTAAAACACAGAGAAAAATACCAAAGTAGTATATCCTGTGAAACACTATATTATATGATAACCCTGATGCACTTAGCCCCCCTCAGGGTACAGAATATAGGGATAGCAATATGTGTGAGACACACAAAATAGAAATCACACAGCAGCTATTGGCACACACATATACAATGCAGAAATTACCAACAATAAAACTGCACTGGACTAGCAGCAATACTAAGTACAAACTGTACCACCAAGTAAAGCCAGTGGCGTAGCTACCATAGGGGCAGGGAATGCGGCTGCTATGGGGCCCAGGCTGTCACAGGGGCCCAGGACCCACCGCTCACCCTGCACCAAGTCAGTAACGCTGAAGCACTCACAATGCTCTGCCTGTGTATGTATGTTCTGTAGCAGAACGCAGTAAGGAGGAGCCGCTGTCGTACGAGCAGCGGCTGAGATCACGGAATAATGGGCAGGGGGGCAGTCAACACCTTGTGTCCACCGCTGCCCAGTGTCTGGCTGCTGGGCGCCGCACACCTCCTCCCCGGGACACTGAAGCAGCTACTCCCGCCATGGTGTCCTCCGGTCTGTGAAGTACGCGGTTGCGTACAGTGCCCAGCTGTAAGGGCACCATCTCCCGTTACTGCCCCCACGCCCGCCACCTTTCAGTGAGTTTCACTGCGGCTCCCCGCCAGCTCTCCTTGTCCCGGCGCCTCCCGGTCACCCGCAGCGACTCTGAACCAATCTTCCTGTACAATACCAGCGGACATCTCACAGAGACAGCGGCGCTGCATGAGTAATCGCACACCACTGTGAGTCATTGCCCGCAGCAACAGCATGGAGCATTGTAGTGACAAAGGGACAATGGTGGTGGTAGTGGGGGGGCCCTTTCAAGATTTTGCTATGGGGCCCCCAAAGTTCTAGTTACGCCCCTGAGTAAAGCTATATAGGTATATAGATATAACAATGCACAGTAAAGCCTGGATGTATATCACAGGGTACTTACTATCCCTGTAGTAATGCACTTGTTCTTAACTAACACTGTCTAAATGACATGTAGAATACTTGGTGTCCTGTAAATGCACAGTGCTGATGATGCAGGCGGCTTTACAGAGGAGACATTGCCCAGCAGTCCCAGAATCAGCTCAGCATGTGTGTAATAGCGCCCAAACGCTGACAGGGAGTGAGGGAGACAGAGAGATGCAGCTCCAGGGCGGGAACATTTGCAGTAATTGGCGCCTGGGGCTGGGGGAGGGGCTACAGGTCAGAGCCTTATCCACTTGCTGGACTTCACCACTGGGTACTGCGGGGCCTATTAAAGTGGATTATGAGGTAATCCGACCTGTGCCCCTTACCCTGGTGGTCTAGTGGGATCCCTGTACGGCCACAGTGTCCACGCCAGCGCGCGCGGACCGTCTCGTAAAGACCATGGCGGATCGCGGTTTTCAGCGGGTCCCGTCTGGGGGACTATCTTACCTCCTCCCTGTAATGCGGCCACGCGATCCTGGAGAGCAGCGGCAAGTGTGTGTGCCTGAAGAGAAACCGGAGCCCTCCGCTGTAAGTACCCGGCAACCAGGGCGCGGGAGTATACATCGCCGCTGGGGGAGGTGAGGGAGCCGCAGCACGATATGTCAGAATGATATATAGCACTTTTAAGTGCCTGTGCTACGGCCCTTGAAGTCTTCTGTCTTCTAAAAAAGCTCTTTTTCAGGGCTGCCTAGCACAGCCCTCCCTGTTAGCTGCCTGCACTGCAGGTACCAACTTACTAACTGAGCTCCTGTGCACAGAGGTGGGGTTATAGAGGAGGCGGCACTGTGCATCTTGGGAACAGTCAAAGCTTTTAGCCTGTTGGTGCCTCGGATCAAGATCCAACTCTACACCCCGATGTTATCCCTGTGGAACCCCAGTGTACCCTGCTGCAGAAATAGAAAATTTATATACACTGGTACACTGGGATTGATATATATTACACACTCATATACAGTAAATACATATTACACCCAGTACACACAGCACTACAATACATCACATTATACACAACCCCTCTCCCACTTATTACACCCAATACCAGGGCCGGCCCAAGGCTAATTATTTTGGTAAGTGAATATATACTTCGGCCCCCCTGGAGTACTTTTGCGCACGCCAAAGGTGCATGCCTGAAAAAATAAAGGGTGTGTGAGTCACCGAAGCAGCAATATGACTTCAAACTGGAAGTCCCGGAGACTTGCCCCTGTGAGCACTCTCTAAAAAAAAACCAAGGGGACTGCCTGTCTGATGTGTAAAAAAAAAAGAAAAGGGGGGGGGGGAGACTGCCTGTCTAATGTGTAAAAGTGGGGGACTGCCTGTGTGATGTGTAAAAATGGGGGACTCTGCCTGTCTAATGTGGAAAAATGGGGATTCTGCCTGTCTAATGTGTATAAATGGGGATTCTGCCTGTCTAATGTGTAAAAAGGGGGAATCTGCCTGCCTACAGCGCGCACTGGCACCATTTTGTATAGGGGGGCGCTGATGCTGTGTCTTGCACACAGCACTAAAATGTCTAGTTACGGCACTGTTAAGAGGTATGTGGTGACTGTAAAACACAGAAGTCTTCTGTCTTCTAAAAAAGCTCTTTTCAGGGCTGCCTAGCACAGCCCTCCCTGTTAGCTGCCTGCACTGCAGGCACCAACTTACTAACTGAGCTCCTGTGCACAGAGGTGGGGTTATAGAGGAGGCGGCACTGTGCATCTTGGGAACAGTCAAAGCTTTTAGCCTGTTGGTGCCTCGGATCAAGATCCAACTCTACACCCCGATGTTATCCCTGTGGAACCCCAGTGTACCCTGCTGCAGAAATAGAAAATTTATATACACTGGTACACTGGGATTGATATATATTACACCCTCATATACAGTAAATACATATTACACCCAGTACACACAGCACTACAATACATCACATTATACACAACCCCTCTCCCACTTATTACACCCAATACCAGGGCCGGCCCAAGGCTAATTATTTTGGTAAGTGAATATATACTTCGGCCCCCCTGGAGTACTTTTGCGCACGCCAAAGGTGCATGCCTGAAAAAATAAAGGGTGTGTGAGTCACCATGACCCTCTCCAGGAGGGACAGAATGCTCTGCTCCTGGACTTCCCTCTTAATTTATAATTACCATCACCTGTGGTGAAACACCTTTCTTATCCATGAACCTGTTCAAAACAGGTGCCCGCAATCATAAAAGAAGAGAAAAGTCCAGAAGCAGAGCAATTTGTCCCTCCTGGAGAGGTTCCTGTTGGGAGGTATGATGTTGGGAGGTATGTGGTTACGTTGCTCCTTCCTGTAAGGACTAGGAGCTGACCCTGGGACAGTGTGTGAGGGCAGCACAGTGCAGTCACCCCCAGTGAGAGGTGAGGAGCAGGTGGAGGAAGCTGAGGCTGCTGCTGCTGGGATGATCCACACTGCAGCCCAAAGTGTGGTTGGAGGGGCCAGCCACAGGGAAGCAGAAGCAGAGCCCTGCTGTAGTGTGCAGGACGGCCACTGCTACACACACCCTACACACAAACCTACGGTGGCCAGCCATGAAGTCTCCTGTGCTGGCCTGGTCCCCGACTTCTCCGTACTCGTGCATGCAAGGTCCATATTTTCAGCCTAGGACCTTTAAAAACCGGGAGGACTGTCAAGATTTGCCGGGTAGCGGGAGACTCACTTAAAAAATGCGAGCCACACAGAAACCCCAATTCACATTTGCCACAGTGCCCCCAGTGTGTGGAGGCCCCTGAGTGGCCACTCAGCCATTCTGTTTTTAATCTGGCTCTGCCTCCAGTAACCAGGGCTGGCAACAGAAGTCATGGGGCCTGGTACACCGATATCTCCGGAGCCCCCACAACCCCCCCTTGCCCCCCCCCCCCCACTCCTTTTAAAGCAGCCATTAGCAGTGAACTGAGTGAAACTGGTGTTTTTGTCAGTGCAAGAACGGTACGGAGAAGATTAACGGAGGTTGGCCTAAGAGGTAGGATTTCCTGGAAAAAGACATTCCTGAATAAAAAGCAGCAGCAGAAACGAATACAGTGGGCAAAAGAACACATTGCATGGACAGAAGGTCAGTGGAAACAAGTGATATGGAGTGACGAAACTAATGGTACCCACACACTTGTGTGATTGCATTCGACAAGACATCGGGCCCGATTTCCCTTGAAGTTCACCTTGAGATAAATCTCATCGAAAGTGCATTTTTGTGCATTCGATGCGCATGTAATCCTGCGATTTATCTCATGCCCCTTACGACCGGAAATCGGGTGGTATCGGATGATCGAATGCGAGCGCATCGCATGCTGACCAAAAGCACACCAGATTTATCTGCAAGATTTCTAAAAATGTAAATAGAGGGCTGTCCTATCTGGGGGATATATAAACAAGCAGCCATTTTAAGTTTGTGCACTTCTGTCTGCTCTGTGACTAGAGAAGTTTGGTTTATACCTGCTGCTCGTTCTACATTGCTAGCTACTGTGCACTGTTTTATTTTGCTTGTATTACAAAGTGTTTCTATATCTATACTGCTGTGTGTGTGTAGAGATGGATTCTGCTCGTTATCAGGCTCTCATGTGGTACTCTGTACTGAAGATGAGAGGAGACAGGGAGAGGGCCCAGCAAAGGCGGAAGGAGAGATCTTGCTAGTCCAAGGAGTGGCTGCTTATGCGGCCTACTCGCTCCTACATGCCCCTCCTGGATGAGATCAGGGACAACAACCCGGATGACTATAGCAACTTCCTGCGCATGGATGATGACACCTTCTAGGAGTTGCTGCGTCTGGTAACCTCCCTCACACAGAAGCGGGATACCAAATGGCGGGTTCCACTTCCTATCCCTGCTGAGGAGAGGCTCGTGGCTACCCTGCGGTTCCTTGCTACTGGACAGTCGTTTGAGGAGCTGAAGTATGGGACCCGTATCTCTGCGCAGGCTTTGGGACACATCATACCTGAAACCTGCAAGGCTATTATCAAAGTGCTTCAGTATAAGTACTGCAAGGTAAGAAAATTACACCATACATTGCTTGTCGTGTAACAAAATGTTTTATTTTGCAAACTTAAATTTAGAGATGTGCACTTGAAATTTTTCGGGTTTTGTGTTTTGGTTTTGGGTTCGGTTCCGCGGCCGTGTTTTGGGTTCGACCGCGTTTTGGCAAAACCTCACCGAATTTTTTTTGTCGGATTCGGGTGTGTTTTGGATTCGGGTGTTTTTTTCAAAAAACACTAAAAAACAGCTTAAATCATAGAATTTGGGGGTCATTTTGATCCCAAAGTATTATTAACCTCAAAAACCATAATTTCCACTTATTTTCAGTCTATTCTGAACACCTCACACCTCACAATATTATTTTTAGTCCTAAAATTTGCACCGAGGTCGCTGGATGACTAAGCTAAGCGACCCTAGTGGTCGACACAAACACCTGGCCCATCTAGGAGTGGCACTGCAGTGTCACGCAGGATGGCCCTTCCAAAAAACACTCCCCAAACAGCACATGACGCAAAGAAGAAAAAAAGAGGCGCAATGAGGTAGCTGTGTGAGTAAGATAAGCGACCCTAGTGGCCGACACAAACACCTGGCCCATCTAGGAGTGGCACTGCAGTGTCACGCAGGATGGCCCTTCCAAAAAACACTCCCCAAACAGCACATGATGCAAAGAAGAAAAAAAGAGGCGCAATGAGGTAGCTGTGTGAGTAAGATAAGCGACCCTAGTGGCCGACACAAACACCTGGCCCATCTAGGAGTGGCACTGCAGTGTCACGCAGGATGGCCCTTCCAAAAAACACTCCCCAAACAGCACATGACGCAAAGAAGAAAAAAAGAGGCGCAATGAGGTAGCTGTGTGAGTAAGATAAGCGACCCTAGTGGCCGACACAAACACCTGGCCCATCTAGGAGTGGCACTGCAGTGGCACACAGGATGGCCCTTCCAAAAAACACTCCCCAAACAGCACATGACGCAAAGAAGAAAAAAAGAGGCGCAATGAGGTAGCTGTGTGAGTAAGATAAGCGACCCTAGTGGCCGACACAAACACCTGGCCCATCTAGGAGTGGCACTGCAGTGTCACGCAGGATGGCCCTTCCAAAAAACACTCCCCAAACAGCACATGACGCAAAGAAGAAAAAAAGAGGCGCAATGAGGTAGCTGTGTGAGTAAGATAAGCGACCCTAGTGGCCGACACAAACACCTGGCCCATCTAGGAGTGGCACTGCAGTGTCACGCAGGATGGCCCTTCCAAAAAACACTCCCCAAACAGCACATGACGCAAAGAAGAAAAAAAGAGGCGCAATGAGGTAGCTGTGTGAGTAAGATAAGCGACCCTAGTGGCCGACACAAACACCTGGCCCATCTAGGAGTGGCACTGCAGTGTCACGCAGGATGGCCCTTCCAAAAAACACTCCCCAAACAGCACATGACGCAAAGAAGAAAAAAAGAGGCGCAATGAGGTAGCTGTGTGAGTAAGATAAGCGACCCTAGTGGCCGACACAAACACCTGGCCCATCTAGGAGTGGCACTGCAGTGGCACGCAGGATGGCCCTTCCAAAAAACACTCCCCAAACAGCACATGACGCAAAGAAAAATGAAAGAAAAAAGAGGTGCAAGATGGAATTGTCCTTGGGCCCTCCCACCCACCCTTATGTTGTATAAACAGGACATGCACACGTTAACCAACCCATCATTTCAGTGACAGGGTCTGCCACACGACTGTGACTGAAATGACGGGTTGGTTTGGACCCCCACCGAAAAAGAAGCAATTAATCTCCCCTTGCACAAACTGGCTCTACAGAGGCAAGATGTCCACCTCATCATCATCCTCCGATATATCACCGTGTACATCCCGCTCCTCACAGATTATCAATTCGTCCCCACTGGAATCCACCATCTCAGCTCCCTGTGTACTACTTTGTGGAGGCAATTGCTGCTGGTCAATGTCTCCACGGAGGAATTGATTATAATTCATTTTAATGAACATCATCTTCTCCACATTTTCTGGAAGTAACCTCGTACGCCGATTGCTGACAAGGTGAGCGGCGGCACTAAACACTCTTTCGGAGTACACACTTGTGGGAGGGCAACTTAGGTAGAATAAAGCCAGTTTGTGCAAGGGCCTCCAAATTGCCTCTTTTTCCTGCCAGTATAAGTACGGACTGTCTGACGTGCCTACTTGGATGCGGTCACTCATATAATCCTCCACCATTCTTTCAATGGGGAGAGAATCATATGCAGTGACAGTAGACGACATGTCCGTAATCGTTGTCGGGTCCTTCAGTCCGGACCAGATGTCAGCATCAGCAGTCGCTCCAGACTGCCCTGCATCACCGCCAGCGGGTGGGCTCGGAATTCTGAGCCTTTTCCTCGCACCCCCAGTTGCGGGAGAATGTGAAGGAGGAGATGTTGACAGGTCGCGTTCCGCTTGACTTGACAATTTTGTCACCAGCAGGTCTTTGAACCCCAGCAGACTTGTGTCTGCCGGAAAGAGAGATCCAAGGTAGGTTTTAAATCTAGGATCGAGCACGGTGGCCAAAATGTAGTGCTCTGATTTCAACAGATTGACCACCCGTGAATCCTTGTTAAGCGAATTAAGGGCTCCATCCACAAGTCCCACATGCCTAGCGGAATCGCTCCCTTTTAGCTCCTCCTTCAATGCCTCCAGCTTCTTCTGCAAAAGCCTGATGAGGGGAATGACCTGACTCAGGCTGGCAGTGTCTGAACTGACTTCACGTGTGGCAAGTTCAAAAGGTTGCAGAACCTTGCACAACGTTGAAATCATTCTCCACTGCGCTTGAGACAGGTACATTCCACCTCCTATATCGTGCTCAATTGTATAGGCTTGAATGGCCTTTTGCTGCTCCTCCAACCTCTAAAGCATATATAGGGTTGAATTCCACCTCGTTACCACTTCTTGCTTCAGATGATGGCAGGGCAGGTTCAGGCGTTTTTGGTGGTGCTCCAGTCTTCTGTACGTGGTGCCTGTCCTCCGAAAGTGTCCCGCAATTCTTCTGGCCACCGACAGCATCTCTTGCACGCCCCTGTCGTTTTTTTAAAAATTCTGCACCACCAAATTCAAGGTATGTGCAAAACATGGGACGTGCTGGAATTTGCCCATATTTAATGCACACACAATATTGCTGGCGTTGTCCGATGCCACAAATCCACAGGAGAGTCCAATTGGGGTAAGCCATTCCGCGATGATCTTCCTCAGTTGCCGTAAGAGGTTTTCAGCTGTGTGCGTATTCTGGAAACCGGTGATACAAAGCGTAGCCTGCCTAGGAAAGAGTTGGCGTTTGCGAGATGCTGCTACTGGTGCCGCCGCTGCTGTTCTTGCGGCGGGCGTCCATACATCTACCCAGTGGGCTGTCACAGTCATATAGTCCTGACCCTGCCCTGCTCCACTTGTCCACATGTCCGTGGTTAAGTGGACATTGGGTACAACTGCATTTTTTAGGACACTGGTGAGTCTTTTTCTGACGTCCGTGTACATTCTCGGTATCGCCTGCCTAGAGAAGTGGAACCTAGATGGTATTTGGTAACGGGGGCACACTACCTCAAGAAATTGTCTAGTTCCCTGTGAACTAACGGCGGATACCGGACGCACGTCTAACACCAACATAGTTGTCAAGGCCTCAGTTATCCGCTTTGCAACAGGATGACTGCTGTGATATTTCATCTTCCTCGCAAAGGACTGTTGGACAGTCAATTGCTTGGTGGAAGTAGTAAAAGTGGGCTTACGACTTCCCCTCTGGGATGACCATCGACTCCCAGCAGCAACAACAGCAGCGCCAGCAGCAGTAGGCGTTACACGCAAGGATGCATCGGAGGAATCCCAGGCAGGAGAGGACTCGTCAGAATTGCCAGTGACATGGCCTGCAGGACTATTGGCATTCCTGGGGAAGGAGGAAATTGACACTGAGGGAGTTGGTGGGGTGGTTTGCGTGAGCTTGGTTACAAGAGGAAGGGATTTACTGGTCAGTGGACTGCTTCCGCTGTCGCCCAAAGTTTTTGAACTTGTCACTGACTTATGATGAATGCGCTGCAGGTGACGTATAAGGGAGGATGTTCCGAGGTGGTTAACGTCCTTACCCCTACTTATTACAGCTTGACAAAGGCAACACACGGCTTGACAAATGTTGTCCGCATTTCTGGTGAAATACTTCCACACCGAAGAGCTGATTTTTTTTGTATTTTGACCAGGCATGTCAATGGCCCTATTCCTCCCACGGACAACAGGTGTCTCCCCGGGTGCCTGACTTAAACAAACCACCTCACCATCAGAATCCTCCTGGTCAATTTCCTCCCCAGCGCCAGCAACACCCATATCCTCCTCATCCTGGTGTACTTCAACACTGACATCTTCAATCTGACTATCAGGAACTGGACTGCGGGTGCTCCTTCCAGCACTTGCAGGGGGCGTGCAAATGGTGGAAGGCGCATGCTCTTCACGTCCAGTGTTGGGAAGGTCAGGCATCGCAACCGACACAATTGGACTCTCCTTGTGGATTTGGGATTTCGAAGAACGCACAGTTCTTTGCGGTGCTTTTGCCAGCTTGAGTCTTTTCAGTTTTCTAGCGAGAGGCTGAGTGCTTCCATCCTCATGTGAAGCTGAACCACTAGCCATGAACATAGGCCAGGGCCTCAGCCGTTCCTTGCCACTCCGTGTGGTAAATGGCATATTGGCAAGTTTACGCTTCTCCGACGACAATTTTATTTTAGATTTTGGAGTCCTTTTTTTACTGATATTTGGTGTTTTGGATTTTACATGCTCTGTACTATGACATTGGGCATCGGCCTTGGCAGACGACGTTGCTGGCATTTCATCGTCTCGGCCATGACTAGTGGCAGCAGCTTCAGCACGAGGTGGAAGTGGATCTTGATCTTTCCCTAATTTTGGAACCTCAACATTTTTGTACTCCATATTTTAATAGGCACAACTAAAAGGCACCTCAGGTAAACAATGGAGATGGATGGATACTAGTATACAATTATGGATGGATGAGCGACTGCCGACACAGAGGTAGCTACAGCCGTGGACTACCGTACTGTGTCTGCTGCTAATATAGACTGGATGATAATGAGATGAAATTAATATATATATATATATAATATCACTAGTACTGCAGCCTGACAGGTATATATATTTATTATGTAATGACTGATGACGGACCTGCTGGACACTGTCAGCTCAGCAGCACCGCAGACTGCTACAGTAAGCTACTATAGTAGTATGTATAAAGAAGAAGAAAGAAAAAAAAAAAACACGGGTAGGTGGTATACAATTATGGATGGACCAGCGACTGCCGACACAGAGGTAGCTACAGCCGTGGACTACCGTACTGTGTCTGCTGCTAATATAGACTGGATGATAATGAGATGAAATTAATATATATATATATATAATATCACTAGTACTGCAGCCGGACAGGTATATATATTTATTATGTAATGACTGATGACGGACCTGCTGGACACTGTCAGCTCAGCAGCACCGCAGACTGCTACAGTAAGCTACTATAGTAGTATGTATAAAGAAGAAGAAAGAAAAGAGAAAAAAAAACACGGGTAGGTGGTATACAATTATGGATGGACCAGCGACTGCCGACACAGAGGTAGCTACAGCCGTGGACTACCGTACTGTGTCTGCTGCTAATATAGACTGGATGATAATGAGATGAAATTAATATATATATATATATATAATATCACTAGTACTGCAGCCGGACAGGTATATATATTTATTATGTAATGACTGATGACGGACCTGCTGGACACTGTCAGCTCAGCAGCACCGCAGACTGCTACAGTAAGCTACTATAGTAGTATGTATAAAGAAGAAGAAAGAAAAAAAAAAAACACGGGTAGGTGGTATACAATTATGGATGGACCAGCGACTGCCGACACAGAGGTAGCTACAGCCGTGGACTACCGTACTGTGTCTGCTGCTAATATAGACTGGATGATAATGAGATGAAATTAATATATATATATATATAATATCACTAGTACTGCAGCCGGACAGGTATATATATTTATTATGTAATGACTGATGACGGACCTGCTGGACACTGTCAGCTCAGCAGCACCGCAGACTGCTACAGTAAGCTACTATAGTAGTATGTATAAAGAAGAAGAAAGAAAGAAAAAAAAACACGGGTAGGTGGTATACAATTATGGATGGACCAGCGACTGCCGACACAGAGGTAGCTACAGCCGTGGACTACCGTACTGTGTCTGCTGCTAATATAGACTGGATGATAATGAGATGAAATTAATATATATATATATATATATAATATCACTAGTACTGCAGCCGGACAGGTATATATATTTATTATGTAATGACTGATGACGGACCTGCTGGACACTGTCAGCTCAGCAGCACCGCAGACTGCTACAGTAAGCTACTATAGTAGTATGTATAAAGAAGAAGAAAGAAAAAAAAATAAAAAACACGGGTAGGTGGTATACAATTATGGATGGACCAGCGACTGACGACACAGAGGTAGCTACAGCCGTGGACTACCGTACTGTGTCTGCTGCTAATATAGACTGGATGATAATGAGATGAAATTAATATATATATATATATATAAACGAAGAAATCCTTCCCAAAGACCGATACAATACCGGGTGGAAGAAAAGCAGGCGGCACTCCAAGGACTTTCAAAACAGGCTTTGTATTAAAGAGTTACAGCATTGTGCAATAGCAACGTTTCAAGACCTTTACGGTCTTTTCGTCAGGCTGTGCATTGTGAAACAAAAATACAATTGACAGAACAGGACCTGCTGGACACTGTCAGCTCAGCAGCACCGCAGACTGCTACAGTAAGCTACTATAGTAGTATGTATAAAGAAGAAGAAAGAAAAAAAAAAAAAACACGGGTAGGTGGTATACAATATTATATATATATTATATACAATTTTATATATATATATATATATATATATATATATATATATATATATATTAAACTGGTGGTGATTATTAAACTGGTGGTCAGGTCACTGGTCACACTATCAGCAACTTGCAAGTAGTACTCCTAAGCAGACAATCACAATATATATTATACTGGTGGTCAGTGTGGTCACAATGGCAGTGTGGCACTCTGGCAGCAAAAGTGTGCACTGTACGTTATATGTAGTACTCCTGAGTCCTGCTCTCAGATTCTAACTGCTCCCCACTGTCAGTGTCTCCCCCACAAGTCAGATATATATTATACAGTCACACTATCTATCTATCACTTCAGCAAGTAGTAGTACTCCTCCTAATGCTCCCCAAAATTACTACTGTGTCTCTCTCTACTCTAGTCTCACTCTCTTCTTCTCTTCTCTATAAACGGAGAGGACGCCAGCCACGTCCTCTCCCTATGAATCTCAATGCACGTGTGAAAATGGCGGCGACGCGCGGCTCCTTATATAGAATCCGAGTCTCGCGATAGAATCCGAGCCTCGCGAGAATCCGACAGCGGGATGATGACGTTCGGGCGCGCTCGGGTTAACCGAGCAAGGCGGGAAGATCCGAGTCGCTCGGACCCGTGTAAAAAAACATGAAGTTCGGGCGGGTTCGGTTTCCGAGGAACCGAACCCGCTCATCTCTACTTAAATTGCGTAGAAAAAATATGTGCTTTTTATTTCAAGACATAATTGTATATGTGGTCAACATGGCTAAACGTCAGCAAACAGTATAAAGTTTTCATGATGCAGCACATCTGCATCATTACATTTATGAGATGATTAAAAAAAATGCTATATATAGCAACAAATGTGGTGTATTTTGATACTACACCATTCAGTGGCACCACAGCCAGGGGCACAATGCACACATGCAACTTGGGATAGGAAGATGGGTTCCTGGTGCCATCGACCTGCACCAAGTTGCATGTGTCCATTGTGCCCCTGGTAGCGGTGCCACTCAATGCCGTAGTATCACAATGCACCACATCTGTTGCTATATATAGCAAGGGCAGCATTTACATTTGTGAAAATGATATAGATATATATATATATATATATATACATATATAATATAACTTTTTATAAATATTCAGCCAACATGGCTGAACTTTTTTAAACAGTATATTTATGGTAGCATCTTGTGCAGTATGACAAATGGTGGTAGTGGCACATGATTTCAGACTGTACCGTGAGAAGTGCCTGTGGGTGACTGAACAAACAGAAGAGAGAGACTGCCTATAACCGCCTGGTGGAGTAGTCAAAGCCCACCTTCAAAGCAGATACTGTGGCCTGGATCTGGGCAAATATTGTAAATTTACGGAAGATGGCTCCCCGGTTCCATCAACCTGCACCAAGTTGCACGTGTGCATTGTGCCCCTGGCTGCAGTGCCACTCAATGCCGTAGTATCAGAATGCACCACATCTGTTGCAATATTTAAGTGCATGAATACACCTGTGAAACCCCCCCAAAAAAAAAAATTGTATAGATATATATCCAAACATAAGTATTTTATAAATATACTTTAAATATGCGGCCAACATCGCAGAACTTTTTCAAACACTAGCACTGTATAGTAATGTTTCTTCTAATTTTAAATATAAATATGGTGCAGTATGATATACAGTATTTTTGGAGTGGCAGCGCTTTCAGGGGCACTATGCTCACATGCAGGTAGGACCGGCTTCAGGCTCCCCGACACCATCAACCTGACCCAAGCTGCATGTGTGCATTGTCCACCTGAAAGCGGCGCCATTCAAAAAACACCATATATCATAGTGCACCAGATCTATTGCAGTATATACCAGGGCATCAGGAATTTTATATATACCAACAGATGTTGTGCATTCTGATACTGTGGTGTTGAGTGTCACTGGTGCCAGGGGCGCAATGCACACATGCAACTAGGGGTAGGAAGATGGGTCCCCGGTACCACCAACCTGTCCCTAGCAGCATGTGTGCAATGTCCGCCTGAAAGCGTTGACACTCACCGTAGTATCAGAATGCACCACATCTGTTGGTATGTATAACAAGGGCAGCAGTAAATGAGAATCACCCTACATTTCAAAGAGACTTGTCTCCTCCTCCTCTTGTTTCCCCTGTGACATCAAGGAGGTCAAAATTGCGGAGGGGACAGTAAATGTGTGGCTGCCTTGGGAAGGGTAGCTGGTTTAAGTAGGAGATTAGATAGTGGGGGAAGGGTGGGTGGATGGGGTGAGGGAGGACAAAAACGGGGAGGGTGGCTGGTTTGATGAGGAGGGGTTTGAGGAGGATGGAAAGTGGGGGAAGGGTAGATGGATGGGGTCTGCGGTTGCGGATAACTGGAATTGTAGCTGTGATCAGAGCTGTCTTAACAGCAGTGTAGGCCCCTGGGCACAGCAATGCACTGGGCCCCCTGCCCACCCATCAGCGGCAGCTTTGATGTCCCACGGGCAGTAGGGGGGTTCTATCTTTCGCTCAGCATGTAGGAACTGAAGAAATCATTTCTGCTAATTACTCCTTTACTGCACAGATGGGGCAGGAAGGAGAACACTAAACTATAGAAGAGGACATTGCGCTGAATGAAGGGGCCAGGGTACATGACTTCCAGGGTGGTAGGGGGTGTTTAATACACAGGGGAAGGGTCAATAGTTGAGTGGGCTTAATATTCATAATTTTCTTGTGGGAGGGCAGCTTGCTTTACTGCAGATATCTCCAGTTCCTGGAAATAGATTTCCTAGCTTTAATGGGATAAAAAAAAAAAATAGAGAGGTACTGGGGACTTTCAGGAGGTACTGGGGACTTGGAAATCAGAGTTCAGGAGCCAGAGCAATCCACCAACGAAAACTGCATATTAGGCATGTGGAGCTGGAACAGGGACCAGCTGCTTGAAAGCTGATATCTCTGGTTCTGGGCACAGTAGAGACAAGCTGCCAGTGTTCACCACAAAAGGAGAGTCCCAGCTTCTGGAGTATGCCCTCAGAAAAACTCTAAGTCAGACAGAACTCAAGATATCAGGCTGGAGAGAGCAATTAAGAGGCTTGGATGGGGACCACTGCTTTGAAGTCAGATATCTCCGGTTCCTCAGGGCCGATTTTCAAAAATCTGGTACCCTTGGAAAGAGGGGACCCTCAGCTATCAGGATAGTGCCCTTATACTCCTGGGGCCCTTGGGCAAGAGCCCATTGAGCCCATACAAAAAGACGGCCCTAGCTGTGATGCGGAGAAGGATGGGTACTGGAGGAAGGGTAAGTGGGTGGTGAACTGAAGGTGAAAGGGAGATGAGGAGCAGGTGCTTGAGGTTCTGGCCCAAGAACGTTCCATTCTGGTGTCAGTTGTCCTGAGAGTGTTTGGTACAAAACCTGACACCAGGCGCTTGCACTCTACTTGCTGCTGCGCAGAAACCTTACGCATAGTTTTGCTCAGATATGATGCAAAGTCATCAAATTCATCTGGTTTCCAGAGCAGCTATGAATGGGCCTCCAATAGTAGCAGCCTTCTACAAATTTTGTTTTCCGTGGCTTCCTCCTGGCAGCCTGTCGCTGTGGAGAGGTTGGTTCCTCTGGTGAGGTGTTGATGAGGGCAGGGGTACGGCTGAGGTCTTCTTCAGGTGTCTGTAGGTCTTGTGACTGTAGTGTAAAGAAAAACATATTTAGTGAATATTCAAACATTTTTTTTTCTTTTACAGTTCCCTACAAGTGTGGCAGAATGGCAAGCTATTGAAGAGGACTTTGATAGGCGCTGGAATTTCCCAAACTGTGGTGGTGGTGCGATAGACAGGAAATATGTGCGCATCACCAAACCCACCAACAGCGGTTCGGACTACTTCAATTATAAAGGCTACTTTAGCATTGTTCTCATGGCAGTGGTCAATGCAAACTATGAATTTATTTTCCTGGATGTTGGGAAAAATGGTCGTTGCTCGGATGATGGATCGTTGAAAAATACGCGCTTCTATGATAGGCTCACCACCAACTCCATTCATCTGCCGCCTGTTGAGCAAACAAAGAATGGCGTGGGATTTGTGTTCGTGGCAGATGAGGCATTCGCACTGCACGAACACATAATGAAGCCCTATCCACAAAGAGTCCTGAACCCCAATAGGCGCATTTTTAACTACCGCCTTTCTAGGGCCCGCAGGGTTGTTGAGAATGCATTTGGCATTCTCAGCAACCGGTTCAGAATCTTCCACAAACCCATTAACATGAGGCTGGACAAACTTGACTGTATAGTAACAGCATGTTGTATACTACACAACATGCTCCATCCCAAGGCCACGAGGCAAATGCCTTTGCTCCCTGCAGGACCGGAAGACCCCAACCAGCCAGTGGTGACAGCGCTGATTTCCTCGGTGGGACCACCTGCAGCAACTTTACGTGGCACTGCAAGGGCAAAAGAGGTCAGGAAAAAATATAATGCCTTCTTCAATGGAGAAGGAGCTATGGCATGGCAGGAGGAATGTATAAGGTAAAAACAATTTAAAAAGCAACTTATTCCTTCGGCCTCATCCACATCCAGACTTCCCTCCTCTGACTCAGCTATCACCACTAGGGACTCTTTAGCTGACCTTTTCTCCAGGAGGAAGTGGAGATCTTTGTAGTACCACAGCTGCGGCACATACACCTTGTCTGCACCAGCCCCTGACCTCTTGGACTCCTCCACCTTGTGGTTCTCTTTGACAAAGACTGTCCATAAACTGGCGATTTTCTTAAGGACCCAGGCCACAGAGGCAGCAAAGTAGGTAGGCTTGGAGTACTCCACCATACGGGTATAAGCAGCCTCCCTCTTCTGTTTGTTGCTGTAGTCTGAGGACGTTAGCCACAGACACTCCTCCTCATGGTACATGGTGATAAAGCAGGAAAGAAAATCGCGGCTTTCATAGGACATCTGCAAAATGCAAAAAAAGGAAAATTAATACACATGAAAAAAGTTCCATTATTTTGGTTAAATAAAGTTTGTTTTCTAGTTACTGGTGTGAGTTATCTGAAATATGTTGAGAGAATACATTAGTGTGCAGGGTGCAGCAGCATAATGGTGGGCTGTGGCTTGCAGTGGCGCAGTTTAATGGCGTTTAGGGCGCGGCCGCCTGGGGCTTACAGTGGGGCAGCATTTTGGGCAGTGGGCCAGTATAATGGTGTGTGCAGCAGCATAATGGTGGGCAGTGGTCGTAAAACAGCATAATAATCATTGGTGGCCAGTGGCGCAGTATAATGGCATTTAGGGCGCGGCCGCCTGAGGCTTGTAGTGGGGCAGCATTTTGGGCAGTGGGCCAGTATAATGGTGCAGCAGCATAATGGTGGGCAGTGGTGGTAAAACAGCATAATAATCATAGGTGACCAGTGGCACAGTATAATGGCATTTAGGGCGCGGCCGCCTGAGGCTTGCAGTGGGGCAGTATTTTGGGCAGTGGGCCAGTATAATGGTGGGTGCAGCAGCATAATGGTGGGCTGTGGTGGTAAAACAGCATAATAATCATAGGTGGCCAGTGACGCAGTATAAGGGCGTTTAAGGCGCGGCCGCCTGAGGCTTGCAGTGGGGCAGTATTTTGGGCAGTGGGCCAGTATAATGGTGGGTGCAGCAGCATAATGGTGGGCAGTGGTGGTAAAACAGCATAATAATCATTGATGGCCAGTGATATAGCCTGCCTACCTTGTCCGGTCTGTCTGGGAGCTCAGCAGCGTGCTTGCAGCCTCCTTTCCAGTTATGTGCGCAGTGAGGGGAAGAGGAGTGTCCAGGAAGTCGGCTCCTGTCTTCACATATCGCACATCGCAGTGTGATGAATCGAAAGTGGTAAGAAACAGCATGCGATCGCACCGTGATTCAATAAATATTAAGTACAGCACATACTATCTTGAGACGCGAGATTCGACCGGCATACCCGCACATCGCGTCGAAAGGTACCTAAAATGTGCATACAATCCTTCGAATTCTCGCACAGATCCAGTCGAAATCGAAGGGTAGCACCGATTATCTCACAAGTGTATGGGCACCATAAGATATCAATATTTGGTAGTGATGGGAGAAAATATGTGAGATGTCGCTTTGGGGAAGAGGTACATCCAGATTGCATTCAAGTGACAACAAAGAATCCTACAAGTGTTATGATGTGGGCATGTATGACAGCAGATGCTGTAGGCTGCCTTCATGTCATAGATAGCACATGTTTTGTTCATATGTTTGTAAATCCAGTCATCAGGACACAGAGACATGTGAGTTCGCTGCTGTGCTGTTTATTCCCACACCAACTCCAGGCACACTGCACACTGGACCACCCACTTCCCAGCATCCCCCTGGTCCCAGGGACCACCACTGAAGATTCAGGCTTACACAGATTAGTAAGGGAGTGTCTACAAATATAAGCATTCTAATACACTAACATCACATCCTCTTTTCTTTAAAGATAAGCCCTGTACGCTTCAATACAACAATTAACAACATCATATTAAGAACATCATCTAACACGTTTCAATGAGTCTCTCAGGTCTGCGTATTTCCCTTTTGGGTCTTTCATACACAGTCTGCGTTTCATCGACCATCTAGGACCTTTCTAGAATCGTGGTTTGTTCACCATTATCAGGATCATCATACATGTCAGATGAAGGGTATTCTTCAGTCATGTTGTCTTCATTATGGTTAGGTTGAGATCTTAAATCCACCCGATTTCTTCTTACTTCTGTTCCACGTTCTGTACGTATAGTATAGGATCTTGGTGCTACTTGTGCTTGCACAATACCTTTCTGCACCCAAATACCTTTCTCATGATCTCTGAGACGGACTTGGTCACCCGATTTTAGATCAGATAAGCTTTTTGCTCGCCTGTCATGGAACAGTTTCTGTTTCGCCCGCCTGTTGACGTTCTTTACTCAGTCTGACCAACGCTGAGTTATGTGTATTAAGCAGTTCATCATGTATCGTGAGATTTGCTCTAATCATCCTTCCCATCAGCATTTGTGCAGGAGAAAGTCCATTCTGTAAAGGTGTACTGCGGTAGATTAAAAGACTTTTGTAAAAATCTTCTTTACCTTCTTGAGCTTTTTTCATGAGACTCTTTACAGTTTTTACTGAACTTTCCACCAACCCATTTGAGCATGGATAGTGGGGACTTGACATAGTATGGACAAATTCCCACTCATCAGCAAATTGTCTAAATTCAGCACTGGAAAACTGAGGACCATTGTCAGTGAATACTTCCATAGGAACACCATGCCTTGCAAAGATTGACTTCATGCAATTGATTACGGCTTTACTAGTAGTTGTATGTAGTGTCTTCACCTCAGGGTAGTTAGAGTAATAATCAGTCACGACAATGTACGTTTTCCCATTACAATCAAACAAATCTGCGCCAACTTTCTCGTATGGTCTCTCTGGCACTGTGTGAGGACTCAGTGGCTCGACTTGTTGTTTCGGTCTATACGTAAGACATAATTCACATGTAGCTGTAGTCTGTGCTATGTCTTGGTTCATTCTTGGCCAATACATAACTTCACGCGCTCTCCGCTTACATTTTTCTTCTCCTAAGTGGCCTTCATGTATCTTGCACAGCATAGTTTTTCTTAGTCGTGCAGGTACGACAAACCTATTGCCTTTGTAAATAATACCATCGACAACTGTAAGGTCACTGCGGTACATCCAATAATCATGGATAGACAGCGGGCACGCATGTTTTTCTGCTGGCCAACCTTTCAGAATGATATATTTCAACACTTTCATTGTGTCATCTGTCTCAGTTTCTTTCCTAATCTGTTCTTGTCTTGCAAGAGACACTGGTAGAGAAGCAACGATCAAATTAACATAGGCTTCTATCTCTTCATCCATCAGACTTTTGGAACCTTCACTTTTGTCCACAGCACGAGAAAGTGTATCAGCAATGTACATGTATTTGCCGGGACAGTACAGCAAGTGTACATCATATTTCTGTAGTCTGATAAGCATTTGTTGAATTCTCATGGGACAGTCATGCAATGATTTAGTCATGATAGCTACCAATGGCTTGTGGTCAGTTTCCACTGTAAATGTTTGACCATATACAAACTGATGAAATCGCTCACATGCATATGTGATCGCTAGAAGTTCTTTTTCTATCTGAGCATACCTTGTTTCAGCACTTGTCAGTGCTCTTGATGCATAGATTACTGGTTGCCATGTATCCTCATGTTCTTGTAACAGCACTGAGCCTAGGCCAAATTGCGAAGCATCTGCTGAAATTCTTATTCTTTTCGCAGGATCAAAGAATTTTAGCACTGGTTGCTCTGTAATGATCTGTTTCAAGTTTTGCCAACTTTCTTCATGTTCATGTGACCACATCCACTCTTTATCTTTGTCCAACAACCATCTAAGAGAAGGTCAACCGTAGTAAAGAAAAGTTTTTCAAACCAGCGCTCCAAACCAGCAGTGCTGCAACTTCCGCTGAAGTGGTCACCCCCACTTCCGAAAAACCGATAAACAATTCACAAGATGCAGATGTGCGCACCCCCTGGGGTAGTACGGGATTAATACTCTCTGCTCCTGCTGCCTTGTGGGAATGATAGAACTTTCTATCATTCCCTTTTGATTTTTAAGGAAGGATTTAAATATTTGACTGTTTCCTATGAAGTTAATATTCAAGTATTAATCCCGTACTACCCCGGGGGGTGCGCACATCTGCATCTTGTGAATTGTTTAACCATCTAAGAGAGGCTGTTCGTTCAGAGAGTTGAGAAATAAACTTTCCTAAGTAAGTAATCATTCCTAGGAATCTTCTGACGTCATCTTTGCTGTTAGGACGTTCCATGTTCACTATGGCTGATATTTTCCTTGGGTCTGGTTTTACACCTTGATCCGAGACCACGTCGCCCATAAAGGTAAGTGTATTCACGCCAAATTCACATTTGTGAATTTGACCGGCAGCCACAGTGGACTGACAGCGGCAAGGTAGCGGCAGCAGAGCAGGGAGAGCACCTCTCCAGCGCCTCCCTGCTTTGCATGCCTTTGCTGAGCATGTTGCATTGGCCCTGGGTTAGGGGTTACCAGCGCTGCAAGTATGGCAGTACTGGGCGGTACGGCGTACTGGTAAGAAATTCCCAGCCGGTACGCCGTACCGACAGGTCGTCCACCATACCTGCATCCCGCTGGCTGCTGTGTGAGGGGAGGAGAGCGCAACACCTCTCCTGCCCCTCAATTCATAGTGATGACCGCGGTCTCCGGCAGCTGCGCGGTGGTTATATCAATAAGGCACCGGTGTGCTAGCCAATCAGAGCTCGCGGACCGGCAGCTGCGGCTCCTGATTGGCTGCCAGTCCGTGAGCTCTGATTGGCTAACGAACCGGCGCCTCATTTGACATACCCGCTGCCGGAGAGGAGACCGGACTTCACGGGGGTATTTGTATATCTGGCACTGTGGGGGCATTTGTGTATCTGCCACTGTAGGGTAATTTGTATCTGGCACTGCGGGGGCATTTGTGTATCTGGCACTGCGGGGGGATTTGTGTACCTGGCACTGTGGGGGCATTTGTGCATCTGGCACTGTGGGGCAATGTATATCTGGCACTGTGGGGGCATTTGTGTATCTGGCACTGTGGGGCAATGTATATCTGACACTGGGACAATGTGTATCTGACACTGGGACATTTGTGTATCTGGCACTGTGGGGCAATGTGTATCTGGCACTGTGTGGCAATGTGTATCTGGCACTATGGGGGCATTTGTGTATCTGGCACTGTGGGGCAATGTGTATCTGGCACTGTGGGGCAATATTTATCTGGCACTGTGGGGGCATTCGTGTATCTGGCACTGTGGGGGCATTTGTGTATCTGGCACTCTGGGGCAATGCATATCTGGCACTGTGGGACAACATGTATCTGGCACTATTGGGGTCATATGTGTATCTGCCCCCCCCCCCCCCCCCCCCCCATATGTGTATCATGCACCATGTGGCATTTGGCCACACCCATTTTTTTGGCGCACACAGTACCTATAAGACGTTTTTTTCTACTTGCACCACTGGAGGTTATGGATAGTGTGAGGTTTGAGGTTAGGGAAACATAGTTTATAGGTTATAGAACATAGATAATGCAAGGAGCATTGTAGTGACCGCCAGATAAAGCAGAGAGCATATCAATATCCGGCAGCTAATGCAGAAACTATTGCAGTGACAGCCAGAAAATACAGAGAGCATCACAATGACCACCACATAATATAGACATCATTCCAGAGACAGCCAAACAGGGGCGTTTTAAGAGAGGAGGAGGCCCGTGTTCAGCCTCCTCCGTTCGGGCCCCCACCTCTCTGCTTGGAGCGCTGTAGAGTCTGAGCTCTAGAGGGCTCAGCCTCTACTGTGCATGCGCAGATCTCTGGGAAAATGGCGCGGTGGCCATTTTCCCTGAGATTTCACTACTGCGCATGCGCAGAACTCCGTGAAAATGGCCACTGAGCCATTTTCACAGAGTTCTAATAGCACTTTGGATGCCAGCGCTGGACTTCGGAGGGGTGAGTATTTTAAAAATGGGTGCAGTGTGTGCGGTGGGGGCCCCCTCTCGACTCAGGGGCCTGTGCACCGCACACACTGCACCCATTATAGAAATGCCAGTGTAGCCAAATAATGTGGAGAGCATCAAAGTGACTGCCAGATAATACAGAGAATAATGAGTTGCAGAAAGTCCAAGCAGAATTATGCCCTATGTGCAAGCTTTGTCCCCGCTCAATGCCAGGGTACAGGTCCAACCCTCGGCCCTTAAGAACAGATACTACACAAATGCCTATATGAACAGTTATACCACAGAGAATTTACAGTATCAGTGGTTGATCTATAACAGGGGTGGGCAATTATTTCAGCTGAGGGGCCACTTGACACTTTCCTGTCAGTTTTCGAGGGCCGCACACAAGATATCAGCTCCCCTATGTGCCAAGAATATAGGGACGTGGCTTCATGGGGAAGGGGTGTGGCCAAAAAATAATACAGATTCATTTTAGGCTGCACAATAGTCTCCATTATTCAAATTACGCCACACAGTAGCGCCACTTACACACATTACAGCAGGTAGAGCCCCTGTCACACATTACGCCAGGTAGAGCTCTCTTTTACACATTACAGCAGGTAGAGCCCCCTTTTACACATTACGGAAGG